>NC_133741.1:3448071-3589227 GCF_048934315.1 Petromyzon marinus | reverse complement strand
TATCATCACCTCTAGTCATCACCACTTATCATCACCACTACCATCACTCTATCATCACCACTATCATCACCTATCCATCACCACTATCATCACCTCTATCATCACCACTATCATCACCACTACCATCACCTCTATCATCACCACTATCATCACCACTACCATCACCTCTATCATCACCTCTATCATCACCACTATCATCACCTCTATCACACCTCTATATCACCATCATCACCACTATCATCACCTCTATCATCACCTCTATCATCACCACTATCATCACCACTACTCCATCATCACCTCTATCATCACCTCTATCATCACCACTATCATCACCACTATCATCACCTCTATCATCACCACTATCATCACCTCTATCATCATCACTATCATCACCACTATCATCACCTCTATCATCACCTCTATCATCACCACTATCATCACCACTATCATCACCACTATCATCACCACTATCATCACCACTATCATCACCTCTTATCATCACCTCTATCACACCACTATCATCACCACTATCATCACCTCTATCATCACCACTATCATCACCACTATCATCACCACTATCATCACCACTATCATCACCACTATCATCACCACTATCATCACACTATCATCACCACTATCATCACCACTATCATCACCTCTATCATCACCACTATCATCACCACTATCATCACCACTATCATCACCACTATCATCACCTCTATCATCACCACTATCATCACCTCTATCATCACCTCTATCATCACCTCTATCATCACCACTATCATCACCACTATCATCACCACTATCATCACCACTATCATCACCACTATCATCACCACTATCATCACCACTATCATCACACATCATCACCACTATCATCACCACTATCATCACCTCTATCATCACCACTATCATCACCTCTATCATCACCACTATCATCACCTCTATCATCACCACTATCATCACCACTATCATCACCACTATCATCACCACTATCATCACCACTATCATCACCTCTATCATCACCACTATCATCACCACTATCATCACCACTATCATCACCACTATCATCACCACTATCATCACCACTATCATCACCACTATCATCACCACTATCATCACCACTATCATCACCACTATCATCACCACTATCATCACCTCTATCATCACCACTATCATCACCACTATCATCACCACTATCATCACCACTATCATCACCACTATCATCACCTCTATCATCACCACTACCACCACTACTATCACTATCACTACCACCACTACTGTCACCACCACTACCACTACTATCACCACCACCACTGCCATTACCACCACTACCACCACTACTGTCACCACCACCACTATCACCACCATCACCACTATCACCACTATCATCACCTCTATCATCACCACTACCACCACTATCACTACCACCACTACCACTACTATCACCACCACCACTATCACTACTATCACCACTGTCACCACCACCACTATCACCACCACCACTGTCACCACCACAACTACCACCACCACCACTACCACCACTACCACCACTACCACTACTATCACCACCACCACTATCATCACCACTACCACCACTATCACTATCATCACCACTACCACCACTATCACCACCACCACTATCACTATCATCACCACCACCACTACCACCACTACTATCACCACTATCACCACCACCACCACTATCCCACCACCACCACTACCACCACTACTATCACCACTGTCACCACCACCACTACCACCACTATCACAACCACCACTACCACCACCACCACTACCACCACCACTACCACCACCACCACTACCACCACTATCACAACCAACACTACCACCACCACCACTACCACCACCACCACTATCACCACCACTATCACCACTGTCACCACTATCACTACCACCACCACCACCACTATCACCACCACCACTACCACCACCACTATCACCACCAATATCACCACCACCACTATCATCGTCACAACTACTCAGACAACATAAACTGACACACAGAGACGCACACACAGACACACACACACAGACACACACAGACACACACAGTGAGACACACACAGACAAAACACACACACAGACACACACAGACACACACACAGTGACACACACAGACACACACACACAGACACACACAGTGACACACAGTGACACACACACAGAGACACACACACAGTGAGACACACACAGTGAGACACACAGTGAGACACACACACACAGACGCACACACAGACACACAGTGACACAGAGAGACACAGACACACAGATACACACACACAGACACACAGACACAGAGACACACACAGTGACACACAGAGCACACACAGTGACACACAGACACACAGTGATAGACACACACACACAGAGACACACACAGTGACACACACACAGTGACACACACACACACACACAGTGACACACAGAGAGAGACACACACAGAGAGACACATACACAGAGAGACACATTAACACACACAGAGACACACAGTGAAACCGAGAGACACAGTAACACACAGAGACACACACACACAGAGACACACACAGAGAGACACACACAGAGAGACACACACACAGAGAGACACACAGAGAGACACACACAGAGAGACACACACAGAGAGACACACACACAGAGACACACACACACAGAGACACACAGAGAGACACACACACAGAGACACACAGACACACACACACAGAGACACACACACACAGAGACACACACAGAGAGACACACACAGAGAGACACACACACACAGAGACACACACAGAGAGAGACACACACACACAGAGACACACACAGAGAGACACACACAGAGAGAGACACCATCAGGATGAGTGTATCCGCACTGCCGCTGACACAGAGACACACAGTGACACAGTGACACAGTAACACACACACAGTGACACAGAAAGACACAGACACACAGAGACACACACAGTGACACACAGAGAGAGACACACACAGTGACACACAGAGACACACACAGAGACACACACACACACAGAGACACACACAGTGACACACACACAGTGACACACACAGACACACACACACAGAGACACACACACAGAGACACACAGACACACACACAGAGACACACACACACAGAGACACACACAGAGAGACACACACAGAGAGACACACACACACAGAGACACACACAGAGAGACACACACACACAGAGAGACACACACAGAGAGACACACACAGAGAGAGACACCATCAGGATGAGTGTATCCGCACTGCCGCTGACACAGAGACACACAGTGACACACACAGTGACACACACACAGTGACACAGAAAGACACAGATACACAGAGACACACACAGTGACACACACACAGAGAGAGAGACACACACACAGAGACACACACAGTGACACAGAGACACACACACAGAGACACACACAGTGACACACAGAGACACACACACAGAGACAAACACACAGAGACACACACAGAGACACACACAGTGACACACACACACAGAGACACACACACAGAGACACACACAGAGACACACACAGACACAGACAGAGAGAGACACCATCAGGATGAGGGTATCCGCACTGCCGCTGACACAGAGACACACAGTGACACACAGTAGAACACACAGTGACACAGTGACACACAGTAACACACACAGTGACACAGTGAGACACACACAGAGACACACACACAGTGACACACACACAGAGACACACACACAGTGACAAACACACAGAGACACACACAGTGACACACACACAGTGACACACACACAGAGACACACACAGAGACACACACACAGTGACACACACACAGTGACACAGACACACACAGTGACACAGTAACACACACAGTGACACAGAAAGACACAGACACACAGAGACACACACACAGTGACACACACACAGAGACACACACAGAGAGACACACACACAGAGACACACACACAGTGACACACACACACAGACACACACAGACACACACACAGAGACACACACACAGAGACACACACAGAGACACACACACAGACAGAGAGAGACACCATCAGGATGAGGGTATCCGCACTGCCGCTGTTGCTCGCCCTGAGTTTGGACTTGGCTCAGAGAGCCACGGGGAGACTCAAGTCAGGTGAACTCCCCCTCGGTGTTCACCCTGTCGCTGTGTTCACCATGTCGCTGTGTTCACCATGTCGCTGTGTTCACCATGTCACTGTGTTCACCATGGTCATGTCGCTGTGTTCACCATGTCGCTGTGTTCACCATGTTGCTGTGTTCACCATGTCACTGTGTTCACCATGCCACTGTGTTCACCATGTCGCTGTGTTCACCATGTCGCTGTGTTCACCATGTCACTGTGTTCACCATGTCGCTGTGTTCACCCTGTCGCTGTGTTCACCATGTCGCTGTGTTCACCATGTCGCTGTGTTCACCATGTCGCTGTGTTCACCATGTCACTGTGTTCACCATGTCGCTGTGTTCACCATGTCGCTGTGTTCACCATGTCGCTGTGTTCACCATGTCAGTGTTCACCATGTCGCTGTGTTCACCATGTCGCTGTGTTCACCATGTCACTGTGTTCACCCTGTCGCTGTGTTCACCCTGTCGCTGTGTTCACCCTGTCGCTGTGTTCACCATGTCGCTGTGTTCACCATCTCGCTGTGTTCACCATGTCGCTGTGTTCACCATGGCCATGTCGCTGTGTTCACCATGTCACTGTGTTCACCATGTCGCTGTGTTCACCATCTCGCTGTGTTCACCATGTCGCTGTGTTCACCATGTCGCTGTGTTCACCATGTCGCTGTGTTCACCATGGTCACTGTGTTCACCATGTCGCTGTGTTCACCATGTCACTGTGTTCACCATGTCGCTGTGTTCACCATGGTCATGTCACTGTATTCACCATGTCGCTGTGTTCACCATGTCGCTGTGTTCACCATGTCGCTGTGTTCACCATGGTCATGTCGCTGTGTTCACCATGTCGCTGTGTTCACCCTGTCGCTGTGTTCACCATGTCGCTGTGTTCACCATGTCGCTGTGTTCACCCTGTCGCTGTGTTCACCATGTCGCTGTGTTCACCATGTCGCTGTGTTCACCATGTCGCTGTGTTCACCATGTCGCTGTGTTCACCATGTCGCTGTGTTCACCATGTCGCTGTGTTCACCATGTCACTGTGTTCACCATGTCGCTGTGTTCACCATGTCGCTGTGTTCACCATGTCACTGTGTTCACCATGTCACTGTGTTCACCATGTCGCTGTGTTCACCATGGCCATGTAACTGTGTTCACCATGTCACTGTGTTCACCATGTCGCTGTGTTCACGATGTCGCTGTGTTCACCATGTCGCTGTGTTCACCATGTCGCTGTGTTCACCATGTCGCTGTGTTCACCATGTCACTGTGTTCACCATGGTCATGTCGCTGTGTTCACCATGTCGCTGTGTTCACCATGTCGCTGTGTTCACCATGTCGCTGTGTTCACCATGTCACTGTGTTCACCATGGTCATGTCGCTGTGTTCACCATGTCGCTGTGTTCACCATGTCGCTGTGTTCACCATGTCACTGTGTTCACCATGGTCATGTCGCTGTGTTCACCATGTCGCTGTGTTCACCATGTCGCTGTGTTCACCATGTCACTGTGTTCACCCTGTCGCTGTGTTCACCATGTCACTGTGTTCACCATGTCGCTGTGTTCACCATGGCCATGCCACTGTGTTCACCATGTCACTGTGTTCACCATGTCGCTGTGTTCACCACGTCACTGTGTTCATCATGTCACTGTGTTCACCATGTGACTGTGTTCACCATGCCACTGTGTTCACCATGTCGCTGTGTTCACCATGTCGCTGTTTTCACCATGGTCATGTCGCTGTGTTCACCATGTCGCTGTGTTCACCATGTCACTGTGTTCACCATGTCGCTGTGTTCACCATGTCGCTGTGTTCACCATGTCGCTGTGTTCACAATGTCACTGTGTTCACCATGGTCATGTCGCTGTGTTCACCATGTCGCTGTGTTCACCATGTCGCTGTGTTCACCATGTCGCTGTGTTCACCATGTCACTGTTCACCATGTCACTGTGTTCACCATGTCGCTGTGTTCACCATGTCACTGTGTTCACCATGTCGCTGTGTTCACCATGTCGCTGTGTTCACCATGTCGCTGTGTTCACCATGTCGCTGTGTTCACCATGTCACTGTGTTCACCATGTCACTGTGTTCACCATGTCGCTGTGTTCACCCTGTCGCTGTGTTCACCATGTCGCTGTGTTCACCATGGCCATGTAACTGTGTTCACCATGTCGCTGTGTTCACCATGTCACTGTGTTCACCATGTCACTGTGTTCACCATGTCGCTGTGTTCACCATGTCGCTGTGTTCACCATGTCGCTGTGTTCACCATGTCACTGTGTTCACCATGTCGCTGTGTTCACCATGTCACTGTGTTCACCATGTCGCTGTGTTCACCCTGTCGCTGTGTTCACCATGTCGCTGTGTTCACCATGTCACTGTGTTCACCATGGCCATGTCGCTGTGTTCACCATGTCACTGTGTTCACCATGTCGCTGTGTTCACCATGTCACTGTGTTCACCATGTCGCTGTGTTCACCATGTCGCTGTGTTCACCATGTCGCTGTGTTCACCATGTCGCTGTGTTCACCATGTCGCTGTGTTCACCATGGTCATGTCGCTGTGTTCACCATGTCACTGTGTTCACCATGTCGCTGTGTTCACCATGTCGCTGTGTTCACCATGTCACTGTGTTCACCATGTCACTGTGTTCACCATGTCACTGTTCACCATGTCGCTGTGTTCACCATGTCACTGTGTTCACCATGTCACTGTTCACCATGTCGCTGTGTTCACCATGTCGCTGTGTTCACCATGTCACTGTGTTCACCATGTCGCTGTGTTCACCATGTCGCTGTGTTCACCCTGTCGCTGTGTTCACCATGTCGCTGTGTTCACCATAGCCATGTCGCTGTGTTCACCATGTCGCTGTGTTCACCATGTCACTGTGTTCACCATGTCGCTGTGTTCACCATGTCACTGTGTTCACCATGTCACTGTGTTCACCATGGTCATGTCGCTTTGTTCACCATGTCGCTGTGTTCACCATGTCGCTGTGTTCACCATGTCTCTGTGTTCACCATGCCACTGTGTTCACCATGCCACTGTGTTCACCATGTCGCTGTGTTCACCATGTCACTGTGTTCACCATGCCACTGTGTTCACCATGCCACTGTGTTCACCATGTCGCTGTGTACACCATGTCGCTGTGTTCACCACGTCGCTGTGTTCACCATGTCACTGTGTTCACCATGTCGCTGTGTTCACCATGTCGCTGTGTTCACCATGTCACTGTGTTCACCATGTCGCTGTTCACCAGGTCACTGTGTCCAACCTGGTTGGACCCAGGACGGATGGTAGGCCGGCCAGTCTGAATGTTTCTCACCGGCAGAGTTGTTCCGTTAGGGACGGCCACGCTTTGCAAGCGTAGAGAAGGGAGGGCATTACCGGAGCCGATAAAACCCGAAGCTTCATGCGAAGTGAAGCATCAGGTAGCGTTACGCTACCGATGAAAAGATATTGCCGCTCGACTGATTCGGAGTGAGACCTCCGCTGTTAAACCGGGGCCGGTCATAAGCACACTGCCCAGGTATGGGAAACTCTCCACTCTCTCTCCACAACTGCCCCATCACCGATTGGGAGTTGTGGGGGTGGAGTGTTCCGATGGTACAAAATACCCAGGCAGGTGCTTAGTTTTGGTGGGGCTGATGGTAAGGCCTCACCTCTTAGTGGCACGCTCCAGTCTCAGCAGCAGCGTCTCCAACTCCTCCTCTGAATGAGCAGCTATTACCAAATCATCGGCATACGTAACGTGGTTGAGCAATAGGGAGCCATCCCTTGACCGCACCCGGGCATCGATCAGCCTCCCATTATATCTGTACCATATGGAGATTCCTCCGGTACAGCTATTGAAGGCTTCACGAACTACGTGGTCAAAATAGATGTTAAATAATGTGGGAGCCAGAGGACATCCCTGTCGCACCCCAAGGTGTACAGGGAATGGCTCTGACTCCCGGCCACGTAGTTTTACCCGGGCCCGCTCACCATCATGAAGGTCCTTAATGATCGTGAGCAGAGGGTCAGGGACTCCAAAAGCACGAAGAACAACCCAGAGCCCAGGCCTACTGATGGTATCATAGGCCTTGACCAGGTCAATAAAGCAGAGATGTAGGTTTCGATTTAAAGCAAGGATTCATCTTCTTCGGTTCTTTCGGTAAAGTCACCATGTAGAATGAGAATAAAATAATAAATTACTAAAATAAGATAACACGATAAAAATTCTCACGACGTTTCGGCCACAACACAAGCGGCCTTCATCAGGTGAAGGAACCAGGCTGTCTGGAGGACAGCGCTGGAGCGATCAAAGCCAAGCTCAGACCGCGACCTTTAAGCTGTGTGAGAGGAAACAGAGCGCCTTGACAAAGGAATTAGCATAAACAATTAGCATTTAATTGGCGGATTTAGCATGATGAACGGTGTAGAGGGGGTGAACATTGTGCAGACAGGCTAGGAGGGTGAGTTTACATATTGATGGTGTGAAAAGGGAATTGAAGCTGCTGCGAAAATTTGGGATACCACTACTTGAAAAAATATATATACTGTACCATTGACGATTAGTTTAATGTTTGGTTCGGATAATTTAGCATTGAAATAGCTGCGTGATCAGCTTGTGACTGGTCTCAGAAATGGCTATGTTAAAGTCAAAGCCTACACATCCACAGACTCAGCTAGTACAAATCAAACAGGAGAATTTAGCATTGAAATAGCTGAGTGATTAGCTTGTGACTGGTCTCAGAAATGGCTATGTTAAAGTCAAAGCCTACACATCCACAGACTCAGCTAGTACAAATCAAACAGGAGAATTTAGCATTGAAATAGCTGAGTGATTAGCTTGTGACTGGTCACAGAAATGGCTATGTTAAAGTCAACGCCTACACATCCACAGAGGCACCTAGTACAAATCAAACAGGAGAATTTAGCATTGAAATAGCTGAGTGATTAGCTTGTGACTGGTCACAGAAATGGCTATGTTAAAGTCAAAGCCTACACATCCACAGACTCACCTAGTACAAATCAAACAGGAGAATTTAGCATTGAAATAACTGAGTGATTAGCTTGTGACTGGTCACAGAAATGGCTATGTTAAAGTCAAAGCCTACACATCCACAGAGGCACCTAGTACAAATCAAACAGGAGAATTTAGCATTGATATAGCTGAGTGATTAGCTTGTGACTGGTCACAGAAATGGCTATGTTAAAGTCAAAGCCTACACATCCACAGAGGCACCTAGTACAAATCAAACAGGAGAATTTAGCATTGAAATAGCTGAGTGATTAGCTTGTGACTGTCATAGAAATAGCTATGTTAAAGTCAAAGCCTACACATCCACAGAGGCACCTAGTACAAATCAAACAGGAGAATTTAGCATTGAAATAGCTGAGTGATTAGCTTGTGACTGGTCACAGAAATGGCTATGTTAAAGTCAAAGCCTACACATCCACAGAGGCACCTAGTACAAATCAAACAGGAGAATTTAGCATTGAAATAGCTGAGTGATTAGCTTGTGACTGGTCACAGAAATGGCTATGTTAAAGTCAAAGCCTACACATCCACAGAGGCACCTAGTACAAATCAAACAGGAGAATTTAGCATTGAAATAACTGAGTGATTAGCTTGTGACTGGTCACAGAAATGGCTATGTTAAAGTCAAAGCCTACACATCCACACACTCACCTAGTACAAATCAAACAGGATAATTTAGCATTGAAATAACTGAGTGATTAGCTTGTGACTGGTCATAGAAATAGCTATGTTAAAGTCAAAGCCTACACATCTACAGATGCACCTAGTACAAATCAAACAGGAGAATTTAGCATTGAAATAGCTGAGTGATTAGCTTGTGACTGGTCATATAAATAGCTATGTTAAAGTCAAAGCCTACACATCCACAGAGGCACCTAGTACAAATCAAACAGCAGAATTTAGCATTGAAATAGCTGAGTGATTAGCTTGTGACTGGTCACAGAAATGGCAATGTTAAAGTCAAAGCCTACACATCCACAGAGGCACCTAGTACAAATCAAACAGGAGAATTTAGCATTGACATAACTGAGTGATTAGCTTGTGACTGGTCACAGAAATGGCTATGTTGAAGTCAAAGCCTACACATCCACAGAGGCACCTAGTACAAATCAAACAGGAGAATTTAGCATTGAAATAGCTGAGTGATTAGCTTGTGATTGGTCACAGAAATAGCTATGTTAAAGTCAAAGCCTACACATCCACAGAGGCACCTAGTACAAATAAAACAGGAGAATTTAGCATTGAAATAGCTGAGTGATTAGCTTGTGACTGGTCACAGAAATGGCTATGTTAAAGTCAAAGCCTACACATCCACAGAGGCACCTAGTACAAATCAAACAGGAGAATTTAGCATTGAAATAGCTGAGTGATTAGCTTGTGACTGGTCACAGAAATGGCTATGTTAAAGTCAAAACCTACACATCCACAAAGGCACCTAGTACAAATCAAACAGGAGAATTTAGCATTGAAATAGCTGAGTGATTAGCTTGTGACTGGTCATAGAAATAGCTATGTTAAAGTCAAAGCCTACACATCCACAGAGGCTCCTAGTACAAATCAAACAGGAGAATTTAGCATTGAAATAGCTGAGTGATTAGCTTGTGACTGGTCACAGAAATGGCTATGTTAAAGTCAAAGCCTACACATCCACAAAGGCACCTAGTACAAATCAAACAGGAGAATTTAGCATTGAAATAGCTGAGTGATTAGCTTGTGACTGGTCACAGAAATGGCTATGTTAGTACATGGACGCCAAAGAGGCTGCAACAACTCGACTATCATACAGTAAACCGATGTGAAAAGACCTAAGTCTAAATTACATCAATATAATAAATGTACTCAACATATTCTTCAATAAGCTGAGTTATTAACAGTAACTGGGTATACACTACACTCTTTAATGAATACCATATATTAAACCAATAAAAAAACTACAATTTAAACTACCTCAATGTTATCAATAAACTCTATATATTCTCCAATCAGCTAAGCTACCAACCATAAGTCGTTATATATCACGATGCTATATGGCAAAAAAATGGGTGGATTCTTACCCTCAGCGTCAGCACCACGGATAGCTACGGGCCCCGTTCAGCCGGACGAGTTCATCCATGGTCGGAACAGAGGAGGGGGAGAGAGACAGCTGCGAGGCGCTGTTATACTCCATGTTGTAAACCATACCATTAACCGTGGTGTGAGAGGTATTAAGAGTCAATGCTGGCGAAAGAGCTGCGGTCTGAAGGTCATCGTAAAATACAATTAATCAGGAACGGAAATGGTTTAAAACATCTTTCCAATGGTTACTAAGCCAGAATCCATCTTGAAATTGTCTTTGTGCTTGTATATGTGGATGGCCTCATGAACGAATCTCTCATGGTAGCCGGTTGGTTTGCAGTTATTTCAATGCTAAATTCCCCTGTTTGATTTGTACTAGGTGCCTCTGTGGATGCGTAGGCTTTGACTTTAACATAGCCATTTCTGCGACCAGTCACAAGCTAATCCCTCAGTTATTTCAATGCTAAATTCTCCTGTTTGATTTGCACTAGGTGCCTCTGTGGATGTGTAGGCTTTGACTTTAACATACCCATTTCTGTGACCAGTCACAAGCTAATCACTCAGCTATTTCAATGCTAAATTCTCCTGTTTGATTTGTACTAGGTGCCTCTGTGGATGTGTAGGCTTTGACTTTAACATACCCATTTCTGTGACCAGTCACAAGCTAATCACTCAGCTATTTCAATGCTAAATTCTCCTGTTTGATTTGTACTAGGTGCCTCTGTGGATGTGTAGGCTTTGACTTTAACATACCCATTTCTGTGACCAGTCACAAGCTAATCACTCAGCTATTTCAATGCTAAATTCTCCTGTTTGATTTGTACTAGGTGCCTAGGTGGATGTGTAGGCTTTGACTTTAACATAGCTATTTCTATGACCAGTCACAAGCTAATCACGCAGCTATTTCAATGCTAAATTCTCCTGTTTGATTTGTACTAGCTGAGTCTGTGGATGTGTAGGCTTTGACTTTAACATGGCCATTTCTGCGGCCAGTCACAAGCTGATCACGCAGCTATTTCAATGCTAAATTATCCGAACCAAACATTAAACTAATCGTCAATGGTACAGTATATATATTTTTTCAAGTAGTGGTATCCCAAATTTTCGCAGCAGCTTCAATTCCCTTTTCACACCATCAATATGTAAACTACCCCTCCTAGCCTGTCTGCACAATGTTCACCCCCTCTACACCGTTCATCATGCTAAATCCGCCAATTAAATGCTAATTGTTTATGCTAATTCCTTTGTCAAGGCGCTCTGTTTCCTCTCACACAGCTTAAAGGTCGCGGTCTGAGCTTGGCTTTGATCGCTCCAGCGCTGTCCTCCAGACAGCCTGGTCCCTTCACCTGATGAAGGCCGCTCGTGCTGTGGCCGAAACGTCGTGAGAATTTTTATCGTGTTATTTTATTTTATTAATTTATCATTTTATTCTCATTCTACGTGGTGACTTTACCGAAAGAATCAAAGCAGAGATGTGGGTCTTGCTGGAATTCCCTACACCTCTGCTGTAGCAGACGGACAGAAAATATGGCATCTGTGCAGGACCGCCCTTTCCTGAAACCGCATTGGGGCTCCGCAAGCCTCTCCTCAGCGGGCCTGGCAAGGCGGCGATGTTGAATAATCCTTGCCGGGACCTTTCCCGGCCTCATGCTGAAAAGGGAGATGCCCCTGTAGTTGTTACAGTCTGTCACCACTACCACAACCTCCACCACCACCACCACCACCACCGTGACCACCACCATCGTGACCACCACCACCGTGACCACCACCACCACCGTGACCACCACCACCACGGTGACCACCACCACCACCACCGTGACCACCACCACCACCGTGACCACCACCACCACCATCACCACCACCGCCGTGACCACCACCACCACCGTGACCACCACCACCACCACCGTGACCACCACCACCACCACCGTGACCACCACCACCGTGACCACCACCACCACCATCGTGACCACCACCACCGTGACCACCACCACCACGGTGACCACCACCACCACCACCGTGACCACCACCACCACCGTGACCACCACCACCACCACCACCGTGAGCACCACCAACACCATGGTGACCACCACCACCACCGTGACCACCACCACCACCACCGTGACCACCACCACCACCACCGTGACCACCACCACCACCACCGTGACCGCCACCACCACCACCACCGTGAGCACCACCACCACCATGGTGACCACCACCACCATGGTGACCACCACCACCGTGACCACCGCCACCACCACCACCCTGACCGCCACCACCGTGACCACCACTACTGTGACCACCACCACCACCACCGTGACCACCACCACCATGACCACCACCACCACCACCGTGACCACCACCACCACTACAGTGACCACCACCACCGTGACCACCACCACCACCACCACCGTGACCACCACCACCACCGTGACTACCGTGACCACGACCGTGACCACTACCACCACCGTGACCACCGTGACCACCACCACTGTGACCCCCAACAACAACAACCGCCATTCGCCACTAAGTGGCGGTGACGTCACCACGACGCTTGTGCCAGGCTATGTGCACCCTGAGGCCACGTGAAGTGTCGAACGCCCGCTGGCAGGAGGTCACGGGGCAGACCCAGGTGCCACGGGTCGACTGACTGAGATGACTGGCTGATGCACCACCTGTGCCCCCTACTGTGCCAACCTGCTGTGCTTTAGCCACCCGGCGCTCCGCTCGCTGTTGTGAGCGTCGCTCCTCCGCCCTCCGTTGTTGTTGGAGGGCGACTGCCTCCAACTGCCCAGTAGCATCCTTCACGAGCCTCCTCCACAGAGGCCGATCTTGACACCGCTGGTACCGGTCATCGGCAAGTCCACTCAGCTCCACGTCCTCCTGTACCACATCACTCCATCTCTTCTCTAGCCCGTGCCGCGCCCGCTTAGCCCCCTCAATCCGGCCAAACAAAAGCTGTTTCGGCATGCGGTGGCTGGGCATGCGGGCTACATGACCCAGCCATCGCAGCCTTGCCTGCCGGAGGAGCTCACCGATGGGACCCTGCCCAGATCTTTCAAGGATTTGTGAGCTCCTCACACAATCCAGTCTGGTTAAACCCAGGATGGATCGTAGGCAGGCCAGCCTAAATGTTTCTAACCGGCGAAGATGTTCCATTAGGGGGGTCCACGTTTCGCAAGCGTAGAGAAGGGAGGGAATGACCGTGGCCGAGAAGACCTGAAGCTTAGTGCGGAGCGACAGACCAGGTAGCTTCCACACAGCGTTACGCAACCGATGAAAAGATATTGCCGCTCGACTGATTCGGAGTGAGACCTCTGCTGTTAAACTGGAGCCAGTCATAAGCACACTGCCCAGGTATGGGAAACTCTCCACTCTCTCCACAACTGCCCCATCACCGATTGGGAGTTGTGGGGGTGGAGTGTCCGATGGTACAAAATACCCAGGCAGGTGATTAGTTTTGGTGGGGCTGATGGTAAGGCCCCACCTCTTAGTGGCACGCTCCAGTCTCAGCAGCAGCGTCTCCAACTCCTCCTCTGACTGAGCAGCTATTACCAAATCATCAGCATACATAACGTGGTTGAGCAATAGGGAGCCATCCCTTGACCGCACCCGGGCATCGATTAGCCTCCCATTATATCTGTACCATGTGGAGATTCCCCCGGTACAGCTATTGAAGGCTTCACGAACTACGTGGTCAAAATAGATGTTAAATAATGTGGGAGCCAGAGGACATCCCTGTCGCACCCCAAGGTGTACAGGGAATGGCTCTGACTCCCGGCCACGTAGTTTTACCCGGGCCCGCTCACCATCATGAAGGTCCTTAATGATCGTGAGCAGAGGGTCAGGTACTCCAAAAGCACGAAGAACAACCCAGAGCCCAGGCCTACTGATGGTATCATAGGCCTTGACCAGGTCAATAAAGCAGAGATGTAGGTCTTGTTGGAATTCCCTACACCTCTGCTGTAGCAGACGGACAGAAAATATGGCATCTGTGCAGGACCGCCCTTTCCTGAAACCGCATTGGGGCTCCGCAAGCCTCTCCTCAGCGTGCCTGGCAAGGCGATGCTGAATAATCCTTGCCAGGACCTTTCCCGGCACACTGAGGAGTGAGATGCCCCTGTAGTTGTTACAGTCTGTGCGGTCCCCCTTCTTAAAAAGGGGGACCACCAGGGCATCCTTCCAATCCTGCGGAACCCGTCCAGTGGTCCAGACTGTTGTTATGATGTCATATAGGGCAGTCTGTGCACAAACGCCACCCTCCCTCAGCATTTCGCTTGGGAGATCATCTCTGCCCGCTGCCTTTCCTGGTCTCAGACTCCGGATCGCCTTCAATACTTCATCAGCAGATGGCACCTCAGCCAGCCACTCACAGGGGGTGACTTCATCCAATATTTGAGGCACCGCAGCCTCAGCAGGGTCATCCTCACTTTGTGCCACGATGTTTTCCTGGCTGAGGGATTTTCCCTCCCCCAGGACCTCACAGAAATGCTCAGCAAATCTGCGAACCTGTTCCTGGGGGTCGGAAATTGGATCACCGTTTTTTCCCCTAATGATGGTAATAGGTAATAGGTCCGGCAAAACAACCCCCTACCTCCTCGCGGTGCCGGACGGGCAACTCTGTCGTGGACAGCGCTGTGGGGGGAGATCCAATTGTGATTGGCTCCTCCCCTCATGGCGTCTGTGTCCACCACAGGGGCTAAACGGGGGCTCTGGACGGGTGCGAGGGGCTGGTAACCCCTCCACCTTCAATTAATTACCACGAAACTACGAATTAAACTGTGACCACCACCACCACCGTGACCACCACCGTGACCACCACCACCGTGACCACCACCACCACCCTGACCACCACCACCACCCTGACCACCACCACCGTGACCACCACCACCACCACCACTGTCACCACCACCGTGACCACCACCACCACCACCCTGACCACCACCACCACCGTGACCACCACCACCGTGACCACCACCACCGTGACCACCACCACCACCACTGTCACCACCACCGTGACCACCACCACCACCACCCTGACCACCACCACTGTGACCACCACCACCACCGTGACCACCACCACCGTGACCACCACCACCACCACCACCGTGACCATCACCACCACCACCGTGACCACCACCACCACCGCGACCACCACCACTGTGACCATCACCATCACCACCGTGACCACCACCACCACCGTGACCACCACCACCGTGACCACCACCACCACCGTGACCACCACCACCACCGTGACCACCACCACTGTGACCATCACCATCACCACCGTGACCACCACCACCACCACTGTGACCACCACCACCGTGACCACCACCACCACCGTGACCACCACCACCGTGACCACCACCACCACCGTGACCACCACCACCGTGACCACCACCACCACCACGGTGACCACCACCACCGTGACCACCACCACCGTGACCACCACCACCACCACCACCGTGACCACCGTGACCATGACCACCACCACCACCATCACCACCACCACCACCCTGACCACCACCACCACGGTGACCACCACCACCACCACCGTGACCATGACCACCACCATTACGGTGCCCCCAGCTCTCCACCAATCCCCTCGTCCCCCTGCTCTGTCCCTGTCCCAGTGAGTGTCCTGGAGCAGTGCGGTGGCTTCGTCCGGGCCGACGGAGCCGTGCTGGCGAGCGCCCGCGCCGTGTGGCACCGTGGTGCTGGTGGTGCTGGTGCTGGTGGTGGTGGTGGTGCTGGTGGTGGTGGTGGTCCTGGTGGTCCTGGTGGTGGTGGTGGTGGTGCTGGTGGTGCTGGTGGTGCTGGTGCTGGTGGTCCTGGTGGTGGTGCTGGTGGTGGTGGTGGTGGTGGTGGTGCTGGTGGTGGTGGTGATGGTGGTGGTGGTGCTGGTGGTGGTGCTGGTGCTGGTGGTGGTGTTGGTGCCACGTCCCGCTGCACGGTGACTCTGCTGGCTGCCTCGCCCCGCGACCGCCTCGCATTCCGTCTGCGCATACTCGCTACGGACGACGAGGAGGAGGAGGTGGAGGAGGTGGAGGAGGTGGAAGCTGGAGGAGGTGGAGCAGGAGGTGGACTCACGAGGGTTGACGACTTCCGTAGCACGGAGGAGCCCGCGGCCACTCGGCCAAATCCTAAATACACCGAAAACACAAATCCTAAATACACCGCTACCACCACCAATCCTAAATACACCGAAAACACAAATCCTAAATACACCGAAAACACAAATCCTAAATACACCGCTACCACCACCAATCCTAAATACACCGAAAACGCAAATCCTAAATACACCACTACCACCACCAACCCTAAATACACCGCTACCACCAATCCTAAATACACCGCTACCACCACCAATCCTATTACCAATACAACCGTGACCACTGCCGATTTCAATCCCGGCTCTGCCACCACCACCACGGCCACCACCACCACCACGGCCACCACCGCCACCACCACCACCACCACCGCCACCACCACGACCACCGCCACCACCACCACCACCACCGCCACCACCACCACCACCACCGGCGCCGTGCCACCGGGCGAGCACTGTGACGGCAGGGTCTTCTTGCTGCTGTTGGACGGCGCGGGCGACGACTCGCCGCCCCTAGCCGGCGGGCCACTGTGCCCCTCTGGCGCTCACGGTAGCGGTCACGGCGGTGGCCACGGTGGCCACGGTGATCACGGTGGTCACCGTGATCACGGTGGTCACGGTGGCGATGGTCACGGTGGTCACGGTGACGGTCACGATGGTCACGGTGGCGCTCTGCAACGGCGAGAGTCGTCGGGCCCGGCCCTCACGCTGTCCCTCGTGCTGCGAGGCGCTCGCCCCACCCACCGCCGCCGCCACGTGACCACGCGCCTCACATTCCTCGCCGACGTCACTTCCTTCCGGCCAGGTGGGAGGCACTCCGAGCTCGCGATTGGACGCTCGCCGTCACGATGCACCCAGTGGGTTGTCTCTGTGTGGTGGTGAGTCTGTGTGGTGGTGAGTCTGTGTGGTGGTGAGTCTGTGGGTCTCTGTGTGGTGGTGAGTCTGTGGGTGTCTCTGTGTGTGGTGAGTCTGTGGGTGTCTCTGTGTGTGGTGAGTCTGTGGGTGTCTCTGTGTGTGGTGAGTCTGTGGGTGTCTCTGTGTGTGGTGAGTCTGTGTGGTGAGTCTGTGGGTCTCTGTGTGGTGAGTCTGTGGGTGTCTCTGTGTGGTGGTGAGTCTGTGGGTCTCTGTGTGGTGAGTCTGTGGGTCTCTGTTTGGTGAGTCTGTGGGTGTCTCTGTGTGGTGGTGAGTCTGTGGGTCTCTGTTTGGTGAGTCTGTGGGTGTCTCTGTGTGGTGGTGAGTCTGTGGGTCTCTGTGTTGTGAGTCTCTGTGTGGTGGTGAGTCTGTGGGTCTCTGTGTGGTGAGTCTGTGGGTCTCTGTGTGGTGGTGAGTCTGTGGGTGTCTCTGTGTGGTGGTGAGTCTGTGGGTCTCTGTGTGGTGAGTCTGTGGGTGTCTCTGTGTGGTGGTGAGTCTGTGGGTATCTGTGTGGTGGTGAGTCTGTGGGTCTCTGTGTGGTGAGTCTGTGGGTCTCTGTGTAGTGAGTCTGTGGGTCTCTGTGTGGTGAGTCTGTGGGTCTCTGTGTGGTGGTGAGTCTGTGGGTATCTGTGTGGTGAGTCTGTGGTGTCTCTGTGTGGTGAGGCTGTGGGTCTCTGTGTGGTGAGTCTGTGGGTCTCTGTGTGGTGAGTCTGTGGGTCTCTGTGTGGTGGTGAGTCTGTGGGTCTCTGTGTAGTGAGTCTGTGGATCTCTGTGTGGTGAGTCTGTGGGTGTCTGTGTGGTGAGTCTGTGGGTCTCAGTGTGGTGAGTCTGTGGGTCTCTGTGTGGTGAGTCTGTGTGTGTGGTGAGTCTGTGGGTGTCTCTGTGTGGTGAGTCTGTGTGTGTGGTGAGTCTGTGGGTGTCTGTGTGGTGGTGAGTCTGTGGGTATCTGTGTGGTGGTGAGTCTGTGGGTTTCTGTGTGGTGAGTCTGTGGATCTCTGTCTGGTGAGTCTGTGGGTCTCTGTGTGGTGAGTCTGTGGGTCTCTGTGTGGTTAGTCTGTGGGTCTCTGTGTGGTGGTGATTCTATGGGTCATTGATTGTGATGTTGATGGTGTTGATGGTGATGTTGATGTTATTGATGGTGATGTTGATGATGTTGATGGTGATGATGTTGATGATGATAACTCCCCTGGCGGTAAGCGACGGTGGTCGCTACTACCTCTGTGTTGATGGTGATGTTGATGATAATGATGATGTTGTTGATGTTGATGTTGTTTATGTTGTTGATGTTGTTGATGTTGATGTTGTTGATGTTGTTATTGATGTTGATGTTGTTGTTGTTGTTATTGATGTTGATGTTGTTGATGTTGATGTTGTTGTTCATGTTGTTGATGTTGATGTTGTTGATGTTGTTGTTTATGTTATTGTTGATGTTGATCTTGTTGTTTATGTTGTTGATGTTGTTGATGATGTTGGTGTTGATGTTGATGTTGTTGATGTTGTTAATGATGTTGTTGTTGATGTTGTTGTTGATGTGGTTATTGTTGATGTTGTTGATGTTGTTAATGATGTTGATGTTAATGATGTTGATGTTGTTGCTGATGTTGATGTTAATGATGTTGTTGTTGATGTTGTTAATGATGTTGTTGATGATGTTGTTGATGTTGTTGATGTTGTTGATGATGTTGTTGTTGATGTTAATGATGTTGATTATGTTGATGTTGTTGATGTTGTTGTTGATGTTGTTGATGTTGTTGATGTTGTTTTTGATGTTGATGTTGTTGTTGATGTTGTTGATGTTGTTGATGTTACTGATGTTGATGTTGTTGATGTTGTTGATGTTGTTAATGTTGTTGATGTTGTTGATGTTGTTGATGTTGTTGTTGATGTTGATGATGTTGATGATGTTGATGTTGTTGATGTTGTTGGTGATGTTGATGTTGTTGATGTTACTGATGTTGATGTTGTTGTTGATGTTGTTGATGTTGATGTTGTTAATGTTGTTGTTGATGTTGTTGTTGATGTTGTTGATGATGATGATGATGTTGATGTTGTTGATGTTGTTGATGATGTTGGTGATGTTGTAGTTGTTGTTGGTGATGTTGTAGTTGTTGTTGTTGATGTTGTTAATGATGTTGTTGTTGATGTTGTTGTTGATGTGGTTATTGTTGTTGTTGATGATGATGTTGATGTTGTTGATGATGTTGTTGATGTTGTAGTTGTTGTTGATGTTGTTGATGTTGTTGATGTTTTTGATGTTGTTGTTGATGTTGATATTGATAATGTTAATGTTGTAGTTGTTGTTGATGATGTTGTTGATGTTGTTGTTGATGTTGTTGTTTATGTTGATGTTGATGTGGTTATTGTTGTTGTTGATGATGATGTTGATGTTGTTGATGTTGTTGATGATGTTGTTGATGTTGTAGTTGTTGTTGATGTTGTTGATGTTGTTGTTGATGTTATTGTTGATGTTGTTAATGATGTTGATGTTGTTGATGTTAATGATGTTGATGTTGTATTTATTGTTGATGTTGTTGTTGATGTTGTTGGTGGTGATGTTGATGTTGTTGTTGATGCTGTTGTTGATGTTGTTGATGTTTTTGATGTTGTTGATGTTGATATTGATAATGTTAATGTTGTAGTTGTTGATGATGTTGTTGATGTTGTTGATGATGTAGTTGTTGTTGATGTTGTTGATGTTGTTGTTGTTGTTGTCAGTAAGCGACTGTGGTCGCTACTTCCGCTGTGCCAGCCGCCTCTGCGTGCCCTGGACCCTCGTGTGCGACGCGCTGCGATTGGACAACTGCGGCGACCAATCAGACGAGGCCCATTGTCCAGGTGGGTGGCACCACATGGCACCACGTGACACTACAGAGCACCATGTAGCACCACGTGGTCCCCACCGTTGTCTCCCAGCCAATGGTGGTAGAGCGGCTAATCTGTGGGTTTCTATGGGTTTCTCTGTGGGTCTATGGGTGTCTCTATGGGTCTATGGGTGTCTCTATGTCTCTATGGGTGTCTCTATGGGTGTCGCTATGGGTGTCTCTATGGGTGTCTCTGTGGGTGTATGGTTGTCTCTATGGGATTCGCTATGGGTGTCTCTATGGGTGTCTCTATGAGTCTATGGGTGTCTCTATCGGTCTATGGGTGCCTCTATGGGTCTATGAGTGTCGCTATGGGTTATGGGTGTCTCTATGGGTGTCGCTATGGGTTTCTATAGGTGTATCTATGGGTGTCTCTATGGGTGTCGCTATGGGTGTCTCTATGGGTTATTGGTGTCTCTCTGGGTGTCGCTATGGGTGTCTCTATGGGTGTCTCTATGGGTGTCGCTATGGGTTATGGGTGTCTCTATGGGTCTATGGGTGTCTCTATGGGTGTCGCTATGGGTTTCTATGGGTGTCTCTATGGGTCTATGGGTAACTCTATGGGTGTCTCTATCGGTGTCTCTATGGGTGTCTCTGTGGGTCTATGGGTGTCTCTATGGGATTCGCTATGGGTGTCTCTATGGGTGTCTATATGGGTCTATGGGTGTCTCTATGGGTGTCTCTATGGGTGTCTCTATGGGTCTATGGGTGTCTCTATGGGTGTCGCTATGGGTGTCTCTATGGGTCTATGGGTGTCTCTATGGGTCTATGGGTGTCGCTCTGGGTCTATGGGTGTCTCTATGGGTGTCTCTATGGGTCTATGGGTGTCTCTATGGGTGTCGCTATGGGTGTCTCTATGGGTCTATGGGTGTCTCTATGGGTGTCTCTATGTGTCTATGGGTGTCGCTCTGGGTCTATGGGTGTCTCTATGGGTGTCTCTATGGGTCTATGGGTGTCTCTATGGGTCTATGGGTGTCTCTATGGGTCTATGGGTATCTCTATGGGTGTAGCTATGGGTGTCTCTATGGGTGTCTCTGTGGGTCTATGTGTGTCTCTATGGGTGTCGCTATGGGTTATGGGTGTCTCTATGGGTGTCGCTATGGGTTTCTATGGGTGTCTCTATGGGTGTCTCTATGGGTGTCGCTATGGGTGTCTCTATGGGTTATGGGTGTCTCTATGGGTGTCTCTATGGGTGTCTCTATGGGTGTCGCTATGGGTTATGGGTGTCGCTATGGGTTTCTATTGGTGTCTCTATGGGTGTCTCTATGGGTGTAGCTATGGGTGTCGCTATGGGTTATGGGTGTCTCTATGGGTGTCGCTATGGGTGTCGCTATGGGTGTCTCTATGGGTGTCTCTATGGGTCTATGGGTGTCTCTATGGGTGTCTCTATGGGTGTCGCTATGGGTTTCTATGGGTGTCTCTATGGGTCTATGGGTGTCTCTATGGGTGTCGCTATGGGTTTCTCTATGGGTTATGGGTGTCTCTATGGGTCTATGGGTGTCTCTATGGGTTATGGGTGTCTCTGTGGGTCTATGGGTGTCTCTATGGGTGTCTCTATGGGTGTCTCTATGGGTGTCTCTGTGGGTCTATGGGTGTCTCTATGGGTGTCTCTATGGGTGTTGCTATGGGTTTCTCTATGGGTTATGGGTGTCTCTATGGGTGTCTCTATGGGTGTCGCTATGGGTTTCTCTATGGGTTATGGGTGTCTCTATGGGTCTGTGGGTGTCTCTATGTCTCTATGGGTGTGTCTATGGGTCTGTGGGTGTCTCTATGTCTCTATGGGTGTCTCTATGGGTCTGTGGGTGTCTCTATGGGTCTGTGGGTGTCTCTATGTCTCTATGGGTGTCTCTATGGGTCTGTGGGTGTCTCTATGTCTCTATGGGTGTCTCTATGTCTCTATGGGTGTCTCTATGGGTCTGTGGGTGTCTCTATGTCTCTATGGGTGTCTCTATGGGTCTATGGGTGTCTCTATAGGTGTCTCTGTGGGTCTATGGGTGTCTCTGTGGGTCTATAGGTGTCTCTATGGGTCTGTGGGTGTCTCTATGGGTGTCTCTATGGGTTTCTCTATGGGTGTTGCTATGGGTTACAGGTGTCTATGTGGGTCTATGGGTGTCTCTATGGGTGTCTCTGTGAGTCTATGGGTGTCTCTGTGGGTCTATGGGTGTCTCTGTGTCTCTATGGGTGTCTCTATGGGTGTCTCTGTGGGTCTACGGGTGTCTCTGAGTGTCTTTGTGGTTCTATGGGTGTCTCTGTGGGTCTATGGGTGTCTCTGTGTCTCTATGGGTGTCTCTATGGGTGTCTCTATGGGTCTATGGGTGTCTCTATGGGTGTCGCTATGGGTGTCTCTATGGGTCTATGGGTGTCTCTATGGGTCTATGGGTGTCGCTCTGGGTCTATGGGTGTCTCTATGGGTGTCTCTATGGGTCTATGGGTGTCTCTATGGGTGTCGCTATGGGTGTCTCTATGGGTCTATGGGTGTCTCTATGGGTGTCTCTATGTGTCTATGGGTGTCGCTCTGGGTCTATGGGTGTCTCTATGGGTGTCTCTATGGGTCTATGGGTGTCTCTATGGGTCTATGGGTGTCTCTATGGGTCTATGGGTATCTCTATGGGTGTAGCTATGGGTGTCTCTATGGGTGTCTCTGTGGGTCTATGTGTGTCTCTATGGGTGTCGCTATGGGTTATGGGTGTCTCTATGGGTGTCGCTATGGGTTTCTATGGGTGTCTCTATGGGTGTCTCTATGGGTGTCGCTATGGGTGTCTCTATGGGTTATGGGTGTCTCTATGGGTGTCTCTATGGGTGTCTCTATGGGTGTCGCTATGGGTTATGGGTGTCGCTATGGGTTTCTATTGGTGTCTCTATGGGTGTCTCTATGGGTGTAGCTATGGGTGTCGCTATGGGTTATGGGTGTCTCTATGGGTGTCGCTATGGGTGTCTCTATGGGTGTCTCTATGGGTCTATGGGTGTCTCTATGGGTGTCTCTATGGGTGTCGCTATGGGTTTCTATGGGTGTCTCTATGGGTCTATGGGTGTCTCTATGGGTGTCGCTATGGGTTTCTCTATGGGTTATGGGTGTCTCTATGGGTCTATGGGTGTCTCTATGGGTTATGGGTGTCTCTGTGGGTCTATGGGTGTCTCTATGGGTGTCTCTATGGGTGTCTCTATGGGTGTCTCTGTGGGTCTATGGGTGTCTCTATGGGTGTCTCTATGGGTGTTGCTATGGGTTTCTCTATGGGTTATGGGTGTCTCTATGGGTGTCTCTATGGGTGTCGCTATGGGTTTCTCTATGGGTTATGGGTGTCTCTATGGGTCTGTGGGTGTCTCTATGTCTCTATGGGTGTGTCTATGGGTCTGTGGGTGTCTCTATGTCTCTATGGGTGTCTCTATGGGTCTGTGGGTGTCTCTATGGGTCTGTGGGTGTCTCTATGTCTCTATGGGTGTCTCTATGGGTCTGTGGGTGTCTCTATGTCTCTATGGGTGTCTCTATGTCTCTATGGGTGTCTCTATGGGTCTGTGGGTGTCTCTATGTCTCTATGGGTGTCTCTATGGGTCTATGGGTGTCTCTATAGGTGTCTCTGTGGGTCTATGGGTGTCTCTGTGGGTCTATAGGTGTCTCTATGGGTCTGTGGGTGTCTCTATGGGTGTCTCTATGGGTTTCTCTATGGGTGTTGCTATGGGTTACAGGTGTCTATGTGGGTCTATGGGTGTCTCTATGGGTGTCTCTGTGAGTCTATGGGTGTCTCTGTGGGTCTATGGGTGTCTCTGTGTCTCTATGGGTGTCTCTATGGGTGTCTCTGTGGGTCTATGGGTGTCTCTGAGTGTCTTTGTGGTTCTATGGGTGTCTCTGTGGGTGTCTCTATGTCTCTATGGGTGTCTCTATGGGTCTATGGGTGTCTCTATGGGTCTGTGGGTGTCTCTATGGGTCTGTGGGTGTCTCTATGGGTGTCTCTGTGGGTGTCTCTATGTCTCTATGGGTGTCTCAGAGGGTGTTGCTATGGGTGTCTCTGTGGGTCTATGGGTGTCTCTATGGGTCTGTGGGTGTCTCTATGGGTGTCTCTATGGGTCTATGGGTGTCTCTATGGGTGTCTCTATGGGTCTATGGGTGTCTCTATGGGTGTCTCTATGGGTGTCTCTATGGGTGTCTCTATGGGTTATGGGTGTCTCTATGGGTCTATGGGTGTCTCTATGGGTGTCTCTATGGGTGTCTCTATGGGTTATGGGTGTCTCTATGGGTCTATGGGTGTCTCTATGGGTGTCTCTATGGGTGTCTCTGTGGGTTCTGCGTGTCTCTGTGGGTCTATGGGTGTCTCTATGGGTGTCTCTCTGGGTGTCTCTGTGGGTCTATGGGTGTCTCTATGGGTGTCTCTATGGGTGTCGCTATGGGTGTCTCTATGGGTCTATGGGTGTCTCTATGGGATTCGCTATGGGTGTCTCTATGGGTGTCTCTATGGGTGTCTCTATGGGTTATGGGTGTCTCTATGGGTCTATGGGTGTCTCTATGGGTGTCTCTATGGGTGTCTCTGTGGGTTCTGCGTGTCTCTGTGGGTCTATGGGTGTCTCTATGGGTGTCTCTGTGGGTGTCTCTGTGGGTCTATGGGTGTCTCTATGGGTGTCTCTATGGGTGTCGCTATGGGTGTCTCTATGGGTCTATGGGTGTCTCTATGGGATTCGCTATGGGTGTCTCTATGGGTGTCTCTATGGGTCTATGGGTGTCTCTATGGGTGTCTCTATGGGTCTATGGGTGTCTCTATGGGTGTCTCTATGTCTCTATGGGTGTCTCTATGGGTCTATGGGTGTCTCTATGGGTGTCTCTATGTCTCTATGGGTGTCTCTGTGGGTCCATGGGTGTCTCTGTGGGTCTATGGGTGTCTCTATGGGTGTCTCTATGGGTCTATGGGTGTCTCTATGGGTGTCACTATGGGTGTCACTATGGGTCTATGGGTGTCTCTATGGGTGTCTCTATGGGTGTCACTATGGGTCTATGGGTGTCACTATGGGTCCATGGGTGTCTCTGTGGGTCTATGGGTGTCTCTATGGGTGTCTCTATGGGTCTATGGGTGTCTCTATGGGTGTCACTATGGGTGTCACTATGGGTCTATGGGTGTCTCTATGGGTGTCTCTATGGGTGTCACTATGGGTCTATGGGTGTCACTATGGGTCCATGGGTGTCTCTGTGGGTCTATGGGTGTCTCTATGGGTGTCTCTATGGGTCTATGGGTGTCTCTATGGGTGTCACTATGGGTCTATGGGTGTCTCTATGGGTGTCTCTGTGGGTCTATGGGTGTCTCTATGTCTCTAAGGGTGTCTCTATTGGGTCTGTGGGTGTCTCTATGTCTCTATGGGTGTCTCTGTGGGTGTCTCTGTGGGTCTATGGGTGTCTCTATGGGTGTCTCTATGTCTCTATGGGTGTCTCTATGTCTCTATGGGTGTCTCTATGGGTGTCTCTATTGGATCTGTGGGTGTCTGTGGATCTCTGTGGTTGTACGAATGTTGAACTTCTTTCTCACAGTACGTAGCCAACCGCGCTAATCTGTGGGCCTTTTTAAGAAGGGGGACCGCACAGACTGTAACAACTACAGGGGCATCTCACTCCTCAGTGTGCCGGGAAAGGTCCTGGCAAGGATTATTCAGCATCGCCTTGCCAGGCACGCTGAGGAGAGGCTTGCGGAGCCCCAATGCGGTTTCAGGAAAGGGCGGTCCTGCACAGATGCCATATTTTCTGTCCGTCTGCTACAGCAGAGGTGTAGGGAATTCCAACAAGACCTACATCTCTGCTTTATTGACCTGGTCAAGGCCTATGATACCATCAGTAGGCCTGGGCTCTGGGTCGTTCTTCGTGCTTTTGGAGTACCTGACCCTCTGCTCACGATCATTAAGGACCTTCATGATGGTGAGCAGGCCCGGGTAAAACTACGTGGCCGGGAGTCAGAGCCAGAGGACATCCCTGTCGCACCTTGGGGTGCGACAGGGATGTCCTCTGGCTCCCACATTATTTAACATCTATTTTGACCACGTAGTTCGTGAAGCCTTCAATAGCTGTACCAGGGGAATCTCCATATGGTACAGATATAATGGGAGGCTGATCGATGCCCGGGTGCGGTCAAGGGATGGCTCCCTATTGCTCAACCACGTTATGTATGCCAATGATTTGGTAATAGCTGCTCATTCTGAGGAGGAGTTGGAGACGCTGCTGCTGAGACTGGAGCGTGCCACTGAGAGGTGGGGCCTTACCATCAGCCCCACCAAAACTAAGCACCTGCCTGGGTATTTTGTACCATCGGACACTCCACCCCCACAACTCCCAATCGGTGATGGGGCAGTTGTGGAGAGAGTGGAGTTTTCCATACCTGGGCAGTGTGCTTATGACCGGCTCCGGTTTAACAGCAGAGGTCTCACTCCGAATCAGTCGAGCGGCAATATCTTTTCATCGGTTGCGTAACGCTGTGTGGAAGCTACCTGGTCTGTCACTCCGCACTAAGCTTCAGGTCTTCTCGGCCACGGTCATTCCCTCCCTTCTCTACGCTTGCGAAACGTCGACCCCCCTAATGGAGAATCTTCGCCGGTTAGAAACATTTAGGCTGCCCTGCCTACGATCCATCCTGGGTTTAACCAGACTGGATTGTGTGAGGAGCTCACAAATCCTTGAAAGATCTGGGCAAGGTCCCATTGGTGAGCTCCTCCGGCGGGCAAGGCTGCGTTGGCTGGGTCATGTAGCCCGCATGCCCAGCCACCGCATGCCGAAACAGCTTTTGTTCGGCCGGATTGAGGGGGCTAAATGGGCGCGGCACGGGCTAGAGAAGAGATGGAGTGATGGGTGAGTGGGTGAGTGAGTGACACGGGCTAGAGAAGAGATGGAGTGATGTGGTACAGAAGGACGTGGAGCTGAGTGGACTTGCCGATGACCGGTACCAGCGGTGTCAAGATCGGCCTCTGTGGAGGAGGCTCGTGAAGGACGCTACTGGGCAGTTGGAGGCAGTCGCCCTCCAACAACAACGGAGGGCGGAGGAGCGACGCTCACAACAACGAGCGGAGCGCCGGGTGGCTAAAGCACAGCAGGTTGGCACAGTAGGGGGCACAGGTGGTGCATCAGCCAGTCATCTCAGTCAGTCGACCCGTGGCACCTGCTGGGTCTGCCCCGTGACCTCCTGCCAGCGGGCGTTCGACACTTCACGTGGCCTCAGGGTGCACATAGCCTGGCACAAGCGTCGTGGTGACGTCACCGCCACTTAGTGGCGAATGGCGGTTGTTGTTGTTGTTGTTGTTGTGTGACCACGTGCTGTGTGTGACCACGTGTGGTGTGTGACCACGTGCTGTGTGTGACCACGTGTGGTGTGTGACCACGTGTGTTGTGTGACCGTGTGGTGTGTGACCACGTGGTGTGTGACCACGTGGTGTGTGACCACGTGCTGTGTGTGACCACGTGTTGTGTGACCACGTGGTGTGTGACCGTGTGGTGTGTGACCACGTGGTGTGTGACCACGTGGTGTGTGACCACGTGCTGTGTGTGACCACGTGTGGTGTGTGACCACGTGTGTTGTGTGACCGTGTGGTGTGTGACCACGTGGTGTGTGACCACGTGGTGTGTGACCACGTGCTGTGTGTGACCACGTGTTGTGTGACCACGTGGTGTGTGACCGTGTGGTGTGTGACCACGTGGTGTGTGACCACGTGCTGTGTGTCTACGTGCTGTGTGACCACGTGTGGTGTGTGACCACGTGTGTTGTGTGACCACGTGTGTTGTGTGACCACGTGGTGTGTGTCCACGTGAGGTGTGACCACGTGTGGTGTGACCACGTGCTGTGTGACCACGTGTGTTGTGTGACCACGTGTGTTGTGTGACCACGTGTGGTGTGACCACGTGCTGTGTGACCACGTGTGGTGTGACCACGTGCTGTGACCACGTGCTGTGTGTGTCCACGTGTGGTGTGACCACGTGTGGTGTGTGACCACGTGTGGTGTGTGACCACGTGGTGTGTGACCACGTGGTGTGTGACCACGTGCTGTGTGTGACCACGTGGTGTGACCACGTGCTGTGTGTGACCACGTGGTGTGTGTGACCACGTGTGGTGTGTGACCACGTGTGGTGTGACCACGTGGTGTGTGACCACGTGCTGTGTGTGACCACGTGGTGTGTGTGACCACGTGGTGTGTGACCACGTGTGGTGTGTGACCACGTGGTGTGTGACCACGTGCTGTGTGTGACCACGTGTGTTGTGTGACCACGTGTGTTGTGTGACCACGTGTGGTGTGACCACGTGCTGTGTGACCACGTGTGGTGTGTGACCACGTGGTGTGTGACCACGTGCTGTGTGTGACCACGTGGTGTGTGTGACCACGTGGTGTGTGACCACGTGTGGTGTGTGACCACGTGGTGTGTGACCACGTGGTGTGTGTGACCACGTGTGGTGTGACCACGTGCTGTGTGACCACGTGCTATGTGTGACCACGTGTGGTGTGACCACGTGTGGTGTGACCACGTGGTGTGTGTGTCCACGTGCTGTGTCTGAGCGCAGGCCTGGAGTTTGTAGACAGAGCAGCTGGTCTCCAGCCGATGCCCGAAGTGGATTTCCCGTGGACCACACTCAAGGCCTGGGGTGAGGGTGGTGGTGGTGGTGGTGGTGGTCGTGGTGGTGGTGGTCGTGGTGGTGGTGGTGGTGGTGATGGTGGTCGTGGTGGTGGTGGTCGTGGTGGTGGTCGTGGTGGTAGTGGTGGTGGTGGTCGTGGTGGTGATGGTGGTCGTGGTGGTCGTGGTGGTGGTGGTGGTGGTAGTGGTGGTGGTGGTCGTGGTGGTGGTGGTGGTGGTGGTGGTCGTGGTGGTGATGGTGGTCGTGGTGGTGGTGGTCGTGGTGGTGGTGGTGGTGGTCGTGGTGGTGGTGGTGGTGGTGGTGGTCGTGGTGGTGATGGTGGTCGTGGTGGTGGTGGTCGTGGTCGTGGTGGTGGTGGTGGTGGTCGTGGTGGTGGTGGTGGTGGTGATGGTGGTGGTGATGGTGGTCGTGGTGGTGGGGGTCGTGGTCGTGGTGGTGGTGGTGGTGGTGGTCGTGGTGGTGGTGGTGGTGGTCGTGGTGGTGGTGGTGGTGGTGGTGGTCGTGGTGGTGGTGGTCGTGGTGGTGGTGATGGTGGTGATGGTGGTCGTGGTGGTGGTGGTCGTGGTGGTGGTGGTGGTGGTGATGGTGGTGATGGTCGTGGTGGTGGTGGTGGTGGTCGTGGTGGTGGTGGTGATGGTGGTGATGGTCGTGGTGGTGGTGGTGGTGGTCGTGGTGGTGGTGGTGGTGGTCGTGGTGGTGGTGGTGGTGGTCGTGGTGGTGGGTGGTGGTGGTGGTGGTGGTCGTGGTGGTGGTGGTGATGGTGGTGATGGTCGTGGTGGTGGTGGTGGTGGTCGTGGTGGTGGTGGTGATGGTGGTGATGGTCGTGGTGGTGGTGGTGGTGGTCGTGGTGGTGGTGGTGGTGGTCGTGGTGGTGGTGGTGGTGGTCGTGGTGGTGGGTGGTGGTGGTGGTGGTGGTCGTGGTGGTGGTGGTGATGGTGGTGGTGGTGGTGGTGGTGGTGGTGGTGGTCGTGGTGATGGTGGTGGTGGTGGTGGGTGGGTCTCAGACTCGGAGCGGCTGAGTTCGAGCCCTGGGTCTGGGTGTCTCTCCCTTCGAGTCTCTCCATCAGGGGGTTCATCATGGCCATATCCATGGGTTCATTCTGGCCGTGTCTATGGTATGAGGGACGTGTCAGAGACGCGAAGATCCTTGGGTTCATGTCCTGGGTCTGAGTGGCTATCGGGGATTGAACCCTCGTGATGAACCCCCTTGAGAGGATTTCAACAATAGCAGCTGAGTCACCACCACCACCATTACCACTACCAGCACCATGACCATTACCATCACCACTATCAGCATCACCACCACTATCACCACTATCACCACCACCATCACCACCATCACCACCATCACCCACCACTATCACCATCACCACCACTATCACCATCACTATCACCATCACCACCACTACACCACCACCACTATCACCAACACTATCACCATCACCACTATCACCATCACTACGACTATCACCATCACCCACCACTATCACCATCACCACCATCATCACCACCACCACCATCTCCACCATCACCACCATCATCATCACCACCATCACCACCATCTCCACCATCACCACCATCATCATCACCATCACCACCACCACCACCATCACCACCATCACCACCATCACCACCACCATCACCACCATCACCACCACCATCACCACCATCACCACCACCACCACCATCACCACCACCATCATCACCACCATCACCATCACCACCATCATCACCACCATCACCATCACCACCATCACCACCACCACCATCACCACCATCACCATCACCACCATCACCTCCATCATCACCACCATCACCACCACCACCATCACCACCATCACCACCATCACCTCCATCATCACCACCATCACCACCACCACCACCATCATCACCACCATCACCACCACCATCACCACCACCACCATCACCACCATCATCACCACCATCACCACCACCATCATCACGACCACCATCACCACCATCACCACCATCATCACCACCATCACCACCACCATCACCACCATCACCACCACCACCACCACCATCACCACCACCACCATCACCACCACCATCATCACCACCATCACCACCACAATCACCATCACCATCACCACCACCATCACCATCACCACCACCACCATCACCACCACCATCACCATCACCACCACCACCATCACCACCACCATCACCACCACCATCACCACCATCACCACCACCACCATCACCACCACCATCATCACCATCATCACCATAATCACCACCATCAACACGACCACCATCACCACCATCACCACCATCACCACCATCATCACCATCATCACCACCATCACCACCACCACCCCCACCACCACCATCACCATCACCACCATCATCACCACCACCACCATCACCATCACCACCACCATCACCACCACCACCCCCACCACCATCACCATCACCACCATCATCACCACCACCACCCCCACCACCACCATCACCACCACCACCATCACCACCACAATCACCACCACCATCACCACCATCACCACCACCACCATCACCATCACCACCACCACCATCACTACCACCATCACCACCACCATCACCACCATCACCACCACCATCACCACCACCATCATCACCATCATCACCACCATCAACACCACCACCACCATCACCACCATCACCACCATCACCACCATCATCACCACCATCACCACCATCACCACCATCATCACCATCATCACCACCATCACCACCACCACCCCCACCACCACCATCACCATCACCACCACCATCACCACCACCACCATCACCATCACCACCATCACCATCACCACCACCACCACCATCACCACCACCATCACCATCACCACCACCACCATCACCACCACCATCACCATCACCACCACCATCACCACCACCACCACCATCACCACCATCACCACCACCACCATCACCACCACCATCATCACCATCATCACCACCATCAACACGACCACCACCACCACCATCACCACCATCACCACCATCACCACCATCATCACCATCATCACCACCATCAACACGACCACCACCACCATCATCACCATCATCACCACCATCACCCCCACCACCACCATCACCACCACCACCACCACCACCCCCACCACCACCACCACCATCACCACCACCATCACCATCACCACCACCACCATCACCACCACCATCACCACCACCATCACCACCACCACCATCACCACCACCATCACCACCACCATCACCACCACCATCACCACCACCACCACCACCACCATCACCTCCACCATCACCACCATCACCACCATCATCACCACCATCACCACCACCACCATCACCACCATCATCACCATCATCACCACCATCACCACCACCCCCACCACCATCACCACCACCACCACCACCCCCACCACCCCCACCACCACCATCACCACCATCATCACCACCACCACCCCCACCATCATCACCACCATCACCACCACCATCACCACCACCATCACCACCACCACCCCCACCACCATCACCATCACCACCACCACCCCCACCCCCACCACCATCACCATCACCACCATCACCACCATCACCACCACCCCCACCACCATCACCACCATCACCACCATCATCACCACCATCATCACCACCATCACCATCATCACCACCACCACCACCACCATCACCACCACCACCATCATCACCACCATCACCACCATCATCACCACCATCACCACCACCATCACCACCATCACCACCACCACCATCATCACCACCATCACCTCTCTCTCTCTCGCAGTGTTGGCGGTGTTGGCGCTGCTGCTGCTGTTGCTGTTGCTCGTGGGTTGTGGCTGGGCGCCTGCCTGGTGCGCCTGGCGCTGTGCGCCACGTTCCCGCCACACCACCACGCAGACACCACCACCACAACCACCACAATCACCACAACAACCACCACTACAACCACTATGACCACCACAACCACCACAACCACTACAACCACCACAACAACCACCACAACCACCACTACAACCACTATGACCACCACAACCACCACAACCACTACAACCACCACAACAACCACCACAACCACTATGACCACCACAACCACCACAACCACCACCACAACCACTATGACCACCACAACCACTACAACCACCACTACAACCACCACAACCACCACTACAACCACTACAACAACCACTATGACCACCACAACCACTACAACCACCACTACAACCACTACAACAACCACTACAACCACTACAACCATTATGACCACCACAACCACCACAACCATCATTACAACCACCACAACCACTACTACAACCACCACAACCATCACTACAACAACCACTACAACAACCACTATGACTACCACAACCACCACTACAACCATCACTACAACAACCACAACCACCACTACAACCACCACAACCACTACAACAACCACTACAACCACCACTACAACCACCACAACCACTACAACAACCACCACAACCACTACAACCACAACCATCACTACAATAACCACTATGACCACCACAACCACTACTACAACCACTATGACCACCACAACTACCACTACAACCACAACCATCACTACAACCACCACAACCACTACAACCATCACTACAACAACCACAACCACCACTACATCCACCACAACCACAACAACAACCACTACAACCACTACAACCACCACAACCACAACCACCACAACCACCACAACCACCACTACAACCACCACAACCACCAACTATGACCACCACAACCACCGACCAAAGACAAAGATCCCCCGTGTAGCCTCTAGCAGGCTGTAGGGGCAAGTGCTGTAAGTAGCACCCACATACAGACAAAGCTCCCCCAGGTAGCCTCTAGCAGGCTGTAGGGGCAAGTGCTGTCAGTAGCACCTACACACAGACAAAGATCCCCCGTGTAGCCTCTAGCAGGCTGTAGGGGCAAGTGCTGTAAGTAGCACCCACATACAGACAAAGCTCCCCCAGGTAGCCTCTAGCAGGCTGTAGGGGCAAGTGCTGTCAGTGGCACCTGCACACAGACAAAGATCCCCCGTGTAGCCTCTGTCAGGCTGTAGGGGCAAGTGCTGTCAGTAGCACCCACACACAGACAAAGATCCCCCTTGTAGCCTCTGGCAGGCTGTAGGGGCAAGTGCTGTCAGTAGCACCCACACACAGACAAAGCTCCCCCTTGTAGCCTCTAGCAGGCTGTCGGGGCAAGTGCTGTCAGTAGCACCTACACACAGACAAAGATCCCCCGTGTAGCCTCTAGCAGGCTGTAGGGGCAAGTGCTGTCAGTCGCATCTACACACAGACAAAGCTCCCCCAGGTAGCCTCTGTCAGGCTGTAGGGGCAAGTGCTGTCAGTAGCACCTACACACAGACAAAGATCCCCCGTGTAGCCTCCAGCAGGCTGTAGGGGCAAGTGCTGTCAGTAGCACCTACACACAGACAAAGATCCCCCAGGTAGCCTCTAGCAGGCTGTAGGGGCAAGTGCTGTCAGTGGCACCTACACACAGACAAAGATCCCCCGTGTAGCCTCTAGCAGGCTGTAGGGGCAAGTGCTGTCAGTAGCACCTACACACAGACAAAGCTCCACCAGGTAGCCTCTGTCAGGCTGTAGGGGCAAGTGCTGTCAGTGGCACCTACACACCACGCCTGCCCGGCCGCCTTTATCTCTCCCCAGTGATGACATCGGTTACGAGCACATCAAGCTAAGCCCCTTCACGTGACCTCCCAGTCCCGGTACCAAATACATCGGGGTAAGCTCCACGCCAATCTCTGCAACGCCTCGTAGCGTCGTGACATTGCTTGTGGCTAAGCTGTGAAGAAAAGCCGTCTCTGTCCGTCAGAGGGGACGGAATCTTCGGTTATTTCGGTTTAAAGTCGCGCGAGGTATTAAACAAATTGAGGGCGTGCTGGGTGTTTGTACTACGCGGTGAGTGGGATGAAGCGATGCCTTGCAAGAGGGTTCCTGTTCGGCGTTAAAACGTCTCAACGCAACTGGTTGAATTGCTGCTACTTGGGGGGGGGTGACACATGCTATTAGAAGTCAGGGTTGTGTATGGTCGACTGGTCAACTACTCATCAACACGGCTGGTCAACTACTCATCAACACGGCTGGTCAACTACTCAGCAACACGGCTGGTCAACTACTCAGCAACACGGCTGGTCAACTACTCAGCAACACGGCTGGTCAACTACTCAGCAACACGGCTGGTCAACTACTCAGCAACACGGCTGGTCAACTACTCAGCAATACGGCTGGTCAACTACTCAGCAACACGGCTGGTCAACTACTCAGCAACACGGCTGGTCAACTACTCAGCAACACGGCTGGTCAACTACTCAGCAACACGGCTGGTCAACTACTCAGCAACACGGCTGGTCAACTACTGAGCAACACGACTGGTGAACTACTCAGCAACATGGCTGGTCAACTACTCAGCAACACGGCTGGTCAACTACTCAGCAACACGACTGGTGAACTACTCAGCAACACGGCTGGTCAACTACTCAGCAACACGGCTGGTCAACTACTCAGCAACACGGCTGGTCAACTACTCAGCAACACGGCTGGTCAACTACTCAGCAACACGGATGGTCAACTACTCAGCAACACGGCTGGTCAACTCATCAGCAACACGGCTGGTCAACTACTCAGCAACACGGCTGGTCAACTACTCAGCAACACGGCTGGTCAACTCACCAGCAACACGGCTGGTCAACTACTCAGCAACACGGCTGGTCAACTACTCAGCAACACGGCTGGTCAACTACTCAGCAACACGGCTGGTCAACTACTCAGCAACACGGCTGGTCAACTACTCAGCAACACGGCTGGTCAACTACTCAGCAACACGGCTGGTCAACTACTCAGCAACACGGCTGGTCAACTACTCAGCAACACGGCTGGTCAACTCATCAGCAACACGGCTGGTCAACTACTCAGCAACACGGCTGGTCAACTACTCAGCAACACGGCTGGTCAACTACTCAGCAACACGGCTGGTCAACTACTCAGCAACACGGCTGGTCAACTACTCAGCAACACGGCTGGTCAACTACTCAACAACACGGCTGGTCAACTACTCAGCAACACGACTGGTCAACTACTCAGCAACACGGCTGGTCAACTACTCAGCAACACGGCTGGTCAACTCATCAGCAACACGGCTGGTCAACTACTCAGCAACACGACTGGTCAACTACTCAGCAACACGGCTGGTCAACTACTCAGCAACACGGCTGGTCAACTACTCAGCAACACGACTGGTCAACTACTCAGCAACACGGCTGGTCAACTCACCAGCAACACGGCTGGTCAACTACTCAGCAACACGGCTGGTCAACTACTCAGCAACACGGCTGGTCAACTACTCAGCAACACGGCTGGTCAACTACTCAGCAACACGGCTGGTCAACTACTCAGCAACACGGCTGGTCAACTACTCAGCAACACGGCTGATCAACTCATCAGCAACACGGCTGGTCAACTACTTAGCAACATGGCTGTCAACTACTTAGCAACACGGCTGGTCAACTACTCAGCAACACGGCTGGTCAACTACTCAGCAACACGGCTGGTCAACTACTCAGCAACACGGCTGGTCAACTACTCAGCAACACGGCTGGTCAACTACTCAGCAACACGGCTGGTCAACTACTCAGCAACACGACTGGTCAACTACTCAGCAACACGGCTGGTCAACTACTCAGCAACACGGCTGGTCAACTACTCAGCAACACGGCTGGTCAACTACTCAGCAACACGGCTGGTCAACTACTCAGCAACACGGCTGGTCAACTACTCAGCAACACGGCTGGTCAACTACTCAGCAACACGGCTGGTCAACTACTCAGCAACACGGCTGGTCAACTACTCAGCAACACGACTGGTCAACTACTCAGCAACACGGCTGGTCAACTCACCAGCAACACGGCTGGTCAACTACTCAGCAACACGGCTGGTCAACTACTCAGCAACACGGCTGGTCAACTACTCAGCAACACGACTGGTCAACTACTCAGCAACACGGCTGGTCAACTACTCAGCAACACGACTGGTCAACTACTCAGCAACACGGCTGGTCAACTCACCAGCAACACGGCTGGTCAACTACTCAGCAACACGGCTGGTCAACTACTCAGCAACACGGCTGGTCAACTACTCAGCAACACGACTGGTCAACTACTCAGCAACGCGACTGGTCAACTACTCAGCAACACGACTGGTCAACTACTCAGCAACACGGCTGGTCAACTACTCAGCAACACGACTGGTCAACTACTCAGCAACACGACTGGTCAACTACTCAGCAACACGACTGGTCAACTACTCAGCAACACGACTGGTCAACTACTCAGCAACGCGGCTGGTCAACTACTCAGCAACACGACTGGTCAACTACTCAGCAACACGGCTGGTCAACTACTCAGCAACACGACTGGTCAACTACTCAGCAACACGGCTGGTCAACTACTCAGCAACACGGCTGGTCAACTACTCAGCAACACGGCTGGTCAACTACTCAGCAACACGGCTGGTCAACTACTCAGCAACACGGCTGGTCAACTACTCAGCAACACGGCTGGTCAACTACTCAGCGACACGGCTGGTCAACTACTCAGCGACACGGCTGGTCAACTACTCAGCAATACGGCTGGTCAACTACTCAGCAACACGGCTGGTCAACTACTCAGCAATACGGCTGGTCAACTACTCAGCAACACGGCTGGTCAACTCACCAGCAACACGGCTGGTCAACTACTCAGCAACACGGCTGGTCAACTACTCAACAACACGACTGGTCAACTACTCAGCAACACGGCTGGTCAACTACTCAGCAATACGGCTGGTCAACTACTCAGCAACACGGCTGGTCAACTACTCAGCAACACGGCTGGTCAACTACTCAGCAACACGACTGGTCAACTACTCAGCAACCCGGCTGGTCAACTACTCAGCAACACGGCTGGTCAACTACTCAGCAACACGGCTGGTCAACTACTCAACAACACGGCTGGTCAACTACTCAGCAACACGGCTGGTCAACTACTCAGCGACACGGCTGGTCAACTACTCAGCAACACGGCTGGTCAACTACTCAGCAACACGGCTGGTCAACTACTCAGCAATACGGCTGGTCAACTACTCAACAACACGACTGGTCAACTCATCAGCAACACGGCTGGTCAACTACTCAGCAACACGACTGGTCAACTACTCAGCAACACGACTGGTCAACTACTCAGCAACACGGCTGGTCAACTACTCAACAACACGACTGGTCAACTCATCAGCAACACGGCTGGTCAACTACTCAGCAACACGGCTGGTCAACTACTCAACAACACGACTGGTCAACTACTCAGCAACACGGCTGGTCAACTACTCAGCAATACGGCTGGTCAACTACTCAGCAACACGGCTGGTCAACTACTCAGCAACACGGCTGGTCAACTACTCAGCAACACAGCTGGTCAACTACTCAGCAACACGGCTGGTCAACTACTCAGCAACACGGCTGGTCAACTACTCACCAACACGACTGGTCAACTACTCAGCAACACGGCTGGTCAACTCATCAGCAACGCGACTGTTTTCCTGCCTTAAAATATTTTTTAAAACGCACGAACACCAAGCGATGAACTTTTTTCATTAATGTTTTTTTTGTTACAATAATGTCTAAGAGTTTCATTGCTTTACATTGCTGTTTGTTTTCTGTTTGCCTTCTCTCGTGTCAGTGTATGTAACGGCAGAGATGAGGAATTAATAAATATCAAACATAACCACAGTCACGTCAACAGATATCCACTTCATGGCGATATATTGGGGAGGGACATTGTGAGCGTATTTATTATAATTAATCACAAGTGAAGGACTCACAGGTGAAGGACTCACAAGTGAATGATTCACAAGTGAAGGTCTCACAAGTGAAGGAGTCACGAGTGAAGGACTCACTTGCGAAGGATTCACGAGTGAAGAACTCACAAGTGAAGGACTCACGAGTGAAGGACTTACAGGTGAAGGACTCACAAGTGAAGGGCCCCGCAGGTGAAGGACTCAGGTGAAGGACTCACAAGTGAATGACTCGCAAGTGAATGACTCGAAAGTTAAGGACTCACAAGTGAAGGACTCACAAGTGAAGGACTCAAAGGTGAAGGACTCAAAGGTGAAGGACTCACAGGTGAAGGTCTCACAAGTGAAGGACTCACAAGTGAAGGACTCAAAAGTGAACGACTCACAAGTGAAGGTCTCACAAGTGAAGGACTCGCGAGTGAAGGACTCACAGATGAAGGACTCACGAGTGAAGGATTAACGAGTGAAGGACTCACAAGTGAAGGACTCACGAGTGAAGGGTTCACGAGTGAATGAATCACAGGTGAAGGACTCACGAGTGAAGGACTCACAGGTGGACTCGCAAGTGAAGGACTCACAAGTGAAGGACTCACAGTTGAAGGACTCGCAAGTGAAGGACTCACAAGTGAAGGACTCACAGGTGAAGGGTTCACAAGTGAAGGACTCACGAGTGAAGGACTCACAAGTGAAGGACTCGCAAGTGAAGGACTCACAAGTGAAGGACTCACAGGTGAAGGACTCACAAGTCAAGAACTCAAGTGAAGGAATCACAAGTGAAGGATTCGCGAGTGAAGGACTCACATGTGAATGGCTCACAAGTGAAGGACTCACAAGTGAAGGACTCACGAGTGAAGGACTCACAAGTGAAGGCCCCGCAAGTGAAGGACTCACAAGTGAAGGACTCACAAGTGAAGGACTCACAGGTGAAGGACTCACAAGTGAAGGACTCACGAGTGAAGGACTCACAAGTGAAGCACTCACAAGTGAAGGTCTCACGAGTGAAGGACTCACAGGTGAAGGACTCACAGGTGAATGACTCACAAGTGAAGGACTCACAAGTGAAGGACTCACGAGTGAAGGATTCAGAAGTGAAGGACTCACAGGCGAAGGACTCACAAGTGAAGGACTCACGAGTGAAGGGTTCACGAGTGAAGGACTCACAGGTGAAGGACTCACGAGTGAAGGACTCACAGGTGGACTCGCAAGTGAAGGACTCACAAGTGAAGGACTCACAGGTGAAGGACTCACAAGTCAAGAACTCAAGTGAAGGAATCACAAGTGAAGGATTCGCGAGTGAAGGACTCACATGTGAATGGCTCACAAGTGAAGGACTCACAAGTGAAGGACTCACGAGTGAAGGACTCACAAGTGAAGGCCCCGCAAGTGAAGGACTCACAAGTGAAGGACTCACAAGTGAAGGACTCACAGGTGAAGGACTCACAAGTGAAGGACTCACGAGTGAAGGACTCACAAGTGAAGCACTCACAAGTGAAGGTCTCACGAGTGAAGGACTCACAGGTGAAGGACTCACAGGTGAATGACTCACAAGTGAAGGACTCACAAGTGAAGGACTCACGAGTGAAGGATTCAGAAGTGAAGGACTCACAGGCGAAGGACTCACAAGTGAAGGACTCACGAGTGAAGGGTTCACGAGTGAAGGACTCACAGGTGAAGGACTCACGAGTGAAGGACTCACAGGTGGACTCGCAAGTGAAGGACTCACAAGTGAAGGACTCACAGGTGAAGGACTCGCAAGTGAAGGACTCACAAGTGAAGGACTCACAGGTGAAGGACTCACAAGTGAAGGACTCACGAGTGAAGGACTCACAGGTGGACTCGCAAGTGAAGGACTCACAAGTGAAGGGTTCACAAGTGAAGGACTCACGAGTGAAGGACTCACAAGTGAAGGCCCCGCAAGTGAAGGACTCACAATTGAAGGACTCACAAGTGAAGGACTCACAAGTGAAGGACTCACGAGTGAAGGACTCACAAGTGAAGCACTCACAAGTGAAGTTCTCACGAGTGAAGGACTCACAGGTGAAGGACACACAGGTGAATGACTCACAAGTGAAGGACTCACAAGTGAAGGACTCACGAGTGAAGGTTTCAGAAGTGAAGGACTCACAAGTGAAGGACTCACCAGTGAAGGACTCAAGTGAAGGACTCACAAGGGAAGGACTCGCAAGTGAAGGACTCACAAGTGAAGGACTCGCAAGTGAAGGACTCACAAGTGAAGGACTCGCGAGTGAAGGACTCACAAGTGAAGGACTCGCGAGTGAAGGCCTCACAAGTGAAGGACTCACAGGTGAAGGACTCAAGTGAAGGAATCACAAGTGAAGGATTCGCGAGTGAAGGACTCAAGTGAAGGAATCACAAGTGAAGGATTCGCGAGTGAAGGGCTCAAGTGAAGGAATCACAAGTGAAGGACTCACGAGTGAAGGAATCGCAAGTGAAGGAATCACAAGTGAAGGACTCACGAGTGAAGGACTCACAAGTGAAGGACTTACAAGTGAAGGACTCACAAGTGAAGGACTTCCAAGTGAAGGACTCACGAGTGAAGGACTCACAAGTGAAGGACTCACAAGTGAAGGACTCGGGAGTGAAGGACTCACGAGTGAAGGACTCACAAGTGAAGGCACCACAAGTGAAGGACTCACAAGTGAAGGACTCGCAAGTGAAGGACTCACAAGTGAAGGACTCACAGGTGAAGGACTCACAAGTGAAGGACTCACAGGTGGACTCGCAAGTGAAGGACTCACAAGTGAAGGGTTCACAAGTGAAGGACTCACGAGTGAAGGACTCACAAGTGAAGGCCCCGCAAGTGAAGGACTCACAAGTGAAGGACTCACAAGTGAAGGACTCACAGGTGAAGGACTCACAAGTGAAGGACTCAAGTGAAGGACTCACGAGTGAAGGACTCACAAGTGAAGCACTCACAAGTGAAGGTCTCACGAGTGAAGGACTCACAGGTGAAGGACACACAGGTGAATGACTCACAAGTGAAGGACTCACAAGTGAAGGACTCACGAGTGAAGGATTCAGAAGTGAAGGACTCACAAGTGAAGGACTCACAAGTGAAGGACTCAAGTGAAGGACTCACAAGGGAAGGACTCGCAAGTGAAGGACTCACAAGTGAAGGACTCGCAAGTGAAGGACTCACAAGTGAAGGACTCGCGAGTGAAGGACTCACAAGTGAAGGACTCGCGAGTGAAGGCCTCACAAGTGAAGGACTCACAGGTGAAGGACTCAAGTGAAGGAATCACATGTGAAGGATTCGCGAGTGAAGGACTCAAGTGAAGGAATCACAAGTGAAGGATTCGCGAGTGAAGGACTCAAGTGAAGGAATCACAAGTGAAGGACTCGCGAGTGAAGGAATCGCAAGTGAAGGAATCACAAGTGAAGGACTCACGAGTGAAGGAATCGCAAGTGAAGGATTCGCGAGTGAAGGACTCGCAAGTGAAGGACTTACAAGTGAAGGACTTACAAGTGAAGGACTTCCAAGTGAAGGACTCACGAGTGAAGGACTCACAAGTGAAGGACTCGCGAGTGAAGGACTCACGAGTGAAGGACTCACAAGTGAAGGCACCACAAGTGAAGGACTTACAAGTGAAGGACTCGCAATTGAAGGACTCACAGGTGAAGGACTCACAAGTGAAGGACTCACGAGTGAAGGACTCACAGGTGGACTCGCAAGTGAAGGACTCACAAGTGAAGGGTTCACAAGTGAAGGACTCACGAGTGAAGGACTCACAAGTGAAGGCCCCGCAAGTGAAGGACTCACAAGTGAAGGACTCACAAGTGAAGGACTCACAGGTGAAGGACTCACAAGTGAAGGACTCAAGTGAAGGACTCACGAGTGAAGGACTCACAAGTGAAGCACTCACAAGTGAAGGTCTCACGAGTGAAGGACTCACGGGTGAAGGACACACAGGTGAATGACTCACAAGTGAAGGACTCACAAGTGAAGGACTCACGAGTGAAGGATTCAGAAGTAAAGGACTCACAAGTGAAGGACTCACAAGTGAAGGACTCACAAGGGAAGGACTCGCAAGTGAAGGACTCACAAGTGAAGGACTCGCAAGTGAAGGACTCACAAGTGAAGGACTCGCGAGTGAAGGACTCACAAGTGAAGGACTCGCGAGTGAAGGCCTCACAAGTGAAGGACTCACAGGTGAAGGACTCAAGTGAAGGTCTCACGAGTGAAGGACTCACAGGTGAAGGACACACAGGTGAATGACTCACAAGTGAAGGACTCACAAGTGAAGGACTCACGAGTGAAGGATTCAGAAGTGAAGGACTCACAAGTGAAGGACTCACAAGTGAAGGACTCAAGTGAAGGACTCACAAGGGAAGGACTCGCAAGTGAAGGACTCACAAGTGAAGGACTCGCAAGTGAAGGACTCACAAGTGAAGGACTCGCGAGTGAAGGACTCACAAGTGAAGGACTCGCGAGTGAAGGCCTCACAAGTGAAGGACTCACAGGTGAAGGACTCAAGTGAAGGAATCACAAGTGAAGGATTCGCGAGTGAAGGACTCAAGTGAAGGAATCACAAGTGAAGGATTCGCGAGTGAAGGACTCAAGTGAAGGAATCACAAGTGAAGGACTCACGAGTGAAGGAATCGCACGTGAAGGAATCACAAGTGAAGGACTCACGAGTGAAGGAATCGCAATTGAAGGATTCGCGAGTGAAGGACTCACAAGTGAAGGACTTACAAGTGAAGGACTCACAAGTGAAGGACTTCCAAGTGAAGGACTCACGAGTGAAGGACTCACAAGTGAAGGACTCACAAGTGAAGGACTCGAGAGTGAAGGACTCACGAGTGAAGGACTCACAAGTGAAGACACCACAAGTGAAGGACTCACAAGTGAAGGACTCACAAGTGAAGGACTCACAAGTGAAGGACTCACAAGTGAAGGAATCGCAAGTGAAGTATTCGCAAGTGAAGGACTCACAAGTGAAGGACTCACGAGTGAAGGAATCGCAAGTGAAGGAATCACAAGTGAAGGACTCACGAGTGAAGGAATCGCAAGTGAAGGATTCGCGAGTGAAGGACTCACAAGTGAAGGACTTACAAGTGAAGGACTCACAAGTGAAGGACTTCCAAGTGAAGGACTCACGAGTGAAGGACTCACAAGTGAAGGCACCACAAGTGAAGGACTCACAAGTGAAGGACTCACAAGTGAAGGACTCACAAGTGAAGGATTCGCGAGTGAAGGACTCACAAGTGAAGGACTTACAAGTGAAGGACTCACAAGTGAAGGACTTCCAAGTGAAGGACTCACGAGTAAAGGACTCACAAGTGAAGGACTCACAAGTGAAGGACTCGCGAGTGAAGGACTCACGAGTGAAGGACTCACAAGTGAAGGCACCACAAGTGAAGGACTCACAAGTGAAGGACTCACAAGTGAAGGACTCACGAGTGAAGGACTCACAAGTGAAGGACTTACAAGTGAAGGACTCACAAGTGAAGCACTTCCAAGTGAAGGACTCACGAGTGAAGGACTCACAAGTGAAGGACTCACAAGTGAAGGACTCACGAGTGAAGGACTCACAAGTGAAGGCACCACAAGTGAAGGACTCACAAGTGAAGGACTCACAAGTGAAGGACTCACAAGTGAAGGAATCGCAAGTGAAGGATTCGCGAGTGAAGGACTCACAAGTGAAGGACTTACAAGTGAAGGACTCACAAGTGAAGGACTTCCAAGTGAAGGACTCACGAGTGAAGGACTCACAAGTGAAGGACTCACAAGTGAAGGACTCGCGAGTGAAGGACTCACGAGTGAAGGACTCACAAGTGAAGGCACCACAAGTGAAGGACTCACAAGTGAAGGACTCACAAGTGAAGGACTCAAGTGAAGGACTCACGAGTGAAGGACTCACAAGTGAAGCACTCACAAGTGAAGGTCTCACGAGTGAAGGACTCACAGGTGAAGGACACACAGGTGAATGACTCACAAGTGAAGGACTCACAAGTGAAGGACTCACGAGTGAAGGATTCAGAAGTGAAGGACTCACAAGTGAAGGACTCACAAGTGAAGGACTCAAGTGAAGGACTCACAAGGGAAGGACTCGCAAGTGAAGGACTCACAAGTGAAGGACTCGCAAGTGAAGGACTCACAAGTGAAGGACTCGCGAGTGAAGGACTCACAAGTGAAGGACTCGCGAGTGAAGGCCTCACAAGTGAAGGACTCACAGGTGAAGGACTCAAGTGAAGGAATCACAAGTGAAGGATTCGCGAGTGAAGGACTCAAGTGAAGGAATCACAAGTGAAGGATTCGCGAGTGAAGGGCTCAAGTGAAGGAATCACAAGTGAAGGACTCACGAGTGAAGGAATCGCAAGTGAAGGAATCACAAGTGAAGGACTCACGAGTGAAGGAATCGCAAGTGAAGGATTCGCGAGTGAAGGACTCACAAGTGAAGGACTTACAAGTGAAGGACTCACAAGTGAAGGACTTCCAAGTGAAGGACTCACGAGTGAAGGACTCACAAGTGAAGGACTCACAAGTGAAGGACTCGCGAGTGAAGGACTCACGAGTGAAGACACCACAAGTGAAGGACTCACAAGTGAAGGACTCACAAGTGAAGGACTCACAAGTGAAGGACTCACAAGTGAAGGAATCGCAAGTGAAGGATTCGCGAGTGAAGGACTCACAAGTGAAGGACTTACAAGTGAAGGACTCACAAGTGAAGGACTTCCAAGTGAAGGACTCACGAGTGAAGGACTCACAAGTGAAGGACTCACAAGTGAAGGACTCGCGAGTGAAGGACTCACGAGTGAAGGACTCACAAGTGAAGGACTCACAAGTGAAGGACTCACAAGTGAAGGATTCGCGAGTGAAGGACTCACAAGTGAAGGACTCGCGAGTGAAGGACTCACAAGTGAAGGACTCGCGAGTGAAGGCCTCACAAGTGAAGGACTCACAGGTGAAGGACTCAAGTGAAGGAATCACATGTGAAGGATTCGCGAGTGAAGGATTCAAGTGAAGGAATCACAAGTGAAGGATTCGCGAGTGAAGGACTCAAGTGAAGGAATCACAAGTGAAGGACTCGCGAGTGAAGGAATCGCAAGTGAAGGAATCACGAGTGAAGGACTCACGAGTGAAGGAATCGCAAGTGAAGGATTCGCGAGTGAAGGACTCGCAAGTGAAGGACTTACAAGTGAAGGACTTACAAGTGAAGGACTTCCAAGTGAAGGACTCACGAGTGAAGGACTTACAAGTGAAGGACTTACAAGTGAAGGACTCGCGAGTGAAGGACTCACGAGTGAAGGACTCACAAGTGAAGGCACCACAAGTGAAGGACTCACAAGTGAAGGACTCGCAATTGAAGGACTCACAGGTGAAGGACTCACAAGTGAAGGACTCACGAGTGAAGGACTCACAGGTGGACTCGCAAGTGAAGGACTCACAAGTGAAGGGTTCACAAGTGAAGGACTCACGAGTGAAGGACTCACAAGTGAAGGCCCCGCAAGTGAAGGACTCACAAGTGAAGGACTCACAAGTGAAGGACTCACAGGTGAAGGACTCACAAGTGAAGGACTCAAGTGAAGGACTCACGAGTGAAGGACTCACAAGTGAAGCACTCACAAGTGAAGGTCTCACGAGTGAAGGACTCACAGGTGAAGGACACACAGGTGAATAACTCACAAGTGAAGGACTCACAAGTGAAGGACTCACGAGTGAAGGATTCAGAAGTGAAGGACTCACAAGTGAAGGACTCACAAGTGAAGGACTCAAGTGAAGGACTCACAAGGGAAGGACTCGAAAGTGAAGGACTCACAAGTGAAGGACTCGCAAGTGAAGGACTCACAAGTGAAGGACTCGCGAGTGAAGGACTCACAAGTGAAGGACTCGCGAGTGAAGGCCTCACAAGTGAAGGACTCACAAGTGAAGGACTCAAGTGAAGGTCTCACGAGTGAAGGACTCACAGGTGAAGGACACACAGGTGAATGACTCACAAGTGAAGGACTCACAAGTGAAGGACTCACGAGTGAAGGATTCAGAAGTGAAGGACTCACAAGTGAAGGACTCACAAGTGAAGGACTCACAAGTGAAGGACTCAAGTGAAGGACTCACAAGGGAAGGACTCGCAAGTGAAGGACTCACAAGTGAAGGACTCGCAAGTGAAGGACTCACAAGTGAAGGACTCGCGAGTGAAGGACTCACAAGTGAAGGACTCGCGAGTGAAGGCCTCACAAGTGAAGGACTCACAGGTGAAGGACTCAAGTGAAGGAATCACAAGTGAAGGATTCGCGAGTGAAGGACTCAAGTGAAGGAATCACAAGTGAAGGATTCGCGAGTGAAGGGCTCAAGTGAAGGAATCACAAGTGAAGGACTCACGAGTGAAGGAATCGCAAGTGAAGGAATCACAAGTGAAGGACTCACGAGTGAAGGAATCGCAAGTGAAGGATTCGCGAGTGAAGGACTCACAAGTGAAGGACTTACAAGTGAAGGACTCACAAGTGAAGGACTTCCAAGTGAAGGACTCACGAGTGAAGGACTCACAAGTGAAGGACTCACAAGTGAAGGACTCGCGAGTGAAGGACTCACGAGTGAAGACACCACAAGTGAAGGACTCACAAGTGAAGGACTCACAAGTGAAGGACTCACAAGTGAAGGACTCACAAGTGAAGGAATCGCAAGTGAAGGATTCGCGAGTGAAGGACTCACAAGTGAAGGACTTACAAGTGAAGGACTCACAAGTGAAGGACTTCCAAGTGAAGGACTCACGAGTGAAGGACTCACAAGTGAAGGACTCACAAGTGAAGGACTCGCGAGTGAAGGACTCACGAGTGAAGGACTCACAAGTGAAGGACTCACAAGTGAAGGACTCACAAGTGAAGGATTCGCGAGTGAAGGACTCACAAGTGAAGGACTCGCGAGTGAAGGACTCACAAGTGAAGGACTCGCGAGTGAAGGCCTCACAAGTGAAGGACTCACAGGTGAAGGACTCAAGTGAAGGAATCACATGTGAAGGATTCGCGAGTGAAGGATTCAAGTGAAGGAATCACAAGTGAAGGATTCGCGAGTGAAGGACTCAAGTGAAGGAATCACAAGTGAAGGACTCGCGAGTGAAGGAATCGCAAGTGAAGGAATCACGAGTGAAGGACTCACGAGTGAAGGAATCGCAAGTGAAGGATTCGCGAGTGAAGGACTCGCAAGTGAAGGACTTACAAGTGAAGGACTTACAAGTGAAGGACTTCCAAGTGAAGGACTCACGAGTGAAGGACTTACAAGTGAAGGACTTACAAGTGAAGGACTCGCGAGTGAAGGACTCACGAGTGAAGGACTCACAAGTGAAGGCACCACAAGTGAAGGACTCACAAGTGAAGGACTCGCAATTGAAGGACTCACAGGTGAAGGACTCACAAGTGAAGGACTCACGAGTGAAGGACTCACAGGTGGACTCGCAAGTGAAGGACTCACAAGTGAAGGGTTCACAAGTGAAGGACTCACGAGTGAAGGACTCACAAGTGAAGGCCCCGCAAGTGAAGGACTCACAAGTGAAGGACTCACAAGTGAAGGACTCACAGGTGAAGGACTCACAAGTGAAGGACTCAAGTGAAGGACTCACGAGTGAAGGACTCACAAGTGAAGCACTCACAAGTGAAGGTCTCACGAGTGAAGGACTCACAGGTGAAGGACACACAGGTGAATAACTCACAAGTGAAGGACTCACAAGTGAAGGACTCACGAGTGAAGGATTCAGAAGTGAAGGACTCACAAGTGAAGGACTCACAAGTGAAGGACTCAAGTGAAGGACTCACAAGGGAAGGACTCGAAAGTGAAGGACTCACAAGTGAAGGACTCGCAAGTGAAGGACTCACAAGTGAAGGACTCGCGAGTGAAGGACTCACAAGTGAAGGACTCGCGAGTGAAGGCCTCACAAGTGAAGGACTCACAAGTGAAGGACTCAAGTGAAGGTCTCACGAGTGAAGGACTCACAGGTGAAGGACACACAGGTGAATGACTCACAAGTGAAGGACTCACAAGTGAAGGACTCACGAGTGAAGGATTCAGAAGTGAAGGACTCACAAGTGAAGGACTCACAAGTGAAGGACTCACAAGTGAAGGACTCAAGTGAAGGACTCACAAGGGAAGGACTCGCAAGTGAAGGACTCACAAGTGAAGGACTCGCAAGTGAAGGACTCACAAGTGAAGGACTCGCGAGTGAAGGACTCACAAGTGAAGGACTCGCGAGTGAAGGCCTCACAAGTGAAGGACTCACAGGTGAAGGACTCAAGTGAAGGAATCACAAGTGAAGGATTCGCGAGTGAAGGACTCAAGTGAAGGAATCACAAGTGAAGGATTCGCGCGTGAAGGACTCAAGTGAAGGAATCACAAGTGAAGGACTCACGAGTGAAGGAATCGCAAGTGAAGGAATCACAAGTGAAGGACTCACGAGTGAAGGAATCGCAAGTGAAGGATTCGCGAGTGAAGGACTCACAAGTGAAGGACTTACAAGTGAAGGACTCACAAGTGAAGGACTTCCAAGTGAAGGACTCACGAGTGAAGGACTCACAAGTGAAGGACTCGAGAGTGAAGGACTCACGAGTGAAGGACTCACAAGTGAAGACACCACAAGTGAAGGACTCACAAGTGAAGGACTCACAAGTGAAGGACTCACAAGTGAAGGACTCACAAGTGAAGGAATCGCAAGTGAAGTATTCGCAAGTGAAGGACTCACAAGTGAAGGACTCACGAGTGAAGGAATCGCAAGTGAAGGAATCACAAGTGAAGGACTCACGAGTGAAGGAATCGCAAGTGAAGGATTCGCGAGTGAAGGACTCACAAGTGAAGGACTTACAAGTGAAGGACTCACAAGTGAAGGACTTCCAAGTGAAGGACTCACGAGTGAAGGACTCACAAGTGAAGGCACCACAAGTGAAGGACTCACAAGTGAAGGACTCACAAGTGAAGGACTCACAAGTGAAGGATTCGCGAGTGAAGGACTCACAAGTGAAGGACTCACAAGTGAAGGACTCACGAGTGAAGGACTCACAAGTGAAGGACTCACAAGTGAAGGACTCACAAGTGAAGGATTCGCGAGTGAAGGACTCACAAGTGAAGGACTCGCGAGTGAAGGACTCACAAGTGAAGGACTCGCGAGTGAAGGCCTCACAAGTGAAGGACTCACAGGTGAAGGACTCAAGTGAAGGAATCACATGTGAAGGATTCGCGAGTGAAGGATTCAAGTGAAGGAATCACAAGTGAAAGATTCGCGAGTGAAGGACTCAAGTGAAGGAATCACAAGTGAAGGACTCTCGAGTGAAGGAATCGCAAGTGAAGGAATCACAAGTGAAGGACTCACGAGTGAAGGAATCGCAAGTGAAGGATTCGCGAGTGAAGGACTCACAAGTGAAGGACTTACAAGTGAAGGACTTACAAGTGAAGGACTTCCAAGTGAAGGACTCACGAGTGAAGGACTCACAAGTGAAGGACTCGCGAGTGAAGGACTCACGAGTGAAGGACTCACAAGTGAAGGCACCACAAGTGAAGGACTCACAAGTGAAGGACTCGCAATTGAAGGACTCACAGGTGAAGGACTCACAAGTGAAGGACTCACGAGTGAAGGACTCACAGGTGGACTCGCAAGTGAAGGACTCACAAGTGAAGGGTTCACAAGTGAAGGACTCACGAGTGAAGGACTCACAAGTGAAGGCCCCGCAAGTGAAGGACTCACAAGTGAAGGACTCACAAGTGAAGGACTCACAGGTGAAGGACTCACAAGTGAAGGACTCAAGTGAAGGACTCACGAGTGAAGGACTCACAAGTGAAGCACTCACAAGTGAAGGTCTCACGAGTGAAGGACTCACAGGTGAAGGACACACAGGTGAATGACTCACAAGTGAAGGACTCACAAGTGAAGGACTCACGAGTGAAGGATTCAGAAGTGAAGGACTCACAAGTGAAGGACTCACAAGTGAAGGACTCAAGTGAAGGACTCACAAGGGAAGGACTCGAAAGTGAAGGACTCACAAGTGAAGGACTCGCAAGTGAAGGACTCACAAGTGAAGGACTCGCGAGTGAAGGACTCACAAGTGAAGGACTCGCGAGTGAAGGCCTCACAAGTGAAGGACTCACAGGTGAAGGACTCAAGTGAAGGTCTCACGAGTGAAGGACTCACAGGTGAAGGACACACAGGTGAATGACTCACAAGTGAAGGACTCACAAGTGAAGGACTCACGAGTGAAGGATTCAGAAGTGAAGGACTCACAAGTGAAGGACTCACAAGTGAAGGACTCACAAGTGAAGGACTCAAGTGAAGGACTCACAAGGGAAGGACTCGCAAGTGAAGGACTCACAAGTGAAGGACTCGCAAGTGAAGGACTCACAAGTGAAGGACTCGCGAGTGAAGGACTCACAAGTGAAGGACTCGCGAGTGAAGGCCTCACAAGTGAAGGACTCACAGGTGAAGGACTCAAGTGAAGGAATCACAAGTGAAGGATTCGCGAGTGAAGGACTCAAGTGAAGGAATCACAAGTGAAGGATTCGCGCGTGAAGGACTCAAGTGAAGGAATCACAAGTGAAGGACTCACGAGTGAAGGAATCGCAAGTGAAGGAATCACAAGTGAAGGACTCACGAGTGAAGGAATCGCAAGTGAAGGATTCGCGAGTGAAGGACTCACAAGTGAAGGACTTACAAGTGAAGGACTCACAAGTGAAGGACTTCCAAGTGAAGGACTCACGAGTGAAGGACTCACAAGTGAAGGACTCACAAGTGAAGGACTCGAGAGTGAAGGACTCACGAGTGAAGGACTCACAAGTGAAGACACCACAAGTGAAGGACTCACAAGTGAAGGACTCACAAGTGAAGGACTCACAAGTGAAGGAATCGCAAGTGAAGTATTCGCAAGTGAAGGACTCACAAGTGAAGGACTCACGAGTGAAGGAATCGCAAGTGAAGGAATCACAAGTGAAGGACTCACGAGTGAAGGAATCGCAAGTGAAGGATTCGCGAGTGAAGGACTCACAAGTGAAGGACTTACAAGTGAAGGACTCACAAGTGAAGGACTTCCAAGTGAAGGACTCACGAGTGAAGGACTCACAAGTGAAGGCACCACAAGTGAAGGACTCACAAGTGAAGGACTCACAAGTGAAGGACTCACAAGTGAAGGATTCGCGAGTGAAGGACTCACAAGTGAAGGACTTACAAGTGAAGGACTCACAAGTGAAGGACTTCCAAGTGAAGGACTCACGAGTAAAGGACTCACAAGTGAAGGACTCACAAGTGAAGGACTCGCGAGTGAAGGACTCACGAGTGAAGGACTCACAAGTGAAGGCACCACAAGTGAAGGACTCACAAGTGAAGGACTCACAAGTGAAGGACTCACGAGTGAAGGACTCACAAGTGAAGGACTTACAAGTGAAGGACTCACAAGTGAAGCACTTCCAAGTGAAGGACTCACGAGTGAAGGACTCACAAGTGAAGGACTCACAAGTGAAGGACTCACGAGTGAAGGACTCACAAGTGAAGGCACCACAAGTGAAGGACTCACAAGTGAAGGACTCACAAGTGAAGGACTCACAAGTGAAGGAATCGCAAGTGAAGGATTCGCGAGTGAAGGACTCACAAGTGAAGGACTTACAAGTGAAGGACTCACAAGTGAAGGACTTCCAAGTGAAGGACTCACGAGTGAAGGACTCACAAGTGAAGGACTCACAAGTGAAGGACTCGCGAGTGAAGGACTCACGAGTGAAGGACTCACAAGTGAAGGCACCACAAGTGAAGGACTCACAAGTGAAGGACTCACAAGTGAAGGACTCACAAGTGAAGGACTTAAGTGAAGGACTCACGAGTGAAGGACTCACAAGTGAAGCACTCACAAGTGAAGGTCTCACGAGTGAAGGACTCACAGGTGAAGGACACACAGGTGAATGACTCACAAGTGAAGGACTCACAAGTGAAGGACTCACGAGTGAAGGATTCAGAAGTGAAGGACTCACAAGTGAAGGACTCACAAGTGAAGGACTCAAGTGAAGGACTCACAAGGGAAGGACTCGCAAGTGAAGGACTCACAAGTGAAGGACTCGCAAGTGAAGGACTCACAAGTGAAGGACTCGCGAGTGAAGGACTCACAAGTGAAGGACTCGCGAATGAAGGCCTCACAAGTGAAGGACTCACAGGTGAAGGACTCAAGTGAAGGAATCACAAGTGAAGGATTCGCGAGTGAAGGACTCAAGTGAAGGAATCACAAGTGAAGGATTCGCGAGTGAAGGGCTCAAGTGAAGGAATCACAAGTGAAGGACTCACGAGTGAAGGAATCGCAAGTGAAGGAATCACAAGTGAAGGACTCACGAGTGAAGGAATCGCAAGTGAAGGATTCGCGAGTGAAGGACTCACAAGTGAAGGACTTACAAGTGAAGGACTCACAAGTGAAGGACTTCCAAGTGAAGGACTCACGAGTGAAGGACTCACAAGTGAAGGACTCACAAGTGAAGGACTCGCGAGTGAAGGACTCACGAGTGAAGACACCACAAGTGAAGGACTCACAAGTGAAGGACTCACAAGTGAAGGAATCGCAAGTGAAGGATTCGCGAGTGAAGGACTCACAAGTGAAGGACTTACAAGTGAAGGACTCACAAGTGAAGGACTTCCAAGTGAAGGACTCACGAGTGAAGGACTCACAAGTGAAGGACTCACAAGTGAAGGACTCGCGAGTGAAGGACTCACGAGTGAAGGACTCACAAGTGAAGGACTCACAAGTGAAGGACTCACAAGTGAAGGATTCGCGAGTGAAGGACTCACAAGTGAAGGACTCGCGAGTGAAGGACTCACAAGTGAAGGACTCGCGAGTGAAGGCCTCACAAGTGAAGGACTCACAGGTGAAGGACTCAAGTGAAGGAATCACATGTGAAGGATTCGCGAGTGAAGGATTCAAGTGAAGGAATCACAAGTGAAGGATTCGCGAGTGAAGGACTCAAGTGAAGGAATCACAAGTGAAGGACTCGCGAGTGAAGGAATCGCAAGTGAAGGAATCACAAGTGAAGGACTCACGAGTGAAGGAATCGCAAGTGAAGGATTCGCGAGTGAAGGACTCGCAAGTGAAGGACTTACAAGTGAAGGACTTACAAGTGAAGGACTTCCAAGTGAAGGACTCACGAGTGAAGGACTCACAAGTGAAGGACTCGCGAGTGAAGGACTCACGAGTGAAGGACTCACAAGTGAAGGCACCACAAGTGAAGGACTCACAAGTGAAGGACTCGCAATTGAAGGACTCACAGGTGAAGGACTCACAAGTGAAGGACTCACGAGTGAAGGACTCACAGGTGGACTCGCAAGTGAAGGACTCACAAGTGAAGGGTTCACAAGTGAAGGACTCACGAGTGAAGGACTCACAAGTGAAGGCCCCGCAAGTGAAGGACTCACAAGTGAAGGACTCACAAGTGAAGGACTCACAGGTGAAGGACTCACAAGTGAAGGACTCAAATGAAGGACTCACGAGTGAAGGACTCACAAGTGAAGCACTCACAAGTGAAGGTCTCACGAGTGAAGGACTCACAGGTGAAGGACACACAGGTGAATGACTCACAAGTGAAGGACTCACAAGTGAAGGACTCACGAGTGAAGGATTCAGAAGTGAAGGACTCACAAGTGAAGGACTCACAAGTGAAGGACTCAAGTGAAGGACTCACAAGGGAAGGACTCGCAAGTGAAGGACTCACAAGTGAAGGACTCGCAAGTGAAGGACTCACAAGTGAAGGACTCGCGAGTGAAGGACTCACAAGTGAAGGACTCGCGAGTGAAGGCCTCACAAGTGAAGGACTCACAGGTGAAGGACTCAAGTGAAGGTCTCACGAGTGAAGGACTCACAGGTGAAGGACACACAGGTGAATGACTCACAAGTGAAGGACTCACAAGTGAAGGACTCACGAGTGAAGGATTCAGAAGTGAAGGACTCACAAGTGAAGGACTCACAAGTGAAGGACTCAAGTGAAGGACTCACAAGGGAAGGACTCGCAAGTGAAGGACTCACAAGTGAAGGACTCGCAAGTGAAGGACTCACAAGTGAAGGACTCGCGAGTGAAGGACTCACAAGTGAAGGACTCGCGAGTGAAGGCCTCAAGTGAAGGAATCACAAGTGAAGGACTCACGAGTGAAGGAATCGCAAGTGAAGGAATCACAAGTGAAGGACTCACGAGTGAAGGAATCGCAAGTGAAGGATTCGCGAGTGAAGGACTCACAAGTGAAGGACTTACAAGTGAAGGACTCACAAGTGAAGGACTTCCAAGTGAAGGACTCACGAGTGAAGGACTCACAAGTGAAGGACTCACAAGTGAAGGACTCGCGAGTGAAGGAATCACGAGTGAAGGACTCACAAGTGAAGACATCACAAGTGAAGGACTCACAAGTGAAGGACTCACAAGTGAAGGACTCACAAGTGAAGGAATCGCAAGTGAAGTATTCGCAAGTGAAGGATTCACAAGTGAAGGACTTACAAGTGAAGGACTCACAAGTGAAGGACTTCCAAGTGAAGGACTCGCGAGTGAAGGACTCACAAGTGAAGGACTCGCGAGTGAAGGACTCACGAGTGAAGGACTCACAAGTGAAGGCACCACAAGTGAAGGACTCACAAGTGAAGGACTCACAAGTGAAGGACTCACAAGTGAAGGATTCGCGAGTGAAGGACTCACAAGTGAAGGACTTACAAGTGAAGGACTCACAAGTGAAGGACTTCCAAGTGAAGGACTCACGAGTGAAGGACTCACAAGTGAAGGACTTCCAAGTGAAGGACTCACGAGTGAAGGACTCACGAGTGAAGGACTCACAAGTGAAGGACTCGCGAGTGAAGGACTCACGAGTGAAGGACTCACAAGTGAAGGATTCGCGAGTGAAGGACTCACAAGTGAAGGACTTACAAGTGAAGGACTCACAAGTGAAGGAATTCCAAGTGAAGGACTCACGAGTGAAGGACTCACAAGTGAAGGACTTCCAAGTGAAGGACTCACAAGTGAAGGACTCACAAGTGAAGGACTCGCGAGTGAAGGACTCACGAGTGAAGGACTCACAAGTGAAGGCACCACGAGTGAAGGACTCACAAGTGAAGGACTCACAAGTGAAGGACTCACAAGTGAAGGAATCGCAAGTGAAGGATTCGCGAGTGAAGGACTCACAAGTGAAGGACTTACAAGTGAAGGACTCACAAGTGAAGGACTTCCAAGTGAAGGACTCACGAGTGAAGGACTCACAAGTGAAGGACTCACAAGTGAAGGACTCGCGAGTGAAGGACTCACGAGTGAAGGACTCACAAGTGAAGGCACCACAAGTGAAGGACTCACAAGTGAAGGACTCACAAGTGAAGGACTCGCGAGTGAAGGACTCACAAGTGAAGGACTCGCGAGTGAAGGACTCACGAGTGAAGGACTCACAAGTGAAGGCACCACAAGTGAAGGACTCACAAGTGAAGGACTCACAAGTGAAGGACTCACAAGTGAAGGATTCGCGAGTGAAGGACTCACAAGTGAAGGACTTACAAGTGAAGGACTCACAAGTGAAGGACTTCCAAGTGAAGGACTCACGAGTGAAGGACTCACAAGTGAAGGACTCACAAGTGAAGGACTCGCGAGTGAAGGACTCACGAGTGAAGGACTCACAAGTGAAGGATTCGCGAGTGGAGGACTCACAAGTGAAGGACTTACAAGTGAAGGACTCACAAGTGAAGGACTTCCAAGTGAAGGACTCACGAGTGAAGGACTCACAAGTGAAGGACTTCCAAGTGAAGGACTCACAAGTGAAGGACTCACAAGTGAAGGACTCGCGAGTGAAGGACTCACGAGTGAAGGACTCACAAGTGAAGGCACCACGAGTGAAGGACTCACAAGTGAAGGACTCACAAGTGAAGGACTCACAAGTGAAGGAATCGCAAGTGAAGGATTCGCGAGTGAAGGACTCACAAGTGAAGGACTCGCGAGTGAAGGACTCACGAGTGAAGGACTCACAAGTGAAGGCACCACAAGTGAAGGACTCACAAGTGAAGGACTCACAAGTGAAGGACTCACAAGTGAAGGATTCGCGAGTGAAGGACTCACAAGTGAAGGACTTACAAGTGAAGGACTCACAAGTGAAGGACTTCCAAGTGAAGGACTCACGAGTGAAGGACTCACAAGTGAAGGACTTCCAAGTGAAGGACTCACGAGTGAAGGACTCACGAGTGAAGGACTCACAAGTGAAGGACTCGCGAGTGAAGGACTCACGAGTGAAGGACTCACAAGTGAAGGATTCGCGAGTGAAGGACTCACAAGTGAAGGACTTACAAGTGAAGGACTCACAAGTGAAGGAATTCCAAGTGAAGGACTCACGAGTGAAGGACTCACAAGTGAAGGACTTCCAAGTGAAGGACTCACAAGTGAAGGACTCACAAGTGAAGGACTCGCGAGTGAAGGACTCACGAGTGAAGGACTCACAAGTGAAGGCACCACGAGTGAAGGACTCACAAGTGAAGGACTCACAAGTGAAGGACTCACAAGTGAAGGAATCGCAAGTGAAGGATTCGCGAGTGAAGGACTCACAAGTGAAGGACTTACAAGTGAAGGACTCACAAGTGAAGGACTTCCAAGTGAAGGACTCACGAGTGAAGGACTCACAAGTGAAGGACTCACAAGTGAAGGACTCGCGAGTGAAGGACTCACGAGTGAAGGACTCACAAGTGAAGGCACCACAAGTGAAGGACTCACAAGTGAAGGACTCACAAGTGAAGGACTCGCGAGTGAAGGACTCACAAGTGAAGGACTCGCGAGTGAAGGACTCACGAGTGAAGGACTCACAAGTGAAGGCACCACAAGTGAAGGACTCACAAGTGAAGGACTCACAAGTGAAGGACTCACAAGTGAAGGATTCGCGAGTGAAGGACTCACAAGTGAAGGACTTACAAGTGAAGGACTCACAAGTGAAGGACTTCCAAGTGAAGGACTCACGAGTGAAGGACTCACAAGTGAAGGACTCACAAGTGAAGGACTCGCGAGTGAAGGACTCACGAGTGAAGGACTCACAAGTGAAGGATTCGCGAGTGGAGGACTCACAAGTGAAGGACTTACAAGTGAAGGACTCACAAGTGAAGGACTTCCAAGTGAAGGACTCACGAGTGAAGGACTCACAAGTGAAGGACTTCCAAGTGAAGGACTCACAAGTGAAGGACTCACAAGTGAAGGACTCGCGAGTGAAGGACTCACGAGTGAAGGACTCACAAGTGAAGGCACCACGAGTGAAGGACTCACAAGTGAAGGACTCACAAGTGAAGGACTCACAAGTGAAGGAATCGCAAGTGAAGGATTCGCGAGTGAAGGACTCACAAGTGAAGGACTTACAAGTGAAGGACTCACAAGTGAAGGACTTCCAAGTGAAGGACTCACGAGTGAAGGACTCACAAGTGAAGGACTCACAAGTGAAGGACTCGCGAGTGAAGGACTCACGAGTGAAGGACTCACAAGTGAAGGCACCACAAGTGAAGGACTCACAAGTGAAGGACTCACAAGTGAAGGACTCACAAGTGAAGGACTCAAGTGAAGGACTCACGAGTGAAGGACTCACAAGTGAAGCACTCACAAGTGAAGGTCTCACGAGTGAAGGACTCACAGGTGAAGGACACACAGGTGAATGACTCACAAGTGAAGGACTCACAAGTGAAGGACTCACGAGTGAAGGATTCAGAAGTGAAGGACTCACAAGTGAAGGACTCACAAGTGAAGGACTCAAGTGAAGGACTCACAAGGGAAGGACTCGCAAGTGAAGGACTCACAAGTGAAGGACTCGCAAGTGAAGGACTCACAAGTGAAGGACTCGCGAGTGAAGGACTCACAAGTGAAGGACTCGCGAGTGAAGGCCTCACAAGTGAAGGACTCACAGGTGAAGGACTCAAGTGAAGGAATCACAAGTGAAGGATTCGCGAGTGAAGGACTCAAGTGAAGGAATCACAAGTGAAGGATTCGCGAGTGAAGGACTCAAGTGAAGGAATCACAAGTGAAGGACTTACAAGTGAAGGACTCACATGTGAAGGACTTCCAAGTGAAGGACTCACGAGTGAAGGACTCACAAGTGAAGGACTCACAAGTGAAGGACTCGCGAGTGAAGGACTCACGAGTGAAGACACCACAAGTGAAGGACTCACAAGTAAAGGACTCACAAGTGAAGGACTCACAAGTGAAGGACTCACAAGTGAAGGAATCGCAAGTGAAGGATTCGCGAGTGAAGGACTCACGAGTGAAGGACTCACAAGTGAAGGCACCACAAGTGAAGGACTCACAAGTGAAGGACTCACGAGTCAAGGACTCACAAGTGAAGGACTCACAAGTGAAGGACTCGCGAGTGAAGGACTCACGAGTGAAGGACTCACAAGTGAAGGACTCACAAGTGAAGGACTCACAAGTGAAGGATTCGCGAGTGAAGGACTCACAAGTGAAGGACTCGCGAGTGAAGGACTCACAAGTGAAGGACTCGCGAGTGAAGGCCTCACAAGTGAAGGACTCACAGGTGAAGGACTCAAGTGAAGGAATCACAAGTGAAGGATTCGCGAGTGAAGGATTCAAGTTAAGGAATCACAAGTGAAGGATTCGCGAGTGAAGGACTCAAGTGAAGGAATCACAAGTGAAGGACTCACGAGTGAAGGAATCGGAAGTGAAGGAATCACAAGTGAAGGACTCACGAGTGAAGGAATCGCAAGTGAAGGATTCGCGAGTGAAGAACTCACAAGTGAAGGACTTACAAGTGAAGGACTCACAAGTGAAGGACTTCCAAGTGAAGGACTCACGAGTGAAGGACTCACAAGTGAAGGCACCACAAGTGAAGGACTCACAAGTGAAGGACTCACAAGTGAAGGACTCACAGGTGAAGGACTCACAAGTGAAGGACTCAAGTGAAGGACTCACGAGTGAAGGACTCACAAGTGAAGCACTCACAAGTGAAGGTCTCACGAGTGAAGGACTCACAGGTGAAGGACACACAGGTGAATAACTCACAAGTGAAGGACTCACAAGTGAAGGACTCACGAGTGAAGGATTCAGAAGTGAAGGACTCACAAGTGAAGGACTCACAAGTGAAGGACTCAAGTGAAGGACTCACAAGGGAAGGACTCGAAAGTGAAGGACTCACAAGTGAAGGACTCGCAAGTGAAGGACTCACAAGTGAAGGACTCGCGAGTGAAGGACTCACAAGTGAAGGACTCGAGAGTGAAGGCCTCACAAGTGAAGGACTCACAAGTGAAGGACTCAAGTGAAGGTCTCACGAGTGAAGGACTCACAGGTGAAGGACACACAGGTGAATGACTCACAAGTGAAGGACTCACAAGTGAAGGACTCACGAGTGAAGGATTCAGAAGTGAAGGACTCACAAGTGAAGGACTCACAAGTGAAGGACTCACAAGTGAAGGACTCACAAGGGAAGGACTCGCAAGTGAAGGACTCACAAGTGAAGGACTCGCAAGTGAAGGACTCACAAGTGAAGGACTCGCGAGTGAAGGACTCACAAGTGAAGGACTCGCGAGTGAAGGCCTCACAAGTGAAGGACTCACAGGTGAAGGACTCAAGTGAAGGAATCACAAGTGAAGGATTCGCGAGTGAAGGACTCAAGTGAAGGAATCACAAGTGAAGGATTCGCGCGTGAAGGACTCAAGTGAAGGAATCACAAGTGAAGGACTCACGAGTGAAGGAATCGCAAGTGAAGGAATCACAAGTGAAGGACTCACGAGTGAAGGAATCGCAAGTGAAGGATTCGCGAGTGAAGGACTCACAAGTGAAGGACTTACAAGTGAAGGACTCACAAGTGAAGGACTTCCAAGTGAAGGACTCACGAGTGAAGGACTCACAAGTGAAGGACTCGAGAGTGAAGGACTCACGAGTGAAGGACTCACAAGTGAAGACACCACAAGTGAAGGACTCACAAGTGAAGGACTCACAAGTGAAGGACTCACAAGTGAAGGACTCACAAGTGAAGGAATCGCAAGTGAAGTATTCGCAAGTGAAGGACTCACAAGTGAAGGACTCACGAGTGAAGGAATCGCAAGTGAAGGAATCACAAGTGAAGGACTCACGAGTGAAGGAATCGCAAGTGAAGGATTCGCGAGTGAAGGACTCACAAGTGAAGGACTTACAAGTGAAGGACTCACAAGTGAAGGACTTCCAAGTGAAGGACTCACGAGTGAAGGACTCACAAGTGAAGGCACCACAAGTGAAGGACTCACAAGTGAAGGACTCACAAGTGAAGGACTCACAAGTGAAGGATTCGCGAGTGAAGGACTCACAAGTGAAGGACTCACAAGTGAAGGACTCACGAGTGAAGGACTCACAAGTGAAGGACTCACAAGTGAAGGACTCACAAGTGAAGGATTCGCGAGTGAAGGACTCACAAGTGAAGGACTCGCGAGTGAAGGACTCACGAGTGAAGGACTCACAAGTGAAGGATTCGCGAGTGAAGGACTCACAAGTGAAGGACTTACAAGTGAAGGACTCACAAGTGAAGGACTTCCAAGTGAAGGACTCACGAGTGAAGGACTCACAAGTGAAGGACTCACAAGTGAAGGACTCGCGAGTGAAGGACTCACGAGTGAAGGACTCACAAGTGAAGGATTCGCGAGTGGAGGACTCACAAGTGAAGGACTTACAAGTGAAGGACTCACAAGTGAAGGACTTCCAAGTGAAGGACTCACGAGTGAAGGACTCACAAGTGAAGGACTTCCAAGTGAAGGACTCACAAGTGAAGGACTCACAAGTGAAGGACTCGCGAGTGAAGGACTCACGAGTGAAGGACTCACAAGTGAAGGCACCACGAGTGAAGGACTCACAAGTGAAGGACTCACAAGTGAAGGACTCACAAGTGAAGGAATCGCAAGTGAAGGATTCGCGAGTGAAGGACTCACAAGTGAAGGACTCGCGAGTGAAGGACTCACGAGTGAAGGACTCACAAGTGAAGGCACCACAAGTGAAGGACTCACAAGTGAAGGACTCACAAGTGAAGGACTCACAAGTGAAGGATTCGCGAGTGAAGGACTCACAAGTGAAGGACTTACAAGTGAAGGACTCACAAGTGAAGGACTTCCAAGTGAAGGACTCACGAGTGAAGGACTCACAAGTGAAGGACTTCCAAGTGAAGGACTCACGAGTGAAGGACTCACGAGTGAAGGACTCACAAGTGAAGGACTCGCGAGTGAAGGACTCACGAGTGAAGGACTCACAAGTGAAGGATTCGCGAGTGAAGGACTCACAAGTGAAGGACTTACAAGTGAAGGACTCACAAGTGAAGGAATTCCAAGTGAAGGACTCACGAGTGAAGGACTCACAAGTGAAGGACTTCCAAGTGAAGGACTCACAAGTGAAGGACTCACAAGTGAAGGACTCGCGAGTGAAGGACTCACGAGTGAAGGACTCACAAGTGAAGGCACCACGAGTGAAGGACTCACAAGTGAAGGACTCACAAGTGAAGGACTCACAAGTGAAGGAATCGCAAGTGAAGGATTCGCGAGTGAAGGACTCACAAGTGAAGGACTTACAAGTGAAGGACTCACAAGTGAAGGACTTCCAAGTGAAGGACTCACGAGTGAAGGACTCACAAGTGAAGGACTCACAAGTGAAGGACTCGCGAGTGAAGGACTCACGAGTGAAGGACTCACAAGTGAAGGCACCACAAGTGAAGGACTCACAAGTGAAGGACTCACAAGTGAAGGACTCGCGAGTGAAGGACTCACAAGTGAAGGACTCGCGAGTGAAGGACTCACGAGTGAAGGACTCACAAGTGAAGGCACCACAAGTGAAGGACTCACAAGTGAAGGACTCACAAGTGAAGGACTCACAAGTGAAGGATTCGCGAGTGAAGGACTCACAAGTGAAGGACTTACAAGTGAAGGACTCACAAGTGAAGGACTTCCAAGTGAAGGACTCACGAGTGAAGGACTCACAAGTGAAGGACTCACAAGTGAAGGACTCGCGAGTGAAGGACTCACGAGTGAAGGACTCACAAGTGAAGGATTCGCGAGTGGAGGACTCACAAGTGAAGGACTTACAAGTGAAGGACTCACAAGTGAAGGACTTCCAAGTGAAGGACTCACGAGTGAAGGACTCACAAGTGAAGGACTTCCAAGTGAAGGACTCACAAGTGAAGGACTCACAAGTGAAGGACTCGCGAGTGAAGGACTCACGAGTGAAGGACTCACAAGTGAAGGCACCACGAGTGAAGGACTCACAAGTGAAGGACTCACAAGTGAAGGACTCACAAGTGAAGGAATCGCAAGTGAAGGATTCGCGAGTGAAGGACTCACAAGTGAAGGACTTACAAGTGAAGGACTCACAAGTGAAGGACTTCCAAGTGAAGGACTCACGAGTGAAGGACTCACAAGTGAAGGACTCACAAGTGAAGGACTCGCGAGTGAAGGACTCACGAGTGAAGGACTCACAAGTGAAGGCACCACAAGTGAAGGACTCACAAGTGAAGGACTCACAAGTGAAGGACTCACAAGTGAAGGACTCAAGTGAAGGACTCACGAGTGAAGGACTCACAAGTGAAGCACTCACAAGTGAAGGTCTCACGAGTGAAGGACTCACAGGTGAAGGACACACAGGTGAATGACTCACAAGTGAAGGACTCACAAGTGAAGGACTCACGAGTGAAGGATTCAGAAGTGAAGGACTCACAAGTGAAGGACTCACAAGTGAAGGACTCAAGTGAAGGACTCACAAGGGAAGGACTCGCAAGTGAAGGACTCACAAGTGAAGGACTCGCAAGTGAAGGACTCACAAGTGAAGGACTCGCGAGTGAAGGACTCACAAGTGAAGGACTCGCGAGTGAAGGCCTCACAAGTGAAGGACTCACAGGTGAAGGACTCAAGTGAAGGAATCACAAGTGAAGGATTCGCGAGTGAAGGACTCAAGTGAAGGAATCACAAGTGAAGGATTCGCGAGTGAAGGACTCAAGTGAAGGAATCACAAGTGAAGGACTTACAAGTGAAGGACTCACATGTGAAGGACTTCCAAGTGAAGGACTCACGAGTGAAGGACTCACAAGTGAAGGACTCACAAGTGAAGGACTCGCGAGTGAAGGACTCACGAGTGAAGACACCACAAGTGAAGGACTCACAAGTAAAGGACTCACAAGTGAAGGACTCACAAGTGAAGGACTCACAAGTGAAGGAATCGCAAGTGAAGGATTCGCGAGTGAAGGACTCACGAGTGAAGGACTCACAAGTGAAGGCACCACAAGTGAAGGACTCACAAGTGAAGGACTCACGAGTCAAGGACTCACAAGTGAAGGACTCACAAGTGAAGGACTCGCGAGTGAAGGACTCACGAGTGAAGGACTCACAAGTGAAGGACTCACAAGTGAAGGACTCACAAGTGAAGGATTCGCGAGTGAAGGACTCACAAGTGAAGGACTCGCGAGTGAAGGACTCACAAGTGAAGGACTCGCGAGTGAAGGCCTCACAAGTGAAGGACTCACAGGTGAAGGACTCAAGTGAAGGAATCACAAGTGAAGGATTCGCGAGTGAAGGATTCAAGTTAAGGAATCACAAGTGAAGGATTCGCGAGTGAAGGACTCAAGTGAAGGAATCACAAGTGAAGGACTCACGAGTGAAGGAATCGGAAGTGAAGGAATCACAAGTGAAGGACTCACGAGTGAAGGAATCGCAAGTGAAGGATTCGCGAGTGAAGAACTCACAAGTGAAGGACTTACAAGTGAAGGACTCACAAGTGAAGGACTTCCAAGTGAAGGACTCACGAGTGAAGGACTCACAAGTGAAGGCACCACAAGTGAAGGACTCACAAGTGAAGGACTCACAAGTGAAGGACTCACAGGTGAAGGACTCACAAGTGAAGGACTCAAGTGAAGGACTCACGAGTGAAGGACTCACAAGTGAAGCACTCACAAGTGAAGGTCTCACGAGTGAAGGACTCACAGGTGAAGGACACACAGGTGAATAACTCACAAGTGAAGGACTCACAAGTGAAGGACTCACGAGTGAAGGATTCAGAAGTGAAGGACTCACAAGTGAAGGACTCACAAGTGAAGGACTCAAGTGAAGGACTCACAAGGGAAGGACTCGAAAGTGAAGGACTCACAAGTGAAGGACTCGCAAGTGAAGGACTCACAAGTGAAGGACTCGCGAGTGAAGGACTCACAAGTGAAGGACTCGCGAGTGAAGGCCTCACAAGTGAAGGACTCACAAGTGAAGGACTCAAGTGAAGGTCTCACGAGTGAAGGACTCACAGGTGAAGGACACACAGGTGAATGACTCACAAGTGAAGGACTCACAAGTGAAGGACTCACGAGTGAAGGATTCAGAAGTGAAGGACTCACAAGTGAAGGACTCACAAGTGAAGGACTCACAAGTGAAGGACTCACAAGGGAAGGACTCGCAAGTGAAGGACTCACAAGTGAAGGACTCGCAAGTGAAGGACTCACAAGTGAAGGACTCGCGAGTGAAGGACTCACAAGTGAAGGACTCGCGAGTGAAGGCCTCACAAGTGAAGGACTCACAGGTGAAGGACTCAAGTGAAGGAATCACAAGTGAAGGATTCGCGAGTGAAGGACTCAAGTGAAGGAATCACAAGTGAAGGATTCGCGCGTGAAGGACTCAAGTGAAGGAATCACAAGTGAAGGACTCACGAGTGAAGGAATCGCAAGTGAAGGAATCACAAGTGAAGGACTCACGAGTGAAGGAATCGCAAGTGAAGGATTCGCGAGTGAAGGACTCACAAGTGAAGGACTTACAAGTGAAGGACTCACAAGTGAAGGACTTCCAAGTGAAGGACTCACGAGTGAAGGACTCACAAGTGAAGGACTCGAGAGTGAAGGACTCACGAGTGAAGGACTCACAAGTGAAGACACCACAAGTGAAGGACTCACAAGTGAAGGACTCACAAGTGAAGGACTCACAAGTGAAGGACTCACAAGTGAAGGAATCGCAAGTGAAGTATTCGCAAGTGAAGGACTCACAAGTGAAGGACTCACGAGTGAAGGAATCGCAAGTGAAGGAATCACAAGTGAAGGACTCACGAGTGAAGGAATCGCAAGTGAAGGATTCGCGAGTGAAGGACTCACAAGTGAAGGACTTACAAGTGAAGGACTCACAAGTGAAGGACTTCCAAGTGAAGGACTCACGAGTGAAGGACTCACAAGTGAAGGCACCACAAGTGAAGGACTCACAAGTGAAGGACTCACAAGTGAAGGACTCACAAGTGAAGGATTCGCGAGTGAAGGACTCACAAGTGAAGGACTCACAAGTGAAGGACTCACGAGTGAAGGACTCACAAGTGAAGGACTCACAAGTGAAGGACTCACAAGTGAAGGATTCGCGAGTGAAGGACTCACAAGTGAAGGACTCGCGAGTGAAGGACTCACAAGTGAAGGACTCGCGAGTGAAGGCCTCACAAGTGAAGGACTCACAGGTGAAGGACTCAAGTGAAGGAATCACATGTGAAGGATTCGCGAGTGAAGGATTCAAGTGAAGGAATCACAAGTGAAAGATTCGCGAGTGAAGGACTCAAGTGAAGGAATCACAAGTGAAGGACTCTCGAGTGAAGGAATCGCAAGTGAAGGAATCACAAGTGAAGGACTCACGAGTGAAGGAATCGCAAGTGAAGGATTCGCGAGTGAAGGACTCACAAGTGAAGGACTTACAAGTGAAGGACTTACAAGTGAAGGACTTCCAAGTGAAGGACTCACGAGTGAAGGACTCACAAGTGAAGGACTCGCGAGTGAAGGACTCACGAGTGAAGGACTCACAAGTGAAGGCACCACAAGTGAAGGACTCACAAGTGAAGGACTCGCAATTGAAGGACTCACAGGTGAAGGACTCACAAGTGAAGGACTCACGAGTGAAGGACTCACAGGTGGACTCGCAAGTGAAGGACTCACAAGTGAAGGGTTCACAAGTGAAGGACTCACGAGTGAAGGACTCACAAGTGAAGGCCCCGCAAGTGAAGGACTCACAAGTGAAGGACTCACAAGTGAAGGACTCACAGGTGAAGGACTCACAAGTGAAGGACTCAAGTGAAGGACTCACGAGTGAAGGACTCACAAGTGAAGCACTCACAAGTGAAGGTCTCACGAGTGAAGGACTCACAGGTGAAGGACACACAGGTGAATGACTCACAAGTGAAGGACTCACAAGTGAAGGACTCACGAGTGAAGGATTCAGAAGTGAAGGACTCACAAGTGAAGGACTCACAAGTGAAGGACTCAAGTGAAGGACTCACAAGGGAAGGACTCGAAAGTGAAGGACTCACAAGTGAAGGACTCGCAAGTGAAGGACTCACAAGTGAAGGACTCGCGAGTGAAGGACTCACAAGTGAAGGACTCGCGAGTGAAGGCCTCACAAGTGAAGGACTCACAGGTGAAGGACTCAAGTGAAGGTCTCACGAGTGAAGGACTCACAGGTGAAGGACACACAGGTGAATGACTCACAAGTGAAGGACTCACAAGTGAAGGACTCACGAGTGAAGGATTCAGAAGTGAAGGACTCACAAGTGAAGGACTCACAAGTGAAGGACTCACAAGTGAAGGACTCAAGTGAAGGACTCACAAGGGAAGGACTCGCAAGTGAAGGACTCACAAGTGAAGGACTCGCAAGTGAAGGACTCACAAGTGAAGGACTCGCGAGTGAAGGACTCACAAGTGAAGGACTCGCGAGTGAAGGCCTCACAAGTGAAGGACTCACAGGTGAAGGACTCAAGTGAAGGAATCACAAGTGAAGGATTCGCGAGTGAAGGACTCAAGTGAAGGAATCACAAGTGAAGGATTCGCGCGTGAAGGACTCAAGTGAAGGAATCACAAGTGAAGGACTCACGAGTGAAGGAATCGCAAGTGAAGGAATCACAAGTGAAGGACTCACGAGTGAAGGAATCGCAAGTGAAGGATTCGCGAGTGAAGGACTCACAAGTGAAGGACTTACAAGTGAAGGACTCACAAGTGAAGGACTTCCAAGTGAAGGACTCACGAGTGAAGGACTCACAAGTGAAGGACTCACAAGTGAAGGACTCGAGAGTGAAGGACTCACGAGTGAAGGACTCACAAGTGAAGACACCACAAGTGAAGGACTCACAAGTGAAGGACTCACAAGTGAAGGACTCACAAGTGAAGGAATCGCAAGTGAAGTATTCGCAAGTGAAGGACTCACAAGTGAAGGACTCACGAGTGAAGGAATCGCAAGTGAAGGAATCACAAGTGAAGGACTCACGAGTGAAGGAATCGCAAGTGAAGGATTCGCGAGTGAAGGACTCACAAGTGAAGGACTTACAAGTGAAGGACTCACAAGTGAAGGACTTCCAAGTGAAGGACTCACGAGTGAAGGACTCACAAGTGAAGGCACCACAAGTGAAGGACTCACAAGTGAAGGACTCACAAGTGAAGGACTCACAAGTGAAGGATTCGCGAGTGAAGGACTCACAAGTGAAGGACTTACAAGTGAAGGACTCACAAGTGAAGGACTTCCAAGTGAAGGACTCACGAGTAAAGGACTCACAAGTGAAGGACTCACAAGTGAAGGACTCGCGAGTGAAGGACTCACGAGTGAAGGACTCACAAGTGAAGGCACCACAAGTGAAGGACTCACAAGTGAAGGACTCACAAGTGAAGGACTCACAAGTGAAGGATTCGCGAGTGAAGGACTCACAAGTGAAGGACTTACAAGTGAAGGACTCACAAGTGAAGGACTTCCAAGTGAAGGACTCACGAGTAAAGGACTCACAAGTGAAGGACTCACAAGTGAAGGCACCACAAGTGAAGGACTCACAAGTGAAGGACTCACAAGTGAAGGACTCACAAGTGAAGGATTCGCGAGTGAAGGACTCACAAGTGAAGGACTTACAAGTGAAGGACTCACAAGTGAAGGATTCGCGAGTGAAGGACTCACAAGTGAAGGACTTACAAGTGAAGGACTCACAAGTGAAGGACTTCCAAGTGAAGGACTCACGAGTGAAGGACTCACAAGTGAAGGCACCACAAGTGAAGGACTCACAAGTGAAGGACTCACAAGTGAAGGACTCACAAGTGAAGGATTCGCGAGTGAAGGACTCACAAGTGAAGGACTTACAAGTGAAGGACTCACAAGTGAAGGACTTCCAAGTGAAGGACTCACGAGTAAAGGACTCACAAGTGAAGGACTCACAAGTGAAGGCACCACAAGTGAAGGACTCACAAGTGAAGGACTCACAAGTGAAGGACTCACGAGTGAAGGACTCACAAGTGAAGGACTTACAAGTGAAGGACTCACAAGTGAAGCACTTCCAAGTGAAGGACTCACGAGTGAAGGACTCACAAGTGAAGGACTCACAAGTGAAGGACTCACGAGTGAAGGACTCACAAGTGAAGGCACCACAAGTGAAGGACTCACAAGTGAAGGACTCACAAGTGAAGGACTCACAAGTGAAGGAATCGCAAGTGAAGGATTCGCGAGTGAAGGACTCACAAGTGAAGGACTTACAAGTGAAGGACTCACAAGTGAAGGACTTCCAAGTGAAGGACTCACGAGTGAAGGACTCACAAGTGAAGGACTCACAAGTGAAGGACTCGCGAGTGAAGGACTCACGAGTGAAGGACTCACAAGTGAAGGCACCACAAGTGAAGGACTCACAAGTGAAGGACTCACAAGTGAAGGACTCACAAGTGAAGGACTTAAGTGAAGGACTCACGAGTGAAGGACTCACAAGTGAAGCACTCACAAGTGAAGGTCTCACGAGTGAAGGACTCACAGGTGAAGGACACACAGGTGAATGACTCACAAGTGAAGGACTCACAAGTGAAGGACTCACGAGTGAAGGATTCAGAAGTGAAGGACTCACAAGTGAAGGACTCACTAGTGAAGGACTCAAGTGAAGGACTCACAAGGGAAGGACTCGCAAGTGAAGGACTCACAAGTGAAGGACTCGCAAGTGAAGGACTCACAAGTGAAGGACTCGCGAGTGAAGGACTCACAAGTGAAGGACTCGCGAGTGAAGGCCTCACAAGTGAAGGACTCACAGGTGAAGGACTCAAGTGAAGGAATCACAAGTGAAGGATTCGCGAGTGAAGGACTCAAGTGAAGGAATCACAAGTGAAGGATTCGCGAGTGAAGGGCTCAAGTGAAGGAATCACAAGTGAAGGACTCACGAGTGAAGGAATCGCAAGTGAAGGAATCACAAGTGAAGGACTCACGAGTGAAGGAATCGCAAGTGAAGGATTCGCGAGTGAAGGACTCACAAGTGAAGGACTTACAAGTGAAGGACTCACAAGTGAAGGACTTCCAAGTGAAGGACTCACGAGTGAAGGACTCACAAGTGAAGGACTCACAAGTGAAGGACTCGCGAGTGAAGGACTCACGAGTGAAGACACCACAAGTGAAGGACTCACAAGTGAAGGACTCACAAGTGAAGGAATCGCAAGTGAAGGATTCGCGAGTGAAGGACTCACAAGTGAAGGACTTACAAGTGAAGGACTCACAAGTGAAGGACTTCCAAGTGAAGGACTCACGAGTGAAGGACTCACAAGTGAAGGACTCACAAGTGAAGGACTCGCGAGTGAAGGACTCACGAGTGAAGGACTCACAAGTGAAGGACTCACAAGTGAAGGACTCACAAGTGAAGGATTCGCGAGTGAAGGACTCACAAGTGAAGGACTCGCGAGTGAAGGACTCACAAGTGAAGGACTCGCGAGTGAAGGCCTCACAAGTGAAGGACTCACAGGTGAAGGACTCAAGTGAAGGAATCACATGTGAAGGATTCGCGAGTGAAGGATTCAAGTGAAGGAATCACAAGTGAAGGATTCGCGAGTGAAGGACTCAAGTGAAGGAATCACAAGTGAAGGACTCGCGAGTGAAGGAATCGCAAGTGAAGGAATCACAAGTGAAGGACTCACGAGTGAAGGAATCGCAAGTGAAGGATTCGCGAGTGAAGGACTCGCAAGTGAAGGACTTACAAGTGAAGGACTTACAAGTGAAGGACTTCCAAGTGAAGGACTCACGAGTGAAGGACTCACAAGTGAAGGACTCGCGAGTGAAGGACTCACGAGTGAAGGACTCACAAGTGAAGGCACCACAAGTGAAGGACTCACAAGTGAAGGACTCGCAATTGAAGGACTCACAGGTGAAGGACTCACAAGTGAAGGACTCACGAGTGAAGGACTCACAGGTGGACTCGCAAGTGAAGGACTCACAAGTGAAGGGTTCACAAGTGAAGGACTCACGAGTGAAGGACTCACAAGTGAAGGCCCCGCAAGTGAAGGACTCACAAGTGAAGGACTCACAAGTGAAGGACTCACAGGTGAAGGACTCACAAGTGAAGGACTCAAATGAAGGACTCACGAGTGAAGGACTCACAAGTGAAGCACTCACAAGTGAAGGTCTCACGAGTGAAGGACTCACAGGTGAAGGACACACAGGTGAATGACTCACAAGTGAAGGACTCACAAGTGAAGGACTCACGAGTGAAGGATTCAGAAGTGAAGGACTCACAAGTGAAGGACTCACAAGTGAAGGACTCAAGTGAAGGACTCACAAGGGAAGGACTCGCAAGTGAAGGACTCACAAGTGAAGGACTCGCAAGTGAAGGACTCACAAGTGAAGGACTCGCGAGTGAAGGACTCACAAGTGAAGGACTCGCGAGTGAAGGCCTCACAAGTGAAGGACTCACAGGTGAAGGACTCAAGTGAAGGTCTCACGAGTGAAGGACTCACAGGTGAAGGACACACAGGTGAATGACTCACAAGTGAAGGACTCACAAGTGAAGGACTCACGAGTGAAGGATTCAGAAGTGAAGGACTCACAAGTGAAGGACTCACAAGTGAAGGACTCAAGTGAAGGACTCACAAGGGAAGGACTCGCAAGTGAAGGACTCACAAGTGAAGGACTCGCAAGTGAAGGACTCACAAGTGAAGGACTCGCGAGTGAAGGACTCACAAGTGAAGGACTCGCGAGTGAAGGCCTCAAGTGAAGGAATCACAAGTGAAGGACTCACGAGTGAAGGAATCGCAAGTGAAGGAATCACAAGTGAAGGACTCACGAGTGAAGGAATCGCAAGTGAAGGATTCGCGAGTGAAGGACTCACAAGTGAAGGACTTACAAGTGAAGGACTCACAAGTGAAGGACTTCCAAGTGAAGGACTCACGAGTGAAGGACTCACAAGTGAAGGACTCACAAGTGAAGGACTCGCGAGTGAAGGAATCACGAGTGAAGGACTCACAAGTGAAGACATCACAAGTGAAGGACTCACAAGTGAAGGACTCACAAGTGAAGGACTCACAAGTGAAGGAATCGCAAGTGAAGTATTCGCAAGTGAAGGATTCACAAGTGAAGGACTTACAAGTGAAGGACTCACAAGTGAAGGACTTCCAAGTGAAGGACTCGCGAGTGAAGGACTCACAAGTGAAGGACTCGCGAGTGAAGGACTCACGAGTGAAGGACTCACAAGTGAAGGCACCACAAGTGAAGGACTCACAAGTGAAGGACTCACAAGTGAAGGACTCACAAGTGAAGGATTCGCGAGTGAAGGACTCACAAGTGAAGGACTTACAAGTGAAGGACTCACAAGTGAAGGACTTCCAAGTGAAGGACTCACGAGTGAAGGACTCACAAGTGAAGGACTTCCAAGTGAAGGACTCACGAGTGAAGGACTCACGAGTGAAGGACTCACAAGTGAAGGACTCGCGAGTGAAGGACTCACGAGTGAAGGACTCACAAGTGAAGGATTCGCGAGTGAAGGACTCACAAGTGAAGGACTTACAAGTGAAGGACTCACAAGTGAAGGAATTCCAAGTGAAGGACTCACGAGTGAAGGACTCACAAGTGAAGGACTTCCAAGTGAAGGACTCACAAGTGAAGGACTCACAAGTGAAGGACTCGCGAGTGAAGGACTCACGAGTGAAGGACTCACAAGTGAAGGCACCACGAGTGAAGGACTCACAAGTGAAGGACTCACAAGTGAAGGACTCACAAGTGAAGGAATCGCAAGTGAAGGATTCGCGAGTGAAGGACTCACAAGTGAAGGACTTACAAGTGAAGGACTCACAAGTGAAGGACTTCCAAGTGAAGGACTCACGAGTGAAGGACTCACAAGTGAAGGACTCACAAGTGAAGGACTCGCGAGTGAAGGACTCACGAGTGAAGGACTCACAAGTGAAGGCACCACAAGTGAAGGACTCACAAGTGAAGGACTCACAAGTGAAGGACTCGCGAGTGAAGGACTCACAAGTGAAGGACTCGCGAGTGAAGGACTCACGAGTGAAGGACTCACAAGTGAAGGCACCACAAGTGAAGGACTCACAAGTGAAGGACTCACAAGTGAAGGACTCACAAGTGAAGGATTCGCGAGTGAAGGACTCACAAGTGAAGGACTTACAAGTGAAGGACTCACAAGTGAAGGACTTCCAAGTGAAGGACTCACGAGTGAAGGACTCACAAGTGAAGGACTCACAAGTGAAGGACTCGCGAGTGAAGGACTCACGAGTGAAGGACTCACAAGTGAAGGATTCGCGAGTGGAGGACTCACAAGTGAAGGACTTACAAGTGAAGGACTCACAAGTGAAGGACTTCCAAGTGAAGGACTCACGAGTGAAGGACTCACAAGTGAAGGACTTCCAAGTGAAGGACTCACAAGTGAAGGACTCACAAGTGAAGGACTCGCGAGTGAAGGACTCACGAGTGAAGGACTCACAAGTGAAGGCACCACGAGTGAAGGACTCACAAGTGAAGGACTCACAAGTGAAGGACTCACAAGTGAAGGAATCGCAAGTGAAGGATTCGCGAGTGAAGGACTCACAAGTGAAGGACTCGCGAGTGAAGGACTCACGAGTGAAGGACTCACAAGTGAAGGCACCACAAGTGAAGGACTCACAAGTGAAGGACTCACAAGTGAAGGACTCACAAGTGAAGGATTCGCGAGTGAAGGACTCACAAGTGAAGGACTTACAAGTGAAGGACTCACAAGTGAAGGACTTCCAAGTGAAGGACTCACGAGTGAAGGACTCACACGTGAAGGACTTCCAAGTGAAGGACTCACGAGTGAAGGACTCACGAGTGAAGGACTCACAAGTGAAGGACTCGCGAGTGAAGGACTCACGAGTGAAGGACTCACAAGTGAAGGATTCGCGAGTGAAGGACTCACAAGTGAAGGACTTACAAGTGAAGGACTCACAAGTGAAGGAATTCCAAGTGAAGGACTCACGAGTGAAGGACTCACAAGTGAAGGACTTCCAAGTGAAGGACTCACAAGTGAAGGACTCACAAGTGAAGGACTCGCGAGTGAAGGACTCACGAGTGAAGGACTCACAAGTGAAGGCACCACGAGTGAAGGACTCACAAGTGAAGGACTCACAAGTGAAGGACTCACAAGTGAAGGAATCGCAAGTGAAGGATTCGCGAGTGAAGGACTCACAAGTGAAGGACTTACAAGTGAAGGACTCACAAGTGAAGGACTTCCAAGTGAAGGACTCACGAGTGAAGGACTCACAAGTGAAGGACTCACAAGTGAAGGACTCGCGAGTGAAGGACTCACGAGTGAAGGACTCACAAGTGAAGGCACCACAAGTGAAGGACTCACAAGTGAAGGACTCACAAGTGAAGGACTCGCGAGTGAAGGACTCACAAGTGAAGGACTCGCGAGTGAAGGACTCACGAGTGAAGGACTCACAAGTGAAGGCACCACAAGTGAAGGACTCACAAGTGAAGGACTCACAAGTGAAGGACTCACAAGTGAAGGATTCGCGAGTGAAGGACTCACAAGTGAAGGACTTACAAGTGAAGGACTCACAAGTGAAGGACTTCCAAGTGAAGGACTCACGAGTGAAGGACTCACAAGTGAAGGACTCACAAGTGAAGGACTCGCGAGTGAAGGACTCACGAGTGAAGGACTCACAAGTGAAGGATTCGCGAGTGGAGGACTCACAAGTGAAGGACTTACAAGTGAAGGACTCACAAGTGAAGGACTTCCAAGTGAAGGACTCACGAGTGAAGGACTCACAAGTGAAGGACTTCCAAGTGAAGGACTCACAAGTGAAGGACTCACAAGTGAAGGACTCGCGAGTGAAGGACTCACGAGTGAAGGACTCACAAGTGAAGGCACCACGAGTGAAGGACTCACAAGTGAAGGACTCACAAGTGAAGGACTCACAAGTGAAGGAATCGCAAGTGAAGGATTCGCGAGTGAAGGACTCACAAGTGAAGGACTTACAAGTGAAGGACTCACAAGTGAAGGACTTCCAAGTGAAGGACTCACGAGTGAAGGACTCACAAGTGAAGGACTCACAAGTGAAGGACTCGCGAGTGAAGGACTCACGAGTGAAGGACTCACAAGTGAAGGCACCACAAGTGAAGGACTCACAAGTGAAGGACTCACAAGTGAAGGACTCACAAGTGAAGGACTCAAGTGAAGGACTCACGAGTGAAGGACTCACAAGTGAAGCACTCACAAGTGAAGGTCTCACGAGTGAAGGACTCACAGGTGAAGGACACACAGGTGAATGACTCACAAGTGAAGGACTCACAAGTGAAGGACTCACGAGTGAAGGATTCAGAAGTGAAGGACTCACAAGTGAAGGACTCACAAGTGAAGGACTCAAGTGAAGGACTCACAAGGGAAGGACTCGCAAGTGAAGGACTCACAAGTGAAGGACTCGCAAGTGAAGGACTCACAAGTGAAGGACTCGCGAGTGAAGGACTCACAAGTGAAGGACTTGCGAGTGAAGGCCTCACAAGTGAAGGACTCACAGGTGAAGGACTCAAGTGAAGGAATCACAAGTGAAGGATTCGCGAGTGAAGGACTCAAGTGAAGGAATCACAAGTGAAGGATTCGCGAGTGAAGGACTCAAGTGAAGGAATCACAAGTGAAGGACTTACAAGTGAAGGACTCACATGTGAAGGACTTCCAAGTGAAGGACTCACGAGTGAAGGACTCACAAGTGAAGGACTCACAAGTGAAGGACTCGCGAGTGAAGGACTCACGAGTGAAGACACCACAAGTGAAGGACTCACAAGTAAAGGACTCACAAGTGAAGGACTCACAAGTGAAGGACTCACAAGTGAAGGAATCGCAAGTGAAGGATTCGCGAGTGAAGGACTCACGAGTGAAGGACTCACAAGTGAAGGCACCACAAGTGAAGGACTCACAAGTGAAGGACTCACGAGTCAAGGACTCACAAGTGAAGGACTCACAAGTGAAGGACTCGCGAGTGAAGGACTCACGAGTGAAGGACTCACAAGTGAAGGACTCACAAGTGAAGGACTCACAAGTGAAGGATTCGCGAGTGAAGGACTCACAAGTGAAGGACTCGCGAGTGAAGGACTCACAAGTGAAGGACTCGCGAGTGAAGGCCTCACAAGTGAAGGACTCACAGGTGAAGGACTCAAGTGAAGGAATCACAAGTGAAGGATTCGCGAGTGAAGGATTCAAGTTAAGGAATCACAAGTGAAGGATTCGCGAGTGAAGGACTCAAGTGAAGGAATCACAAGTGAAGGACTCACGAGTGAAGGAATCGGAAGTGAAGGAATCACAAGTGAAGGACTCACGAGTGAAGGAATCGCAAGTGAAGGATTCGCGAGTGAAGAACTCACAAGTGAAGGACTTACAAGTGAAGGACTCACAAGTGAAGGACTTCCAAGTGAAGGACTCACGAGTGAAGGACTCACAAGTGAAGGCACCACAAGTGAAGGACTCACAAGTGAAGGACTCACAAGTGAAGGACTCACAGGTGAATGACTCACAAGTGAAGGACTTACAAGTGAAGGACTCACAAGTGAAGGACTCACAAGTGAAGGACTTCCAAGTGAAGGACTCACGAGTGAAGGACTCACAAGTGAAGGCACCACAAGTGAAGGACTCACAAGTGAAGGACTCACAAGTGAAGGACTCACAGGTGAATGACTCACAAGTGAAGGACTCACAAGTGAAGGACTCACAGGTGAATGACTCACAAGTGAAGGACTTACAAGTGAAGGACTCAAGTGAAGGACTCACAAGTGAAGGACTTCCAAGTGAAGGACTCACGAGTGAAGGACTCACAAGTGAAGGCACCACAAGTGAAGGACTCACAAGTGAAGGACTCACAAGTGAAGGACTCACAGGTGAATGACTCACAAGTGAAGGACTCACAAGTGAAGGACTCACAGGTGAATGACTCACAAGTGAAGGACTTACAAGTGAAGGACTTACAAGTGAAGGACTCACAAGTGAAGGACTTCCAAGTGAAGGACTCACGAGTGAAGGACTCACAAGTGAAGGCACCACAAGTGAAGGACTCACAAGTGAAGGACTCACAAGTGAAGGACTCACAGGTGAATGACTCACAAGTGAAGGACTCACAAGTGAAGGACTCACAGGTGAATGACTCACAAGTGAAGGACTTACAAGTGAAGGACTCAAGTGAAGGATGATGATTCCTCCACAGCTTCGCGGCTGTTGCCTGATGACGCTGGCTGTGATTGCTACACTACACTATACACTACACTACACTATACACTACACTATACACTACTACACTATACACTACACTATACACTACACTACACTATACACTACACTATACACTACTACACTATACACTACACTATACACTACACTACTACACTATACACTACTACACTATACACTACAATATACACTACACTATACACTACACTATACACTACAATATACACTACACTATACACTACACTATACACTACACTATACACTACTACACTATACACTACACTATATACTACACTACACTATACACTACACTATACACTACTACACTACTACACTATACACTACTACACTATACACTACACTATACACTACACTATACACTACTACACTATACACTACTACACTATACACTACACTATACACTACTACACTATACACTACACTATACACTACACTATACACTACTACACTATACACTACACTATACACTACACTACTACACTATACACTACTACACTATACACTACACTATACACTACACTATACACTACTACACTATACACTACTACACTATACACTATACACTACTACACTATACACTACACTATACACTATACACTACACTATACACTACACTATACACTACTACACTATACACTACACTATACACTACTACACTATACACTACACTATATACTACACTACTACACTATACACTACTACACTATACACTACACTATACACTACACTATACACTACTACACTATACACTACTACACTATACACTATACACTACACTATACACTATACACTACTACACTATACACTACACTATACACTACACTATACACTACTACACTATACACTACACTATACACTACACTACTACACTATACACTACTACACTATACACTACACTATACACTACAATATACACTACTACACTATACACTACTACACTATACACTATACACTACACTATACACTATACACTACTACACTATACACTACACTATACACTACACTATACACTACTACACTATACACTACACTATACACTACACTATACACTACTACACTATACACTACACTATACACTACACTATACACTACTACACTATACACTACTACACTATACACTACACTATACACTATACACTACACTATACACTACACTATACACTACACTATACACTACTACACTATACACTACACTATACACTACACTATACACTACTACACTATACACTACACTATACACTACACTACTACACTATACACTACTACACTATACACTACACTATACACTACACTATACACTACTACACTATACACTACTACACTATACACTATACACTACACTATACACTATACACTACACTATACACTACACTATACACTACACTATACACTACACTATACACTACTACACTATACACTACACTATACACTACACTATACACTACTACACTATACACTACACTATACACTACACTATACACTACACTATACACTACACTACACTATACACTACACTATACACTACACTATACACTACACTATACACTACTACACTATACACTACACTATACACTACACTATACACTACACTATACACTACACTATACACTACTACACTATACACTACTACACTATACACTACTACACTATACACTACACTATACACTACACTATACACTACACTATACACTACACTACACTATACACTACACTATACACTACACTATACACTACTACACTATACACTACTACACTATACACTACACTATACACTACTACACTACAATACTATACACTACACTATACACTACTACACTATACACTACACTATACACTACACTATACACTACACTATACACTACAATACTATACACTACACTATACACTACACTACTATACACTATACACTACACTATACACTACACTATATACTACACTATACACTACAATACTATACACTATACACTACACTACACACTACACTATACACTACACTACACACTACACTATACACTACACTATACACTACACTATACACTACACTATACACTAGTGTACTACACTATACACTACAATACTATACACTATACACTACACTATACACTACACTACACTATACACTACAATACTATACACTATACACTACAATGCTATACACTATACACTACACTATACACTACACTACTATACACTACACTATACACTACACTACACACTACAATACTATACACTACAATACTATACACTACACACTATACACTACACTACACACTACAATACTATACACTATACACTACACACTATACACTACAATACTATACACTATACACTACACTACACACTATACACTACACTATACACTATACACTACAATACTATACACTATACACTACACTATACACTAGTATACTACACTATACACTACTACACTATACACTACACTATACACTACACTATACACTACACTATACACTATACACTACACTATACACTATACACTACACTATACACTACACTATACACTACACTATACACTACACTATACACTACAACACTATACACTACACTACTATACACTATATACTACACTATACACTACTACACTATACACTATACACTACACTATACACTACACTACTATACACTATACACTACACTACTATACACTATACACTACAATACTATACACTATACACTACAATACTATACACTATACACTACAATACTATACACTACACTATACACTACAATACTATACACTACACACTACAATACTATACACTAGTATACTACACTATACACTACAATACTATACACTATACACTACACTATACACTAGTATACTACACTACACACTACAATACTATACACTATACACTACACTACTATACACTATACACTACACACTATACACTACACACTACACTACACACTATACACTACAATACTATACACTATACACTACACTAATATACTACACTATACACTACAATGCTATACACTATACACTACACTATACACTACACTACTATACACTACACTATACACTACACTACACACTACAATACTATACACTACAATACTATACACTACACACTATACACTACACTACACACTACAATACTATACACTATACACTACACACTATACACTACAATACTATACACTATACACTACACTACACACTATACACTACACTATACACTATACACTACAATACTATACACTATACACTACACTATACACTAGTATACTACACTATACACTACTACACTATACACTACACTATACACTACACTATACACTACACTATACACTATACACTACACTATACACTATACACTACACTATACACTACACTATACACTACACTATACACTACACTATACACTACAACACTATACACTACACTACTATACACTATATACTACACTATACACTACTACACTATACACTATACACTACACTATACACTACACTACTATACACTATACACTACACTACTATACACTATACACTACAATACTATACACTATACACTACAATACTATACACTATACACTACAATACTATACACTACACTATACACTACAATACTATACACTACACACTACAATACTATACACTAGTATACTACACTATACACTACAATACTATACACTATACACTACACTATACACTAGTATACTACACTACACACTACAATACTATACACTATACACTACACTACTATACACTATACACTACACACTATACACTACACACTACACTACACACTATACACTACAATACTATACACTATACACTACACTAATATACTACACTATACACTACAATACTATACACTATACACTACACTATACACTAGTATACTACACTATACACTACAATACTATACACTATACACTACACTATACACTACACTATACACTACTATACACTAGTATACTACACTACACACTACAATACTATACACTATACACTACACTATACACTACACTATACACTACACTACTATACACTATACACTACACTATACACTACACTACTATACACTACACTATACACTACAATACTATACACTACACACTATACACTACACAATACACTACACTATACACTACAATACTATACACTATACACTACACTATACACTACACTATACACTACACTACTATACACTACACTATACACTACACTATACACTACACTACTATACACTATACACTACACTATACACTACAATACTATACACTACACACTATACACTACACAATACACTACACTATACACTACACAATACACTACACTATACACTACAATACTATACAATATACACTACACTATACACTACACTATACACTACACTATACACTACAATACTATACACTATACACTACACTATACACTACACTATACACTACACACTATACACTACAATACTATACACTACACTATACACTAGTATACTACACTATACACTACTACACTATGCACTACAATACTATACACTATACACTACACTATACACTAGTATACTACACTATACACTACACACTATACACTACAATACTATACACTATACACGACACTATACACTAGTATACTACACTATACACTACTACACTATACACTACAATACTATACACTATACACTACACTATACACTAGTATACTACACTATACACTACAATACTATACACTATACACTACACTTTACACTAGTATACTACACTATACACTACAATACTATACACTATACACTACAATACTACACTACTTTACACTAGTATACTATACACTTCACTATACACTACACTATACACTACAATACTATACACTACAATAATATACACTATACTATACACTAGTATACTACACTATACACTACACTACTATACACTACACTATACACTAGTATACTACACTATACACTACTATACACTACACTATACACTACACTACTATACACTATACACTACACTACTATACACTACACTACTATACACTATACACTACACACTAGTATACTATACACTATACTATATACTACACTATATACTACTAAACACTACACTATATACTACACTATACACTACACTATACACTACACTACTATACACTATACACTACTATACTATACACTACTATACATTACAATACTATACACTACACTATACACTACACTATATACTACTATACACTACACTACTATACACTATACCAGGTGTGTCCAAACTACGGCCCGCGGGCCAACTGCGGCCCGCGGGCCAGTGTTTATTGGCCCGCAGCAAATTCTGAAACTACAATTGAATATGGCGCGCACAAGAAGCTTGAGCTCAACTCTGTTAGCACTTCTCAGTTTGAACGCTAGACGGAGCCAGCCAGGGAAAACCGCGCTTCTATACCATAGTTTCATAGTGCCTTAGTTTTAATTTATTTGGGTATAGCCCTGTGAGCCATTCGGCTCTTGAATCGGGTGCACCAGCAACAAACAAAAATCATGAACAAGACAAACATCTTAAAGTGATATTCTTAGTTTTTTCGGTAAAGTCACGTTGAAGAGAAACAACAAAATAATAAAATATATATAAAACAATAAATATATAATATAATTATAATATAATTATATATTATATAATCTACAATATAATTATAATATAATTATATATATTATTATTTTGTTGTTTCTCTTCAACGTGACTTTACCGAAAAAACTAAGAATATGAATTACTGCAGTCACGAAAGCTTTAAATCAAAATCTTAAAGTGATTTTGTGTTGACTGTGCAAACAGAAAATCCAGGGGGAAAAAAACATCAAAATATTCCTGAAATAGCACCGCACCGTACACCAACGCTTTGTGCAAAAATCCCAGTGGGATGCAAAGTCAACCAATAACAACAACAAGAACCACAAGACAACTAAGATTAAGGCCATCAGTCTAACTCCGTCCTACAATAAACAAAAACAATGGCCAAAACAACAACAACAAAAACGTTTTCGAAATCACCAAAATACAAAGCCGTGAATGCAATGCAACAGTGATCACAGGGACTGGTGACCGATTTTTTTTTTTTACAATAAACTACATAAATAAATTATAGATTTGAAGCTTTCGTGACTGCAAGGATCCATACTCTTTGTTTTCCATTCGGTAAAGTCAAGCAGGCCAAAAATTTTTTTAAACAAAAACGAAATTAAGCAAAGCAAAAAACTCTTACCGCGAGTCGCCAGAAATGGCAGCACCGACTAAAACGCAAAAAATAGCGAGTGGGTGTGTGGAAGATTTCAAACACGGTGGGGAAAATTAATATATAGATACTTTTTTGTTCCAAAGAAATCAACGGAAAGTGTGTCTGGGAATAGGTTTTTACCCTTTTAACTGGCACAAAAAACTGACACCTTTATTCAAGGCATCGTGTTTGCAATAACCACAACACAAGCAGTCAAAATGCCAACAAAAAGAGACAACTCTGATAATGATATTGGCACTGTCCTTGAATTTGATTGGTCCACCACACCCGAGACAGCTTTTCTTAGAGCCCTTAAGTCTCCATTGGTGTTGGACCAGAAGACGCCAAAAGGCGTACAACTCAAAAACAGCGCCACTATCAGAGTATTGAGGGTTCGGGGTGAACATTAACATTATGAGACCTCCTTTGCCAGAAACAAGATATAGGAATAGGTTTTTACCCTTTTAACTGGCACACAAAAACTGACACCTTTATTCAAGGCATCGTGTCTGCAATGACCACAACACAAGCAGTCAAAATGCCAACATTTTGATTCGCAGTGAAGATGTTGCTGTGACGAAAGAGTTGTAATGTCCGTCGACGCTCTGGGACCAAACATCAGAGCTGCACATCGTACACACAGAAAGTCGAGCGGATGGCGGCTGGCCTGCAAGCTCAACAACAACAACAACAACAAAATTTTATGTGTTCGTGCTAACAAAATTAAACGGGAAAAGGCCACAACAGCAAGCTACGAAAGTCACTCAACGTATTGCCCGGCAGCACAAAACCGTTCTCAGACGGTGATTTCACGAAGCCAGTGGCCTCATCGAAGTCACGGAAATCATTCGCCCGGAGAAAGTGCAGGATCTCAACAGCGCGAGCTGAGAGACGAAGCTTTTGATTTGGATTTTTTTACTTGATAGCGTGCGGCGAGGACACAGATGCCTCAGACGCCGCGCAGCTGTTGATTGTTTTTGCGGGGTAGTAGATGATAACCTTCCGCTGTACGGAGGAACTGCTTGATACGATGAGCCTAAAAGGCCCAAGGGCGGGGTAGAGATATTTCTGAAGCCGTGTCGGAAGCGGCTGAAAAGACGGGGGCTTAAAACGGGCCAAGCTCTGTCGAGTAGCAACGGATGGAGCTCCGGCCGTGACGGGCGATACACTACTATACACTACACTATACACTACACACTACTATACACTACACTATACACTACACAATACACTACACTATATACTACTATACATTACACTATACACTACTATACACTACAATATACACTACACTATACACTACACAATACACTACACTATATACTACTATACATTACACTATACACTACTATACACTACACTATACACTACACACTATACACTACTATACACTACACTATACACTACACAATACACTACACTATACACTACACTATACACTATACACTACACACTACTATACACTACACTATACACTACACAATACACTACACTATATACTACTATACATTACACTATACACTACTATACACTACAATATACACTACACTATACACTACACAATACACTACACTATATACTACTATACATTACACTATACACTACTATACACTACACTATATACTACTATACATTACACTATACACTACATTACTATACACGATACACTACACTATACACTACTATACACAATACACTACACTATATACTAAAATACATTACACTATACACTACTATACACTACACTATACACTACACTATACACTACACTATACACTACACAATACACTACACTATATACTACTATACATTACACTATACACTACTATACACTACACTATACACTACACAATACACTACACTATATACTACTATACATTACACTATACACTACTATACACTACACTATACACTACACTATACACTACTATACATTACACTATACACTACATTATTATACACTATACACTACACAATATACTACACTATATACTACTATACATTACACTATACACTACTATACACTACACTATACACTACTATACACTACACAATACACTACACTATATACTACTATACATTACACTATACACTACATTACTATACACTATACACTACACTATATACTACTATACATTACACTATACACTACTATACACTACACTATACACTATATACTACTATACATTACACTATACACTACTATACACTACTATACACTACACTATAGACTACTATACACTACACTATACACTACTATACACTACACTATACACTACTACACTAGTATACTACACTATACACTACACTATACACTATTATACACTATACACTACTACACTAGTATAGTACACTATACACTACACTATACACTACACTACAAACTACTACACTAGTATACTACACTATACACTACATTATACACTACACACTACTACACTAGTATACTACACTATACACTACACTACTACACTATACACTAAAACACTACACTATACACTACTATACACTATACACTACACACTACTACACTAGTGTACTACACTATACACTACACTACTACACACTACTATACACTACACTACACACTACACTATACACTACACTATACACTACTATACACTATACACTACTACACTATACTACTATACACTACTGCACTATACACTACTACACTATACACTACACTACTATACACTACTACACTATACTACTATCCACTACTACACTATACACTACACTATATACTACACTATACACTACACACTACACTATACACTACACTATACACTACACTATACACTACACACTACTACACTAGTATACTACACTATGCACTACACTATACACTACACTAGTATACTACACTATACACTACACACTACTCTATATACTACACTATACACTACACTATATACTACACATTACACTACACTATACATTACTATACACTACACTATACACTACACTACTATACACTATACACTACTATACACTACAATACTATACACTACACTAAATACTATGCACTACACACTACACTATACACTACACTATAGACTACACTATAGACTACACTATATACTATACTATACACTACTACACTATACACTACACTATACACTACTACACTACAATACACTACACTATACACTACACTACACTATACACTACACTATACACTACTACACTATACACTACTACACTATACACTACACTATACACTACACTATATACTACACTACACGATACACTACACTATACACTACACTAGTATACTACACTATACACTGCACTATACACTACACTATATAGTGTGTTGTATACCCAGTTGCTTTGTGATTAATAGCCCAGCTTATTGAAGAAGTCCCTGAACCTCTGCTCACGATCATTAAGGACCTTCATGATGGTGAGCGGGCCCGGGTAAAACTACGTGGCCGGGAGTCAGAGCCATTCCCTGTACACCTTGGGGTGCGACAGGGATGTCCTCTGGCTCCCACATTATTTAACATCTATTTTGACCACGTAGTTCGTGAAGCCTTCAATAGCTGTACCAGGGGAATCTCCATATGGTACAGATATAATGGGAGGCTGATCGATGCCCAGGTGCGGTCAAGGGATGGCTCCCTATTGCTCAACCACGTTATGTATGCCGATGATTTGGTAATAGCTGCTCAGTCAGAGGAGGAGTTGGAGACGCTGCTGCTGAGACTGGAGCGTGCCACTAAGAGGTGAGGCCTTACCATCAGCCCCACCAAAACTAAGCACCTGCCTGGGTATTTTGTACCATAGGACACTCCACCCCCACAACTCCCAATCGGTGATGGGACAGTTGTGGAGAGTGGAGAGTTTCCCATACCTGGGCAGTGTGTTCATGACCAGCTCCAGTTTAACAGCAGAGGTCTCACTCCGAATCAGTCGAGCGGCAATATCTTTTCATCGGTTGCGTAACGCTGTGTGGAAGCTACCTGGTCTGTCGCTCCGCTCTAAGCTTCAGGTGTTCTCGGCCACAGTCATTCCCTCCCTTCTCTACGCTTGCGAAACGTGGACCCCCCCTAATGGAACATCTTCGCCGGTTAGAAACATTTAGGCTGGTCTGCCTACGATCCATCCTGGGTTTAACCAGGCTGGATTGTGAAGAGCTCACAAATCCTTGAAAGATCTGGACAAAGTCCCATCGGTGAGCTCCTCTGGCAGGCAAGGCTGCGATGGCTGGGTGATGTAGCCCGCATGCCCAGCCACCGCATGCCCAAATAGCTTTTGTTTGGCTGGATCGAGGGGGCTAAATAGGCGCGGCACGGGCTAGAGAAGAGATGGAGTGACGTGGTACAGGAGGACGTGGAGCTGAGTGGACTTGCCGATGACTGGTACCAGCGGTGTCAAGATCGGCCTCTGTGGAGGAGGCTCGTGAAGGATGCTACTGGGCAGTTGGAGGCAGTCGCCCTCCAACAACAACGGAGGGCGGAGGAACGACGCTCACAACAACGAGCGGAGCGCCGGGTAGCTAAAGCACAGCAGGTTGGCACAGTAGGGGGCACAGGTGGTGCATCATCCACTCATCTCAGTCAGTCGACCCGTGGCACCTGGGTCTGCCCCGTGACCTCGTGTCAGCGGGCGTTCGACACTTCACGTGGCCTCAACGTGCACATAGCCTGGCACAAGCATCGTGGTAACGTTAAATTTAATGAAAATAATTAAATTTTAATCTAATTTGGAAAAATGCGTAATTATCCGAAATTATGTAAAGGTATGTAGTTATGCACGTAAATTATGCTACTTAGAGAGATAATCGTATTAACTTATGTTAATGTATGCGATTATGCCAATATGGGCAGTTATGATAATTAGGCTTAGCTTTGTTGCCCAGGGTCGTATTATCAATTGGGATAATACAATAAATTGTATGAAGTGATGCAGGTGTGCTGTAAGTATGCTAGATTAAGCTCGGCTTTGTTGATTATGTATTAGTGTGTTATGTCAAGGTCTGCAAATTGAAATCTCACCGCAGGATACACTTCTTATTATTAAGATATTACGCATGAACTTAGGAAAGAAACACTCAAAACACTTCTGTGTTAAGCAATTTTAATTTCTAAACAAAACCTTAACACTCTAATATGCGAACTCTTCTGCTTGAAATTGTCAACACAGTACTCCAGGAGATGGTCCCCTCATTGATCCATACATCTAACCCTCAATGATCACGTTTGTTAACTGGCTAACAGTACAATCGATTACTTTCTCAGCGTACGCGAACATACACGGCGAGAGGAAAAGTCCTTCAAAATTCATGCAACGATATTCATACGAAAGGCAATAAAGGAAAATTATTATACCCCAAAGGCAAAAGTATACGTCAATAGATTCATCGGCAAGATTATATAATTAACGAAATGTCTAGGAATCAGGGTGTGCGACGGTGTGCGTGCCCTCCTACGGGAGATTCTTATCTCTGGCTAAGTTTTAAATTAATTCGTGGACAAGATCGTACGATAAACAAACAGGTGCAACACGATATTCTCTCTGCGAGCGTGCGGATTCGTGACGTAAAGCTTTTCCAAAAGCTTCGTTTGCATCGATGAATCTATTGGCGATCTATGCGATCGGAAGTAAAAATCACGCAGAACAGAACGAGAAGGGAAAAACAAATTGATGCGCTCATATAAACGACGCCTTGTTACCGCTCGCTGAGCCGCGAAGCCTTCACGGCCAGCTGATGCTTCTCGTGCCCTTCAACAATCAGTCCTCGTGCTGTGCGGGTGTGCTTGGACTCGTCTCTTTGGCAAATTCCCGTGTGAGCAGACGCCGGGAGGGTCGTGGGTTTCGCGAGCGTGTGTGTGTGTGTGGGGAGTGGGGGAGTGTTGGGAGGGGCGTACGAACGGCGGCTCGTTCCCCTCGCTCTTGCCCTGGTGCCCGGGCCGGTGCCGGTCGGCGCGCACCTCCGGGTCGAACCCCGAGCGGGCGGCCGCTCAGGCTCCTTCCCCCCACCCCTTGCCGGACGAGCCGAGTCGGTACGCCGGCAGCCTCGCTTGGGTAGCGGTGCCGCGGGCTCCGCCTCTCTCTCTCTCTCTCTCTCTGGGGGTGCCGCTTGCACCTGCGGCTGAGCCCTCCGCGATGCTGGCCCGGTCGATGCTCGCCGCTCTCCGGCCCTTCTCCAGGCCGATTGCCCGACGCTGGGGATAACTTCTCAGCGAGGCTCCGCCGGGTCCGTGCCGAACTTGGCACAGGGCACCGCCTCCTGCCCCCCCCCCTCGACGCACCGCAGACGTTGCCGTCCATCTCGAGGCCATTGCTCCGCAGCTGGCTTGCTGTGCCCTTCCTAGCTGCTGCGTCTTCTTGTCGGGCCGATGGTCGCCGCCTTCTGCCGCCTGGCAGCAGCGATTTGCGGCGGCTTCCGCCTCTCGTTTTGCGCCGAAATTTCTTCCTCCGGCTCGCCTCCTCACAAAGGACGGGGACTTGCTTTGATCTCGCTCTGTGTTGCGGGTGTGTGTGTGTGTGTACGTGTGTGTCCGTGTGTGTGTGTACGTGTGTGTGTGTCCGTGTGTGTGTGTACGTGTGTGTGTGTACGTGTGTGTGGCCTGGCACAAGCGTCGTGGTGACATCACCGCCACTTAGTGGCGAATGGCGGTTGTTGTTGTTGTTGTGTGGTGCACATGGCCTGGCACAAGCGTCGTGGTGACGTCACCGCCACTTAGTGGCGAATGGCGGTTGTTGTTGTGTCATATTGAGGTAATGAGTTCTCGTCAAGGCATGGTTCCCTGTCGCCTTCCTCAAGCCATCCCGCCATCAAAAGAAAACCGATTCTCCAGATTGCCCCCCCCGAGTGCGTCCTCCTTTCTCACCCTCTGCACTAATTCATCTGGGAGGAGGGGGGTTGTGCCCCCCCTGTCCGGTCGAGTCCTCTCCACCCCCCCCGCTCTTCCCTCCCGGTGACATTCTTTGGCCTCGCACAAAGGGTGCGTTGAGGCTTTTGAAGTTAAACATTTCTTCTACCTCACAGTTTGATACCGTGCCACTTGCGGTTATGATTCCGTACGTGACTCAAGGTGTGCCGGAGCAGCGTTTCCATCGTGGTCTTTGGTTTTGATTCTTAAGAGGGGATTGCCCTCCGCCTGCGTCTGCAAATTCTATCACGTGCTGCTGGAAGACAAAGGCGGCCGGGAGGCTCTCTTTCTCTCTGGGATACATTTATCTTGGTCACGTGATCGACCCACCTCGCCTCATCTCGTCTGGCTGGCCCCCCGGTTTAATACTGCATCATTATTAGTTGGTTTACACGTTTCCCAAGATTTGTGATTTAACATTATCATCACCACGTGTTTCTTAGGATTGATTAATTTCGTCCCCCCGTCTGTATCCGGGAATCCGTGCAGTTATAAGAGTAATTTTTTTTTAATGTCCTGAGCTTTAGAGGTATAACTAAGTTTCGGCTAAGCTTCTTGACTGCTGGAATTCATTTATTTTTGGTTTTCGTAAGGTCACGTAGACGGCAACATGTAATATAATTTAACGTTAGTATTAATATTATGTACGAAAAGTAATTACCCGCTATGTAGACTGTAGTCTGCTTTAGTTTTTCTTTTTAATCGTAGTGAGTGTGTAGATTGCTATAATGTCAGCTTATTCTTGTTGCTGAGTTTTCTCTTGGACTTTCTGCTAATTAAAAATAACCAAAACTTGTCCGTCCGGTTTTCGCCGCCCTGAAAGCTGGCGAGGATTTGAAGCCGTGTCGGGATTTTTTTAGTTTTAGTCTCTCGTTAGGAATTCCCCACCCACCCCCCTTCTCTTTATTTTGGGTTTATTTCTATTGCTGTCCCCGGCAGCCTGTTGTGTGTGAGGAGAGGGGGGCTGTATCACTCCCCTTTTGCCCCAAGTGACACCACCATTGATTAAAAAAATAAAATATTGGCAAAATCATTATCAATATCAATTTTGGAAAGAGGCCTAAATATACAACAACGTCACCGCCATTTCGTGGCGAATGGCGGTTGTTGTTGTTGGTGGTGGTTGTGGTGGTGGTGGTGGTTGTGTTGGTGGTGGAGTAGTGGTGGTTGTGTTTGCGGAGGAGTGGTGGTGGTGGTTGTGTTGGTGGTTGTGGTGCAGGAGTGGTTGTGTTGGTGGAGGAGGAGTGGTGCAGGAGTGGTGGTGGTTGTGTTTGTGGTGTAGGAGTGGTGGTGGTTGTGTTGGTGGTGGTTGTGTTGGTGGAGGAGTGGTGGTGGTTGTGTTTGTGGTGTAGGAGTGGTGGTGGTTGTGTTGGTGGAGGATTGGTGGTGGTGGTTGTGTTGGTGGAGGAGTGGTGGTGGTTGAGTGGTGGTGGTTGTGGTGGTGGTGGTGTAGGAGTGGTGGTGGTTGTGTTGGTGGTTGTGGTGTAGGAGTGGTGGTGGTTGTGTTGGTGGTTGTGGTGTAGGAGTGGTGGTGGTTATGTTGGTGGAGGATTGGTGGTGGTGGTTGTGTTGGTGGTGGAGTAGTGGTGGTTGTGTTTGCGGAGGAGTGGTTGTGGTGTAGGAGTGGTGGTGGTTTTGTTGGTGGAGGATTCGTGGTGGTGGTTGTGTTGGTGTAGGAGTGGTGGTGGTTGTGTTGGTGGTTGTGTTGGTGGAGGAGTGGTGGTGGTTGTGTTGGTGGTTGTGGTGTAGGAGTGGTGGTGGTCGTGTTGGTGGTTGTGATGCAGGAGTGGTGGTGGTGGTTGTGTTGGTGGTGTAAGAGTGGTGGTGGTCGTGTTGGTGGTTGTGATGCAGGAGTGGTGGTGGTGGTCGTGTGAATGGAGGAGCACACGGCGGCCATTTTCCCCTCGCTTGGAGATTGGGGAGTGGCAGCAGCAACGACAGGAAGTGACGTCACCCCGCACAGGAAGTGAGGTCACACGTGGGAAGCCATGGCGTACATCTTGCCCAGGGAGGTGCGTGGAGCGACGTACGGGGATCTGTGCAGGCGGGCGGCGTTCGCATCTGGAGAGAGAAGGGAGAGAAACGCGGGAGGGTGGGGTCAGGTGGGGTCAGGTGGGGTCAGGTGGGGTCAGGTGGGGTCAGGTGGGATCAGGTGGGGTGTGGTCAGGTGGGGTCAGGTGTGTTGGGGTCAGGTGGGGTCAGGTGGGGTCAGGTGTGGTCAGGTGTGGTGTGGTCAGGTGTGGTCAGGTGTGTTGGGGTCAGGTGGGGTCAGGTGGGGTCAGGTGTGGTCAGGTGGGATCAGGTGGGGTGTGGTCAGGTGGGGTCAGGTGTGTTGGGGTCAGGTGGGGTCAGGTGGGGTCAGGTGTGGTCAGGTGGGATCAGGTGGGGTGTGGTCAGGTGGGGTCAGGTGTGTTGGGGTCAGGTGGGGTCAGGTGGGGTCAGGTGGGGTTAGGTGGGGTGTGGTGTGGTAGGGTATGGTGTGGTAGGGTGTGGTGTGGTAGGGTGTGGTGTGGTAGGTTGGGGTGTGGTAGGTTGGGGTGTGGCAGGGTGTGGTGTGCTGTGGTGTGGTAGGGTGTGGTGTGGTGTGGTGTGGTAGGGTGTGGTGTGGTAGGGTGTGGTGTGGTAGGGTGTGGTGTGGTAGGGTGTGGTGTGGTGTGGTAGGGTGTGGTGTGGTGTGGTGTGGTAGGGTGTGGTGTGGTAGGGTGTGATAGGGTGTGGTGTGGTAGGGTGTGGTGTGGTAGGGTGTGGTGTGGTAGGGTGTGGTGTGGTAGGGTGTGGTAGGGTGTGGTGTGGTAGGGTGTGGTGTGGTAGGGTGTGGTGTGGTAGGGTGTGGTGTGGTGTGGTAGGGTGTGGTGTGGTGTGGTGTGGTAGGGTGTGGTGTGGTAGGGTGTGATAGGGTGTGGTGTGGTAGGGTGTGGTGTGGTAGGGTGTGGTGTGGTAGGGTGTGGTAGGGTGTGGTGTGGTAGGGTGTGGTGTGGTAGGGTGTGGTGTGGTAGGGTGTGGTGTGGTCAGGTGTGGTGTGGTAGGGTGTGGTGTGGTAGGGTGTGGTGTGGTAGGGTGTGGTAGGGTGTGGTGTGGCAGGGTGTGGTGTGGTAGGGTGTGGTGTGGTAGTGTGTGGTGTGGTAGGGTGTGGTGTGGTGTGGTAGGGTGTGGTGTGGTGTGGTAGGGTGTGGTGTGGTGTGGTAGGGTGTGGTAGGGTGTGGTGTGGTGTGGTGTGGTAGGGTGTGGTGTGGTAGGGTGTGGTGTGGTAGGGTGTGGTAGGGTGTGGTGTGGCAGGGTGTGGTGTGGTAGGGTGTGGTGTGGTAGTGTGTGGTGTGGTAGGGTGTGGTGTGGTGTGGTAGGGTGTGGTGTGGTGTGGTAGGGTGTGGTGTGGTGTGGTAGGGTGTGGTAGGGTGTGGTGTGGTGTGGTGTGGTAGGGTGTGGCAGGGTGTGCTGTGGCGTGGTGTGGTAGTGTGTGGTGTGGTAGGGTGTGGTGTGGTAGGGTGTGGTGTGGTAGGGTGTGGTGTGGTAGTGTGTGGTGTGGTAGTGTGTGGTGTGGTAGGGTGTGGTGTGGTAGGGTGTGGTGTGGTAGGGTGTGGTGTGGTAGGGTGTGGTGTGGTAGGGTGTGGTGTGGTAGGGTGTGGTGTGGTAGGGTGTGGTGTGGTAGGGTGTGGTGTGGTAGGGTGTGGTGTGGTAGGGTGTGGTGTGGTAGGGTGTGGTGTGGTAGGGTGTGGTGTGGTAGGGTGTGGTGTGGTAGGGTGTGGTGTGGTAGGGTGTGGTGTGGTAGGGTGTGGTGTGGTAGGGTGTGGTGTGGTAGGGTGTGGTGTGGTAGGGTGTGGTGTGGTGTGGTAGGGTGTGGTAGGGTGTGGTGTGGTGTGGTGTGGCGTGGTGTGCTGTGGCGTTTGTCACCGTACCCCTGAACAGGTAGACGCAGCAGGTGAGGACGATCCCGGCCAGGATGCAGGCCATGGAGCCGGCCATGCCCAGCCAGCAGGACCACCCAAACTCGTACTGTATGCCCAGGAAGACGTTCTGCTGCACCAGCGTGGAGCGCTCCACGTACACGTCCACGGCGTACCACACGGACCCCACCATGCCGGGGATGCCTGCAGGGTGGGCCGACCGCGGGGAGGCCGTGGGGCGACGTCAAACACCCATTGACGGGTGGGGGCAGCCACAGGGAGGTGGACACCCATGAGGGGTGGGCAACTGCGGGGAGAGGCCTGCTGGAGGTGAACCGACGAGCGAACTAGCAGGGTAACGGGCTAACTGGTCCACTAGCTGGTACACTAGCTAACTGGCCGATTGTCTAGTTAACTAGCTGGTTAACTAGCTGGTCCACTAGTTAACTCGCTGATTATCTAGTTAACTAGCTGGTTAACTAGCTGGTCAACTAGATAACTGGCCGATTATCTAGTTAACTAGCTGGTTAACTAACTGGTCCAGTAGCTAACTCGCCGATTGTCTAGTTAACTAGTTGGTCAACTAGCTGGTACACTAGCTAACTGGGCGATTAACTAGTTAACTAGCTGGTTTACTAGCTGGTCCACTAGTTAACTCGCCGATTATCTAGTTAACTAGCTGGTCCACTAGCTAACTCGCCGATTATCTAGTTAACTAGCTGGTTAACTAGTTGGTCGACTAGCTAACTCGCCAATTAACAAGTTAACTAGCTGGTTAACTAGATAGTCGACTAGATAACGCCAATTACTTAGTTAACTTGCTGGTTAACTAGCTGGCCCACTAGCTAACTGGCCGATTAACTAGTTAACTAGCTGGTTAACTAGCTGGTCCACTAGCTAACTGGCCGATTGTCTAGTTAACTAGCTGGTTAACTAGCTGGTCCACTAGTTAACTCGCTGATTATCTAGTTAACTAGCTGGTTAACTAGCTGGTCAACTAGATAACTGGCCGATTATCTAGTTAACTAGCTGGTTAACTAACTGGTCCAGTAGCTAACTCGCCGATTGTCTAGTTAACTAGTTGGTCAACTAGCTGGTACACTAGCTAACTGGGCGATTAACTAGTTAACTAGCTGGTTTACTAGCTGGTCCACTAGTTAACTCGCCGATTATCTAGTTAACTAGCTGGTCCACTAGCTAACTCGCCGATTATCTAGTTAACTAGCTGGTTAACTAGTTGGTCGACTAGCTAACTCGCCAATTAACAAGTTAACTAGCTGGTTAACTAGATAGTCGACTAGATAACGCCAATTACTTAGTTAACTTGCTGGTTAACTAGCTGGCCCACTAGCTAACTGGCCGATTAACTAGTTAACTAGCTGGTTAACTAGCTGGTCCATTAGCTAACTGGCCGATTAACTAGTTAACTAGCTGGTTAACTAGCTGGTCGACTAGCTAACTCGCCAATCATCTAGTTAACTAGCTGGTTAACTAGCTGGTCCACTAGCTAACTCGCCGATCATCTAGTTAACTAGCTGGTTAACTAGCTGGTCCACTAGCTAACTCTCCAATTAACTAGTTAACTAGCTGGTTACCAAGCTAGTCGACTAGATAACGCCAATTATTTAGTTAACTAGCTGGTTAACTAGCTGGTCCACTAGCTAACTGGCCGATTAACTAGTTAACTAGCTGGTCAACTAGCTGGTCGACTAGCTAACTCGCCAATTATCTAGTTAACTAGCTGGCTAACTAGCTGGTCCACTAGCTAACTCGCCGATTATCTAGTTAACTAGCTGGTTAACTAGCTGGTCGACTAGCTAACGCGCCAATTATCTAGTTAACTAGCTGGTTAACTAGCTGGTCCACTAGCTAACTCGCCGATCATCTAGTTAACCAGCTGGTTAACGAGCTGGTCCACTAGCTAACTGGCTGGTTAACCCACTAGCCAGTCCACTAGCCGGCCCACTAGCCAACTCACCTATAAACTAGGTGGTCAACTAGGTGGCTAACTAGCCGGTCAACTAGGTGGCTAACTAGCCGGTCAACTAGGTGGCTAACTAGCCGGTCAACTAGGTGGCTAACTAGCCGGTCAACTAGGTGGCTAACTAGCCGGTCAACTAGGTGGCTAACTAGCCGGTCAACTAGGTGGCTAACTAGCCGGTCAACTAGGTGGCTAACTAGCCGGTCAACTAGGTGGCTAACTAGCCGTCAACTAGGTGGCTAACTAGCCGTCAACTAGGTGGCTAACTAGCCGTCAACTAGGTGGCTAACTAGCCGGTCAACTAGGTGGCTAACTAGCCGGTCAACTAGGTGGCTAACTAGCCGGTCAACTAGGTGGCTAACTAGCCGGTCAACTAGGTGGCTAACTAGCCGGTCAACTAGGTGGCTAACTAGCCGGTCAACTAGGTGGCTAACTAGCCGGTCAACTAGGTGGCTAACTAGCCGGTCAACTAGGTGGCTAACTAGCCGGTCAACTAGGTGGCTAACTAGCCGGTCAACTAGGTGGCTAACTAGCCGGTCAACTAGGTGGCTAACTAGCCGTTCAACTAGGTGGCTAACTAGCCGTTCAACTAGGTGGCTCACTAGCCGGTCAACTAGGTGGCTCACTAGCCGTTCAACTAGGTGGCTCACTAGCCGTTCAACTAGGTGGCTCACTAGCCGTTCAACTAGGTGGCTAACTAGCCGTTCAACTAGGTGGCTAACTAGCCGTTCAACTAGGTGGCTAACTAGCCGTTCAACTAGGTGGCTAACTAGCCGTTCAACTAGGTGGCTAACTAGCCGTTCAACTAGGTGGCTAACTAGCCGTTCAACTAGGTGGCTAACTAGCCGTTCAACTAGGTGGCTAACTAGCCGTTCAACTAGGTGGCTAACTAGCCGTTCAACTAGGTGGCTAACTAGCCGTTCAACTAGGTGGCTAACTAGCCGTTCAACTAGGTGGCTAACTAGCCGTTCAACTAGGTGGCTAACTAGCCGTTCAACTAGGTGGCTAACTAGCCGTTCAACTAGGTGGCTAACTAGCCGTTCAACTAGGTGGCTAACTAGCCGTTCAACTAGGTGGCTAACTAGCCGTTCAACTAGGTGGCTAACTAGCCGTTCAACTAGGTGGCTAACTAGCCGTTCAACTAGGTGGCTAACTAGCCGTTCAACTAGGTGGCTAACTAGCCGTTCAACTAGGTGGCTAACTAGCCGTTCAACTAGGTGGCTAACTAGCCGTTCAACTAGGTGGCTAACTAGCCGTTCAACTAGGTGGCTAACTAGCCGTTCAACTAGGTGGCTAACTAGCCGTTCAACTAGGTGGCTAACTAGCCGTTCAACTAGGTGGCTAACTAGCCGTTCAACTAGGTGGCTAACTAGCCGTTCAACTAGGTGGCTAACTAGCCGTTCAACTAGGTGGCTAACTAGCCGTTCAACTAGGTGGCTAACTAGCCGTTCAACTAGGTGGCTAACTAGCCGTTCAACTAGGTGGCTAACTAGCCGTTCAACTAGGTGGCTAACTAGCCGTTCAACTAGGTGGCTAACTAGCCGTTCAACTAGGTGGCTAACTAGCCGTTCAACTAGGTGGCTAACTAGCCGTTCAACTAGGTGGCTAACTAGCCGTTCAACTAGGTGGCTAACTAGCCGTTCAACTAGGTGGCTAACTAGCCGTTCAACTAGGTGGCTAACTAGCCGTTCAACTAGGTGGCTAACTAGCCGTTCAACTAGGTGGCTAACTAGCCGTTCAACTAGGTGGCTAACTAGCCGTTCAACTAGGTGGCTAACTAGCCGTTCAACTAGGTGGCTAACTAGCCGTTCAACTAGGTGGCTAACTAGCCGTTCAACTAGGTGGCTAACTAGCCGTTCAACTAGGTGGCTAACTAGCCGTTCAACTAGGTGGCTAACTAGCCGTTCAACTAGGTGGCTAACTAGCCGTTCAACTAGGTGGCTAACTAGCCGTTCAACTAGGTGGCTAACTAGCCGTTCAACTAGGTGGCTAACTAGCCGTTCAACTAGCTGGCTAACGACCTGGTTAACTAGGTGGCTAACTACCTGGTTAACTAGGTGGCTAACTACCTGGTTAACTAGGTGGCTAACTACCTGGTTAACTAGGTGGCTAACTACCTGTTTAACTAGGTGGCTAACTACCTGTTTAACTAGCTGGCTAACTAGCTGTTTAACTAGCTGGCTAACTACCTGTTTAACTAGCTGGCTAACTACCTGTTTAACTAGCTGGCTAACTACCTGTTTAACTAGCTGGCTAACTACCTGTTTAACTAGCTGGCTAAGTACCTGTTTAACTAGCTGGCTAACTACCTGTTTAACTAGCTGGCTAACTACCTGTTTAACTAGCTGGCTATCTGTTTAACTAGCTAACTAACTACCTGTTTAACTAGCTGGCTAACTACCTGTTTAACTAGCTGGCTAACTATCTGTTTAACTAGCTGGCTAACTATCTGTTTAACTAGCTGGCTAACTAGCTGTTTAACTAGCTGGCTAACTATCTGTTTAACTAGCTGGCTAACTAGCTGTTTAACTAGCTGGCTGACTATCTGTTTAACTAGCTGGCTAACTAGAGCCGGCTAACCCAGGCGGTGTGGGGTGGGGCTCACCGGCGAGGAGGTAGATGAAGCCGGCCGTGTAACAGATGCGGGTCTTGATTCGGGGCTCATTGCTGAGCACTCGCACGCAGTCGAGGCCCAGGATGAGGATTATGCAGGCGAAGCAGGCTAGGATGTCAGCGGTGAGGATGAGGGAGCGGGACAGCACGATCTTCACTGTGTGGGGGAGACAGCAAGATCTTCACTGTGTGTGTGGGAGACAGCAAGATCTTCACTGTGAGTGTGGGAGACAGCAAGATCTTCACTGTGTGTGTGGGAGAGTGGGAGACAGCAAGATCTTCACTGTGTGTGTGTGTGAGACAGCAAGATCTTCACTGTGTGGGGGAGACAGCAAGATCTTCACTGTGTGTGTGGGAGACAGCAAGATCTTCACTGTGAGTGTGGGAGACAGCAAGATCTTCACTGTGTGTGTGGGAGAGTGGGAGACAGCAAGATCTTCACTGTGTGTGGGAGACAGTGGGAGACAGCAAGATCTTCACTGTGTGTGTGGGAGACAGCAAGATCTTCACTGTGTGTGGGAGACAGCAAGATCTTCACTGTGTGTGTGTGAGACAGCAAGATCTTCACTGTGTGTGTGGGAGACAGCAAGATCTTCACTGTGTGTGTGGGAGACAGCAAGATCTTCACTGTGAGTGTGGGAGACAGCAAGATCTTCACTGTGTGTGTGGGAGAGTGGGAGACAGCAATATCTTCACTGTGTGTGGGAGACAGTGGGAGACAGCAAGATCTTCACTGTGTGTGTGGGAGACAGCAAGATCTTCACTGTGTGTGTGGGAGACAGCAAGAACTTCACTGTGTGTGGGAGACAGTGGGAGACAGCAAGATCTTCACTGTGTGTGTGGGAGACAGCAAGATCTCCACTGTGTGTGGGAGACAGCAAGATCTTCACTGTGTGTGTGAGACAGCAAGATCTTCACTGTGTGTGTGGGAGACAGCAAGATCTTCACTGTGAGTGTGGGAGACAGCAAGATCTTCACTGTGTGTGTGGGAGAGTGGGAGACAGCAAGATCTTCATTGTGTGTGGGAGACAGCAAGATCTTCACTGTGTGGGAGACAGTGGGAGACAGCAAGATCTTCACTGTGTGTGTGGGAGACAGCAAGATTTTCACTGTGTGTGTGGGAGACAGCAAGGTCTTCACTGTGTGTGAGGGAGACAGTGGGAGACAGCAAGATCTTCACTGTGTGTGTGGGAGACAGCAAGATCTTCACTGTGAGTGTGGGAGACAGCAAGATCTTCACTGTGTGTGTGGGAGACAGCAAGATCTTCACTGTGTGTGGGAGACAGCAAGATCTTCACTGTGTGTGTGAGACAGCAAGATCTTCACTGTGTGTGTGTGGGAGACAGCAAGATCTTCACTGTGTGTGTGGGAGACAGCAAGATCTTCACTGTGAGTGTGGGAGACAGCAAGATCTTCACTGTGTGTGTGGGAGAGTGGGAGACAGCAAGATCTTCATTGTGTGTGGGAGACAGTGGGAGACAGCAAGATCTTCACTGTGTGTGTGGGAGACAGCAAGATCTTCACTGTGTGTGTGGGAGACAGCAAGAACTTCACTGTGTGTGAGGGAGACAGCAAGGTCTTCACTGTGTGTGAGGGAGACAGTGGGAGACAGCAAGATCTTCACTGTGTGTGTGGGAGACAGCAAGATCTTCACTGTGTGTGTGGGAGAGTGGGAGACAGCAAGATCTTCACTGTGTGTGGGAGACAGCAAGATCTTCACTGTGTGTGTGGGAGACAGCAATATCTTCACTGTGTGTGTGGGAGACAGCAAGATCTTCATTGTGTGTGTGGGAGACAGCAAGATCTTCACTGTGAGTGTGGGAGACAGCAAGATCTTCACTGTGAGTGTGGGAGACAGCAAGATCTTCACTGTGTGTGAGGGAGACAGCAAGATCTTCACTGTGTGTGGGAGACGGCAAGATCTTCACTGTGAGTGTGGGAGACAGAAAGATCTTTACTGTGTGTCTGGGAGACAGTGGGAGACAGCAAGATCTTCACTGTGTGTGAGGGAGACAGCAAGATCTTCACTGTGTGTGGGAGACGGCAAGATCTTCACTGTGTGTGGGAGACAGTGGGAGACAGCAAGATCTTCACTGTGAGTGTGGGAGACAGCAAGATCTTCACTGTGTGTTGGAGACAGCGGGAGACAGCAAGATCTTCAGTGTGTGGAAGACAGCAAGATCTTCACTGTGTGTGGGAGACAGCAAGATCTTCACTGTGTGTGTGGGAGACAGCAAAATCTTCACTGTGAGTGTGGGAGACAGCAAGATCTTCACTGTGTGTGTGGGAGAGTGGGAGACAGCAAGATCTTCACTGTGTGTGTGGGAGACAGCAAGATCTTCACTGTGTGTGTGAGACAGCAAGATCTTCACTGTGTGGGGGAGACAGCAAGATCTTCACTGTGTGTGTGGGAGACAGCAAGATCTTCACTGTGAGTGTGGGAGACAGCAAGATCTTCACTGTGTGTGTGGGAGAGTGGGAGACAGCAAGATCTTCACTGTGTGTGGGAGACAGTGGGAGACAGCAAGATCTTCACTGTGTGTGTGGGAGACAGCAAGATCTTCACTGTGTGTGGGAGACAGCAACATCTTCACTGTGTGTGTGTGTGAGACAGCAAGATCTTCACTGTGTGTGTGGGAGACAGCAAGATCTTCACTGTGTGTGTGGGAGACAGCAAGATCTTCACTGTGTGTGTGGGAGACAGCAAGATCTTCACTGTGTGTGTGGGAGACAGCAAGAACTTCACTGTGTGTGGGAGACAGTGGGAGACAGCAAGATCTTCACTGTGTGTGTGGGAGACAGCAAGATCTTCACTGTGTGTGGGAGACAGCAAGATCTTCACTGTGTGTGTGAGACAGCAAGATCTTCACTGTGTGTGTGTGAGACAGCAAGATCTTCACTGTGTGTGTGGGAGACAGCAAGATCTTCACTGTGTGTGTGGGAGACAGCAAGATCTTCACTGTGTGTGTGGGAGACAGCAAGATCTTCACTGTGTGTGTGGGAGACAGCAAGAACTTCACTGTGTGTGGGAGACAGTGGGAGACAGCAAGATCTTCACTGTGTGTGTGGGAGACAGCAAGATCTTCACTGTGTGTGGGAGACAGCAAGATCTTCACTGTGTGTGTGAGACAGCAAGATCTTCACTGTGTGTGTGGGAGACAGCAAGATCTTCACTGTGTGTGTGGGAGACAGCAAGATCTTCACTGTGAGTGTGGGAGACAGCAAGATCTTCACTGTGTGTGTGGGAGACAGCAAGATCTTCACTGTGTGTGTGGGAGACAGCAAGAACTTCACTGTGTGTGAGGGAGACAGCAAGGTCTTCACTGTGTGTGAGGGAAACAGTGGGAGACAGCAAGATCTTCACTGTGTGTGTGGGAGACAGCAAGATCTTCACTGTGAGTGTGGGAGACAGCAAGATCTTCACTGTGTGTGTGGGAGACAGCAAGATCTTCACTGTGTGTGGGAGACAGCAAGATCTTCACTGTGTGTGTGAGACAGCAAGATCTTCACTGTGTGTGTGGGAGACAGCAAGATCTTCACTGTGTGTGTGGGAGACAGCAAGATCTTCACTGTGAGTGTGGGAGACAGCAAGATCTTCACTGTGTGTGTGGGAGAGTGGGAGACAGCAAGATCTTCACTGTGTGTGGGAGACAGTGGGAGACAGCAAGATCTTCACTGTGTGTGTGGGAGACAGCAAGATCTTCACTGTGTGTGTGGGAGACAGCAAGAACTTCACTGTGTGTGAGGGAGACAGCAAGGTCTTCACTGTGTGTGAGGGAGACAGTGGGAGACAGCAAGATCTTCACTGTGTGTGTGGGAGACAGCAAGATCTTCACTGTGAGTGTGGGAGACAGCAAGATCTTCACTGTGTGTGTGGGAGACAGCAAGATCTTCACTGTGTGTGGGAGACAGCAAGATCTTCACTGTGTGTGTGAGACAACAAGATCTTCACTGTGTGTGTGGGAGACAGCAAGATCTTCACTGTGTGTGTGGGAGACAGCAAGATCTTCACTGTGAGTGTGGGAGACAGCAAGATCTTCACTGTGTGTGTGGGAGAGTGGGAGACAGCAAGATCTTCATTGTGTGTGGGAGACAGCAAGATCTTCACTGTGTGTGGGAGACAGTGGGAGACAGCAAGATCTTGACTGTGTGTGTGGGAGACAGCAATATCTTCACTGTGTGTGTGGGAGACAGCAAGAACTTCACTGTGTGTGAGGGAGACAGCAAGGTCTTCACTGTGTGTGAGGGAGAGTGGGAGACAGCAAGATCTTCACTGTGTGTGTGGGAGACAGCAAGATCTTCACTGTGTGTGTGGGAGAGTGGGAGACAGCAAGATCTTCACTGTGTGTGGGAGACAGCAAGATCTTCACTGTGTGTGTGGGAGACAGCAATATCTTCATTGTGTGTGTGGGAGACAGCAAGATCTTCACTGTGAGTGTGGGAGACAGCAAGATCTTCACTGTGAGTGTGGGAGACAGCAAGATCTTCACTGTGAGTGTGGGAGACAGCAAGATCTTCACTGTGTGTGAGGGAGACAGCAAGATCTTCACTGTGTGTGGGAGACGGCAAGATCTTCACTGTGAGTGTGGGAGACAGAAAGATCTTCACTGTGTGTGTGGGAGACAGTGGGAGACAGCAAGATCTTCACTGTGTGTGAGGGAGACAGCAAGATCTTCACTGTGTGTGGGAGACGGCAAGATCTTCACTGTGTGTGGGAGACAGTGGGAGACAGCAAGATCTTCACTGTGAGTGTGGGAGACAGCAAGATCTTCACTGTGAGTGTGGGAGACAGCAAGATCTTCACTGTGTGTGTGGGAGAGTGGGAGACAGCAAGATCTTCACTGTGTGTGGGAGACAGTGGGAGACAGCAAGATCTTCACTGTGTGTGTGGGAGACAGCAAGATCTTCACTGTGTGTGTGGGAGACAGCAAGAACTTCACTGTGTGTGAGGGAGACAGCAAGGTCTTCACTGTGTGTGAGGGAGACAGTGGGAGACAGCAAGATCTTCACTGTGTGTGTGGGAGACAGCAAGATCTTCACTGTGAGTGTGGGAGACAGCAAGATCTTCACTGTGTGTGTGGGAGACAGCAAGATCTTCACTGTGTGTGGGAGACAGCAAGATCTTCACTGTGTGTGTGAGACAACAAGATCTTCACTGTGTGTGTGGGAGACAGCAAGATCTTCACTGTGTGTGTGGGAGACAGCAAGATCTTCACTGTGAGTGTGGGAGACAGCAAGATCTTCACTGTGTGTGTGGGAGAGTGGGAGACAGCAAGATCTTCATTGTGTGTGGGAGACAGCAAGATCTTCACTGTGTGTGGGAGACAGTGGGAGACAGCAAGATCTTCACTGTGTGTGTGGGAGACAGCAATATCTTCACTGTGTGTGTGGGAGACAGCAAGAACTTCACTGTGTGTGAGGGAGACAGCAAGGTCTTCACTGTGTGTGAGGGAGACAGTGGGAGACAGCAAGATCTTCACTGTGTGTGTGGGAGACAGCAAGATCTTCACTGTGTGTGTGGGAGAGTGGGAGACAGCAAGATCTTCACTGTGTGTGGGAGACAGCAAGATCTTCACTGTGTGTGTGGGAGACAGCAATATCTTCATTGTGTGTGTGGGAGACAGCAAGATCTTCACTGTGTGTGTGGGAGACAGCAAGATCTTCACTGTGTGTGTGGGAGAGTGGGAGACAGCAAGATCTTCACTGTGTGTGGGAGACAGCAAGATCTTCACTGTGTGTGTGGGAGACAGCAATATCTTCATTGTGTGTGTGGGAGACAGCAAGATCTTCACTGTGAGTGTGGGAGACAGCAAGATCTTCACTGTGAGTGTGGGAGACAGCAAGATCTTCACTGTGAGTGTGGGAGACAGCAAGATCTTCACTGTGTGTGAGGGAGACAGCAAGATCTTCACTGTGTGTGGGAGACGGCAAGATCTTCACTGTGAGTGTGGGAGACAGAAAGATCTTCACTGTGTGTGTGGGAGACAGTGGGAGACAGCAAGATCTTCACTGTGTGTGAGGGAGACAGCAAGATCTTCACTGTGTGTGGGAGACGGCAAGATCTTCACTGTGTGTGGGAGACAGTGGGAGACAGCAAGATCTTCACTGTGAGTGTGGGAGACAGCAAGATCTTCACTGTGTGTTGGAGACAGCGGGAGACAGCAAGATCTTCAGTGTGTGGGAGACAGAAAGATCTTCACTGTGTGTGTGAGACAGCAAGATCTTCACTGTGAGTGTGGGAGACAGCACGATCTTCACTGTGTGTGGGAGACAGCAAGACCTTCACTGAGTGGGAGACAGCAAGATCTTCACTGTGGGTGTGGGAGACAGTGGGAGACAGCAAGATCTTCACTGTGAGTGTGGGAGACAGCAAGATCTTCACTGTGTGTGAGAGAGACAGCAAGATCTTCACTGTGTGTAAGGGGGACAGCAAGATCTTCACTGTGTGTGAGGGAGACAGCAAGATCTTCACTGTGTGAGGGAGACAGCAAGATCTTCACTGTGTGTGTGGGAGACAGCAAGATCTTCACTGTGAGTGAGGGAGAGTGGGAGACAGCAAGATCTTCACTGTGTGTGGGAGACAGCAAGATCTTCACTGTGTGTGTGGGAGACAGCAAGATCTTCACTGTGTGTGTGGGAGACAGCAAGATCTTCACTGTGTGTGGGAGACAGCAAGATCGTCACTGTGAGTGTGGGAGACAGCAAGATCGTCACTGTGAGTGTGGGAGACAGCAAGATCTTCACTGTGTGTGTGGGAGACAGTGGGAGACAGCAAGATCTTCACTGTGTGTGAGGGAGACAGCAAGATCTTCACTGTGAGTGTGGGAGACAGTGGCAGACAGCAAGATCTTCACTGTGAGTGTGGGAGACAGCAAGATCTTCACTGTGTGTGAGGGAGACAGCAAGATCTTCACTGTGTGTGGGAGACGGCAAGATCTTCACTGTGAGTGGGAGACAGAAAGATCTTCACTGTGTGTGTGGGAGACAGTGGGAGACAGCAAGATCTTCACTGAGTGTGGGAGACAGCAAGATCTTCACTGTGTGTTGGAGACAGCGGGAGACAGCAAGATCTTCAGTGTGTGGAAGACAGCAAGATCTTCACTGTGTGTGGGAGACAGCAAGATCTTCACTGTGTGTGTGGGAGACAGCAAGATCTTCACTGTGAGTGTGGGAGACAGCAAGATCTTCACTGTGTGTGTGGGAGAGTGGGAGACAGCAAGATCTTCACTGTGTGTGTGGGAGACAGCAAGATCTTCACTGTGTGTGTGAGACAGCAAGATCTTCACTGTGTGGGGGAGACAGCAAGATCTTCACTGTGTGTGTGGGAGACAGCAAGATCTTCACTGTGAGTGTGGGAGACAGCAAGATCTTCACTGTGTGTGTGGGAGAGTGGGATACAGCAAGATCTTCACTGTGTGTGTGGGAGACAGCAAGATCTTCACTGTGTGTGGGAGACAGCAAGATCTTCACTGTGTGTGTGTGTGAGACAGCAAGATCTTCACTGTGTGTGTGGGAGACAGCAAGATCTTCACTGTGTGTGTGGGAGACAGCAAGATCTTCACTGTGAGTGTGGGAGACAGCAAGATCTTCACTGTGTGTGTGGGAGAGTGGGAGACAGCAATATCTTCACTGTGTGTGGGAGACAGTGGGAGACAGCAAGATCTTCACTGTGTGTGTGGGAGACAGCAAGATCTTCACTGTGTGTGTGGGAGACAGCAAGAACTTCACTGTGTGTGGGAGACAGTGGGAGACAGCAAGATCTTCACTGTGTGTGTGGGAGACAGCAAGATCTTCACTGTGTGTGGGAGACAGCAAGATCTTCACTGTGTGTGTGAGACAGCAAGATCTTCACTGTGTGTGTGGGAGACAGCAAGATCTTCACTGTGTGTGTGGGAGACAGCAAGATCTTCACTGTGAGTGTGGGAGACAGCAAGATCTTCACTGTGTGTGTGGGAGAGTGGGAGACAGCAAGATCTTCATTGTGTGTAGGAGACAGCAAGATCTTCACTGTGTGTGGGAGACAGTGGGAGACAGCAAGATCTTCACTGTGTGTGTGGGAGATAGCAAGATCTTCACTGTGTGTGTGGGAGACAGCAAGAACTTCACTGTGTGTGAGGGAGACAGCAAGGTCTTCACTGTGTGTGAGGGAGACAGTGGGAGACAGCAAGATCTTCACTGTGTGTGTGGGAGACAGCAAGATCTTCACTGTGAGTGTGGGAGACAGCAAGATCTTCACTGTGTGTGTGGGAGACAGCAAGATCTTCACTGTGTGTGGGAGACAGCAAGATCTTCACTGTGTGTGTGAGACAGCAAGATCTTCACTGTGTGTGTGGGAGACAGCAAGATCTTCACTGTGTGTGTGGGAGACAGCAAGATCTTCACTGTGAGTGTGGGAGACAGCAAGATCTTCACTGTGTGTGTGGGAGAGTGGGAGACAGCAAGATCTTCATTGTGTGTGGGAGACAGCAAGATCTTCACTGTGTGTGGGAGACAGTGGGAGACAGCAAGATCTTCACTGTGTGTGTGGGAGACAGCAATATCTTCACTGTGTGTGTGGGAGACAGCAAGAACTTCACTGTGTGTGAGGGAGACAGCAAGGTCTTCACTGTGTGTGAGGGAGACAGTGGGAGACAGCAAGATCTTCACTGTGTGTGTGGGAGACAGCAAGATCTTCACTCTGTGTGTGGGAGAGTGGGAGACAGCAAGATCTTCACTGTGTGTGGGAGACAGCAAGATCTTCACTGTGTGTGTGGGAGACAGCAAAATCTTCACTGTGTGTGTGGGAGACAGCAAGATCTTCATTGTGTGTGTGGGAGACAGCAAGATCTTCACTGTGAGTGTGGGAGACAGCAAGATCTTCACTGTGAGTGTGGGAGACAGCAAGATCTTCACTGTGTGTGAGGGAGACAGCAAGATCTTCACTGTGTGTGGGAGACGGCAAGATCTTCACTGTGAGTGTGGGAGACAGAAAGATCTTCACTGTGTGTGTGGGAGACAGTGGGAGACAGCAAGATCTTCACTGTGTGTGAGGGAGACAGCAAGATCTTCACTGTGTGTGGGAGACGGCAAGATCTTCACTGTGTGTGGGAGACAGTGGGAGACAGCAAGATCTTCACTGTGAGTGTGGGAGACAGCAAGATCTTCACTGTGTGTTGGAGACAGCGGGAGACAGCAAGATCTTCAGTGTGTGGGAGACAGAAAGATCTTCACTGTGTGTGGGAGACAGCAAGATCTTCACTGTGTGTGTGTGTGAGACAGCAAGATCTTCACTGTGAGTGTGGGAGACAGCACGATCTTCACTGTGTGTGGGAGACAGCAAGACCTTCACTGAGTGGGAGACAGCAAGATCTTCACTGTGGGTGTGGGAGACAGTGGGAGACAGCAAGATCTTCACTGTGTGTGTGTGAGACAGCAAGATCTTCACTGTGAGTGTGGGAGACAGCACGATCTTCACTGTGTGTGGGAGACAGCAAGACCTTCACTGAGTGGGAGACAGCAAGATCTTCACTGTGGGTGTGGGAGACAGTGGGAGACAGCAAGATCTTCACTGTGTGTGTGGGAGACAGCAAGATCTTCACTGTGTGTGAGAGAGACAGCAAGATCTTCACTGTGTGTAAGGGGGACAGCAAGATCTTCACTGTGTGTGAGGGAGACAGCAAGATCTTCACTGTGTGAGGGAGACAGCAAGATCTTCACTGTGTGTGTGGGAGACAGCAAGATCTTCACTGTGAGTGAGGGAGAGTGGGAGACAGCAAGATCTTCACTGTGTGTGGGAGACAGCAAGATCTTCACTGTGTGTGTGGGAGACAGCAATATCTTCACTGTGTGTGTGGGAGACAGCAAGATCTTCACTGTGTGTGGGAGACAGCAAGATCGTCACTGTGAGTGTGGGAGACAGCAAGATCTTCACTGTGTGTGTGGGAGACAGTGGGAGACAGCAAGATCTTCACTGTGTGTGAGGGAGACAGCAAGATCTTCACTGTGAGTGTGGGAGACAGTGGCAGAGAGCAAGATCTTCACTGTGAGTGTGGGAGACAGCAAGATCTTCACTGTGAGTGTGGGAGACAGCAAGATCTTCACTGTGTGTGTGGGAGACAGTGGGAGACAGCAAGATCTTCACTGTGTGTGAGGGAGACAGCAAGATCTTCACTGTGTGTGAGGGAGACAGCAAGATCTTCACTGTGTGTGTGGGAGACAGCAAGATCTTCACTGTGAGTGAGGGAGAGTGGGAGACAGCAAGATCTTCACTGTGTGTGGGAGACAGCAAGATCTTCACTGTGTGTGTGGGAGACAGCAAGATCTTCACTGTGTGTGTGGGAGACAGCAAGATCTTCACTGTGTGTGGGAGACAGCAAGATCGTCACTGTGAGTGTGGGAGACAGCAAGATCTTCACTGTGTGTGTGGGAGACAGTGGGAGACAGCAAGATCTTCACTCTGTGTGAGGGAGACAGCAAGATCTTCACTGTGAGTGTGGGAGACAGTGGCAGACAGCAAGATCTTCACTGTGAGTGTGGGAGACAGCAAGATCTTCAATGTGAGTGTGGGAGACAGCAAGATCTTCACTGTGTGTGTGGGAGACAGTGGGAGACAGCAAGATCTTCACTGTGTGTGAGGGAGACAGCAAGATCTTCACTGTGTGTGAGGGAGACAGCAAGATCTTCACTGTGTGTGTGGGAGACAGCAAGATCTTCACTGTGAGTGAGGGAGAGTGGGAGACAGCAAGATCTTCACTGTGTGTGGGAGACAGCAAGATCTTCACTGTGTGTGTGGGAGACAGCAAGATCTTCACTGTGTGTGTGGGAGACAGCAAGATCTTCACTGTGTGTGGGAGACAGCAAGATCGTCACTGTGAGTGTGGGAGACAGCAATATCTTCACTGTGTGTGTGGGAGACAGTGGGAGACAGCAAGATCTTCACTGTGTGTTTGAGACAGCAAGATCTTCACTGTGAGTGTGGGAGACAGCAAGATCTTCACTGTGAGTGTGGGAGACAGCAAGATCTTCACTGTGGTTGTTGTGGTGGTTGTGGTGGTTGTGGTGGTTGTGGTTGTTGTGGTGGTTGTTGTGGTGGTTGTTGTGGTTGTTGCTGTGGTGGTTGTTGTGGTGGTTGTTGTGGTGGTGGTTGTGGTGGTGGTTGTTGTGGTTGTTGTAGTTGTTGTGGTGGTTGTGGTTGTTGTGGTGGTTGTGGTTGTTGTGGTTGTTGTGGTGGTGGTTGTGGTTGTTGTGGTGGTTGTTGTGGTTCATGTGGTGGTGGTGGTGGTGGTTGTTGTAGTTGTTGTGGTGGTTGTTGTGGTTGTTTTGGTGGTTCATGTGGTGGTGGTGGTTGTGGTTGTTGTGGTTGTTGTGGTGGTTGTGGTTGTTGTGGTGGTGGTTGTGGTTGTTGTGGTTGTGGTTGTTATTGTGGTTGTGGTGGTTGTTGTGGTGGTGGTTGTTGTGGTTCATGTGGTGGTTCATGTGGTGGTGGTGGTTGTGGTTGTTGTGGTGGTTGTGATTGTTGTGGTGGTGGTGGTTGTTGTGGTTGTTGTGGTGGCTGTTGTGGTTGTTGTTGTGGTGGTTGTTGTAGTTGTTGTGGTGGTTGTGGTTGTTGTGGTTGTGGTTGTTGTGGTGATTGTGGTTGTTGTGGTGGTTGTTGTGGTGGTTGTTGTGGTGGTTGTGGTTGTTGTGGTGGTGGTTGTTGTGGTTGTGGTGGTTGTTGTGGTGGTGGTTGTTGTGGTTGTGGTGGTTGTTGTGGTTTATGTGGTGGTTCGTGTGGTGGTGGTGGTGGTGGTGGTTGTTGTGATGGTTGTGGTTGTTGTGGTGGTGGTGGTTGTGGTTGTTGTGGTGGTGGCTGTTGTGGTTGTTGTTGTGGTGGTGGTTGTTGTTGTTGTGGTGGTTGTGGTTGTTGTTGTGGTGGATGTTGTGGTGAATGTGGTTGTTGTGGTGGTTGTTGTTGTTGTGGTTGATGTGGTTGTTGTGGTGGTGTTTGTTGTGGTTGTTGTAGTTGTTGTTGTTGTGGTTGTAGTTTTTGTGGTGGTTGTAGTTGTTGTGGTGGTTGTAGTTGTGGTGGTTGTGGTTGTTGTGGTGGTTGTTGTGGTGGTTGTGGTGTTTGTTGTTGTGTACTCACGTGGGTGCTCTGCCAGTATAGAGTCGAACTGGTCACAGGTGCGGATGCCATCGAAGGCGTTGGTCACACACTCCCACCACAGCCCACGGCACTTCTGGCTCACCTGGACACACGGCGGGGACAGCGGGGACACGGCAAGGACAGCGGGGACAGCGGGGAGACACAGCAGAGACAGCGGGGAGACACAGCAGAGACAGCGGGGACACAGCGGGGACACGGCGGGGACAGCGGGGACACAGCGGGGACACAGCGGGGACACGGCGGGGACAGCGGGGACAGCGGGGAGACACAGCAGAGACACAGCAGAGACACAGCGGGGAGACACAGCGGGGAGACACAGCAGGGACAGCGGGGAGACACAGCGGGGAGACACAGTGGGGAGACACAGCGGGGACACGGCGGGGACAGCGGGGACAGCGGGGAGACACAGCAGAGACAGCGGGGACACAGCGGGGACACGGCGGGGACAGCAGAGAGACACAGCAGGGAGACACAGCGGGGACACAGCAGGGACAGCGGGGACAGCGGGGAGACAGCAGGGACAGCGGGGAGACACAGCGGGGACACAGCGGGGACACGGCAGGGACAGCGGGGAGACACAGCAGAGACAGCGGGGAGACACAGCGGGGAGACACAGCAGAGACACAGCAGAGACTCAGTCACCCAGACAGCCACCCACCTACTCACTCGCCCACTCACCCTGTCACTCACCCAGTCACATACTCACCCACCCACTCACCCACCCACTCACCCACCCACCCACCCAATCTCCCACCCACCCAACCACCCAATCTCCCACCCACCCAACCACCCACCCACCCAACCACCCACCCACCCAATCTCCCACCCACCCACCCACTCACCCACCCACCCACCCAACCACCCACCCACCCACCCAATCTCCCATCCACCCACCCAATCTACCACCCACCCAACCACCCACCCACCCACCCAACCACCCACCCACCCACTCAACCACCCACCCACCCACTCACCCAACCAATCTCCCACCCACCCACCCTTAAAATCACACCAACGCGGCCGTGAAAGGAGAGAGGGGCGGGGAGGAGGGGTGTCCGATTTGGCTCAAAGCTGCTGCTAGAGATGAGGAATCACCACCAGTGGTGCTACTAGAGATGAGGAATCACCACCAGTGGTGATGCTACTAGAGATGAGGAATCACCACCAGTGGTGGTACTAGAGATGAGGAATCACCACCAGTGGTGCTACTAGAGATGAGGAATCACCACCAGTGGTGGTGCTACTAGAGATGAGGAATCACCACCAGTGATGGTGCTAGAGATGAGGAATCACCACCAGTGGTGCTACTAGAGATGAGGAATCACCACCAGTGATGCTACTAGAGATGAGGAATCACCACCAGTGGTGCTACTAGAGATGAGGAATCACCACCAGTGGTGCTACTACTAGAGATGAGGAATCACCACCAGTGGTGTTGCTAGAGATGAGGAATCACCACCAGTGGTGCTACTAGAGATGAGGAATCACCACCAGTGGTGGTGCTACTAGAGATGAGGAATCACCACCAGTGGTGGTGCTAGAGATGAGGAATCACCACCAGTGGTGGTGCTACTAGAGATGAGGAATCACCACCAGTGGTGGTGCTAGAGATGAGGAATCACCACCAGTGGTGGTGCTACTAGAGATGAGGAATCACCACCAGTGGTGGTGTTAGAGATGAGGAATCACCACCAGTGGTGCTACTAGAGATGAGGAATCACCACCAGTGGTGGTGTTACTAGAGATGAGGAATCACCACCAGTGGTGGTGCTAGAGATGAGGAATCACCACCAGTGGTGGTGCTAGAGATGAGGAATCACCACCAGTGGTGGTGCTACTAGAGATGAGGAATCACCACCAGTGGTGGTGCTAGAGATGAGGAATCACCACCAGTGGTGGTGCTACTAGAGATGAGGAATCACCACCAGTGGTGGTGCTAGAGATGAGGAATCACCACCAGTGGTGGTGCTACTAGAGATGAGGAATCACCACCAGTGGTGGTGCTAGAGATGAGGAATCACCACCAGTGGTGCTACTAGAGATGAGGAATCACCACCAGTGGTGCTGCTACTAGAGATGAGGAATCACCACCAGTGGTGGTGCTAGAGATGAGGAATCACCACCAGTGGTGGTGCTAGAGATGAGGAATCACCACCAGTGGTGCTACTAGAGATGAGGAATCACCACCAGTGGTGCTACTAGAGATGAGGAATCACCACCAGTGGTGGTGCTAGAGATGAGGAATCACCACCAGTGGTGGTGCTACTAGAGATGAGGAATCACCACCAGTGGTGGTGCTAGAGATGAGGAATCACCACCAGTGGTGGTGCTAGAGATGAGGAATCACCACCAGTGGTGGTGCTACTAGAGATGAGGAATCACCACCAGTGGTGGTGCTAGAGATGAGGAATCACCACCAGTGGTGCTACTAGAGATGAGGAATCACCACCAGTGGTGGTGCTACTAGAGATGAGGAATCACCACCAGTGGTGGTGCTAGAGATGAGGAATCACCACCAGTGGTGGTGCTAGAGATGAGGAATCACCACCAGTGGTGGTGCTAGAGATGAGGAATCACCACCAGTGGTGGTGCTACTAGAGATGAGGAATCACCACCAGTGGTGGTGCTAGAGATGAGGAATCACCACCAGTGGTGGTGCTACTAGAGATGAGGAATCACCACCAGTGGTGGTGCTAGAGATGAGGAATCACCACCAGTGGTGGTGCTACTAGAGATGAGGAATCACCACCAGTGGTGGTGCTAGAGATGAGGAATCACCACCAGTGGTGGTGCTACTAGAGATGAGGAATCACCACCAGTGGTGGTGTTAGAGATGAGGAATCACCACCAGTGGTGCTACTAGAGATGAGGAATCACCACCAGTGGTGGTGTTACTAGAGATGAGGAATCACCACCAGTGGTGGTGCTAGAGATGAGGAATCACCACCAGTGGTGGTGCTAGAGATGAGGAATCACCACCAGTGGTGGTGCTACTAGAGATGAGGAATCACCACCAGTGGTGGTGCTAGAGATGAGGAATCACCACCAGTGGTGGTGCTACTAGAGATGAGGAATCACCACCAGTGGTGGTGCTAGAGATGAGGAATCACCACCAGTGGTGGTGCTACTAGAGATGAGGAATCACCACCAGTGGTGGTGCTAGAGATGAGGAATCACCACCAGTGGTGCTACTAGAGATGAGGAATCACCACCAGTGGTGGTGTTACTAGAGATGAGGAATCACCACCAGTGGTGGTGCTAGAGATGAGGAATCACCACCAGTGGTGGTGCTAGAGATGAGGAATCACCACCAGTGGTGCTACTAGAGATGAGGAATCACCACCAGTGGTGGTGCTACTAGAGATGAGGAATCACCACCAGTGGTGGTGCTAGAGATGAGGAATCACCACCAGTGGTGGTGCTACTAGAGATGAGGAATCACCACCAGTGGTGGTGTTAGAGATGAGGAATCACCACCAGTGGTGCTACTAGAGATGAGGAATCACCACCAGTGGTGGTGTTACTAGAGATGAGGAATCACCACCAGTGGTGGTGCTAGAGATGAGGAATCACCACCAGTGGTGGTGCTAGAGATGAGGAATCACCACCAGTGGTGGTGCTACTAGAGATGAGGAATCACCACCAGTGGTGGTGCTAGAGATGAGGAATCACCACCAGTGGTGGTGCTACTAGAGATGAGGAATCACCACCAGTGGTGGTGCTAGAGATGAGGAATCACCACCAGTGGTGGTGCTACTAGAGATGAGGAATCACCACCAGTGGTGGTGCTAGAGATGAGGAATCACCACCAGTGGTGGTGCTACTAGAGATGAGGAATCACCACCAGTGGTGGTGCTAGAGATGAGGAATCACCACCAGTGGTGGTGCTACTAGAGATGAGGAATCACCACCAGTGGTGGTGTTAGAGATGAGGAATCACCACCAGTGGTGCTACTAGAGATGAGGAATCACCACCAGTGGTGGTGTTACTAGAGATGAGGAATCACCACCAGTGGTGGTGCTAGAGATGAGGAATCACCACCAGTGGTGGTGCTAGAGATGAGGAATCACCACCAGTGGTGCTACTAGAGATGAGGAATCACCACCAGTGGTGGTGCTACTAGAGATGAGGAATCACCACCAGTGGTGGTGCTAGAGATGAGGAATCACCACCAGTGGTGGTGCTACTAGAGATGAGGAATCACCACCAGTGGTGGTGTTAGAGATGAGGAATCACCACCAGTGGTGCTACTAGAGATGAGGAATCACCACCAGTGGTGGTGTTACTAGAGATGAGGAATCACCACCAGTGGTGGTGCTAGAGATGAGGAATCACCACCAGTGATGCTACTAGAGATGAGGAATCACCACCAGTGGTGGTGCTACTAGAGATGAGGAATCACCACCAGTGGTGCTAGAGATGAGGAATCACCACCAGTGGTGCTAGAGATGAGGAATCACCACCAGTGGTGGTGCTAGAGATGAGGAATCACCACCAGTGGTGGTGTTAGAGATGAGGAATCACCACCAGTGGTGGTGCCAGAGAAGAGGAATCACCACCAGTGGTGGTGTTACTAGAGATGAGGAATCACCACCAGTGGTGGTGTTACTAGAGATGAGGAATCACCACCAGTGGTGCTACTAGAGATGAGGAATCACCACCAGTGGTGGTGTTAGAGATGAGGAATCACCACCAGTGGTGGTGTTAGAGATGAGGAATCACCACCAGTGGTGGTGCCAGAGATGAGGAATCACCACCAGTGGTGGTGCTAGAGATGAGGAATCACCACCAGTGGTGGTGCTAGAGATGAGGAATCACCACCAGTGGTGGTGCTAGAGATGAGGAATCACCACCAGTGGTGGTGTTAGAGATGAGGAATCACCACCAGTGGTGGTGCCAGAGATGAGGAATCACCACCAGTGGTGGTGCTAGAGATGAGGAATCACCACCAGTGGTGGTGTTAGAGATGAGGAATCACCACCAGTGGTGGTGTTACTAGAGATGAGGAATCACCACCAGTGGTGCTACTAGAGATGAGGAATCACCACCAGTGGTGGTGTTAGAGATGAGGAATCACCACCAGTGGTGGTGTTAGAGATGAGGAATCACCACCAGTGGTGGTGCCAGAGATGAGGAATCACCACCAGTGGTGGTGCTAGAGATGAGGAATCACCACCAGTGGTGCTAATAGAGATGAGGAATCACCACCAGTGGTGCTACTAGAGATGAGGAATCACCACCAGTGGTGCTACTAGAGATGAGGAATCACCACCAGTGGTGGTGCTAGAGATGAGGAATCACCACCAGTGGTGCTACTAGAGATGAGGAATCACCACCAGTGGTGCTACTGGAGATGAGGAATCACCACCAGTGGTGGTGCTAGAGATGAGGAATCACCACCAGTGGTGGTGCTAGAGATGAGGAATCACCACCAGTGGTGCTACTAGAGATGAGGAATCACCACCAGTGGTGGTGCTACTAGAGATGAGGAATCACCACCAGTGGTGGTGCTAGAGATGAGGAATCACTACCAGTGGTGGTGCTAGAGATGAGGAATCACCACCAGTGGTGGTGCTAGAGATGAGGAATCACCACCAGTGGTGGTGTTAGAGATGAGGAATCACCACCAGTGGTGGTGCCAGAGATGAGGAATCACCACCAGTGGTGCTAGAGATGAGGAATCACCACCAGTGGTGCTAATAGAGATGAGGAATCACCACCAGTGGTGCTAATAGAGATGAGGAATCACCACCAGTGGTGCTACTAGAGATGAGGAATCACCACCAGTGGTGCTACTAGAGATGAGGAATCACCACCAGTGGTGCTACTAGACATGAGGAATCACCACCAGTGGTGGTGTTAGAGATGAGGAATCACCACCAGTGGTGCTAGAGATGAGGAATCACCACCAGTGGTGGTGCTAGAGATGAGGAATCACCACCAGTGGTGGTGTTACTAGAGATGAGGAATCACCACCAGTGGTGGTGCTAGAGATGAGGAATCACCACCAGTGGTGGTGTTAGAGATGAGGAATCACCACCAGTGGTGGTGCTAGAGATGAGGAATCACCACCAGTGGTGGTGTTAGAGATGAGGAATCACCACCAGTGGTGCTACTAGAGATGAGGAATCACCACTAGTGGTGGTGCTAGAGATGAGGAATCACCACCAGTGGTGGTGCTACTAGAGATGAGGAATCACCACCAGTGGTGCTACTAGAGATGAGGAATCACCACCAGTGGTGGTGTTAGAGATGAGGAATCACCACCAGTGGTGGTGTTAGAGATGAGGAATCACCACCAGTGGTGGTGCCAGAGATGAGGAATCACCACCAGTGGTGGTGCTAGAGATGAGGAATCACCACCAGTGGTGGTGTTAGAGATGAGGAATCACCACCAGTGGTGCTACTAGAGATGAGGAATCACCACCAGTGGTGCTAGAGATGAGGAATCACCACCAGTGGTGGTGCTAGAGATGAGGAATCACCACGTGAACAGTCCACGTGAACTGTCCACGTGAACAGTCCACGTGGACTGTCCACGTGGACCCCCCCGGGGCGCCAGCGGTCACAGGCGATGGGGCGGGCCGCCGGTCACGGCTCCTTAACTTCACTCCCTCGATTTGTATTCATTTGCAAGGCCATAACGACGCCCACCGCTAACCACCCCTAACCACCATCACCGCTTCCGCCACCACCACCATCACCACTATCACCACCACCATCACGCTACCACCACCACCACCACTATCACGCTACCACCACTATCACCACCACCACTATCACCACCACCATCACCGCTACCACCACTATCACCACCACCACCACTATCACCACCACCACTATCACCACCACCATCACCACGGTCCCCACTGCCACCACACTACCACATCCAGCACTGCCACCACTATCACCACCACCATCACCGCTACCACCCCCCTACTGCCACTCTCCGTCACCACTGCCACCACCTCCACGACCACCACCATCACCACCACCACTGCCACCACTACCACCTCCACCACCACCACCATCACCACCACCACCACCACCTCCACCATCACCACCACCCCTGCCACCACCACCACTGCCACAACCATCACCACCCCTCTGCCACCACCACCCCTGCCACCACCACCCCTGCCACCACCACCCCTGCCACCACCACCACTGCCACCACCATCACTGCCACCACCACCACTATCACCACCACCATTACCACCTCCACCATCACCACCACCCCTGCCACCACCACCACTGCCACAACCATCACCACCCCTCTGCCACCACCACCCCTGCCACCACCACCACTGCCACCACCACCACTATCACCACCGCCACCACCGCCATCACCGCCACCACTGCCACCACCACCACTATCACCACCGCCATCACCACCACCACCACCACCACCTGATGAGCCTCTGCTGCTGATGAGACGCTGAATGTTGAAACCAGTCCTTGCCTTTAAACATCTGGCAGTTCACCAGCGATGGTTCAAGCAGAGGCTGACTCCACTGCTGGTGGCGAGGAGATGTTGACTACCTCGCCTGATATACAGGAGGTCGTGGGTTCGATCCCAGACCCTGTGAGATGTTGACTACCTCGCCTGCTCTACAGGAGGTCGTGGGTTCGATCCCGGACCCTGTGAGATGTTGACTACCTCGCCTGGCCTACAGGAGGTCGTGGGTTCGATCCCGGACCCTGTGAGATGTTGTCTACCTCGCCTGCTCTACAGGAGGTCGTGGGTTCGATCCCGGACCCTGAGAGATGTTGACTACCTCGCCTGGTCTACAGGAGGTCGTGGGTTCGATCCCGGACCCTGTGAGATGTTGACTACCTCGCCTGGCCTACAGGAGGTCGTGGGTTCGATCCCGGACCCTGTGAGATGTTGACTACCTCGCCTGGTCTACAGGAGGTCGTGGGTTCGATCCCGGACCCTGTGAGATGTTGACTACCTCGCCTGCTCTACAGGAGGTCGTGGGTTCGATCCCGGACCCTGTGAGATGTTGACTACCTCGCCTGGTGTACAGGAGGTCGTGGGTTCGATCCCGGACCCTGTGAGATGTTGACTACCTCGCCTGGTCTACAGGAGGTCGTGGGTTCGATCCCGGACCCTGTGAGATGTTGACTACCTCGCCTGCTCTACAGGAGGTCGTGGGTTCGATCCCGGACCCTGTGAGATGTTGACTACCTCGCCTGGTGTACAGGAGGTCGTGGGTTCGATCCCGGACCCTGTGAGATGTTGACTACCTCGCCTGGTATACAGTAGGTCGTGGGTTCGATCCCGGACCCTGTGAGATGTTGACTACCTCGCCTGCTCTACAGGAGGTCGTGGGTTCGATCCCGGACCCTGTGAGATGTTGACTACCTCGCCTGCTCTACAGGAGGTCGTGGGTTCGATCCCGGACCCTGTGAGATGTTGACTACCTCGCCTGGCCTACAGGAGGTCGTGGGTTCGATCCTGGACCCTGTGAGATGTTGACTACCTCGCCTGGTATACAGGAGGTTGTGGGCTCGATCCCGAACCCTGTGAGATGTTGACTACCTCGCCTGATATACAGGAGGTCGTGGGTTCGATCCCGGACCCTGTGAGATGTTGACTACCTCGCCTGCTCTAGAGGAGGTCATGGGTTCGATCCCGGACCCTGTGAGATGTTGACTACATCGCCTGGCCTACAGGAGGTCGTGGGTTCGACCCCGGACCCTGTGAGATGTTGACTACCTCGCCTGGTCTACAGGAGGTCGTGGGTTCGATCCCGGACCCTGTGAGATGTTGACTACCTCGCCTGCTCTACAGGAGGTCGTGGGTTCGATCCCGGACCCTGTGAGATGTTGACTACCTCGCCTGGTCTGCAGGAGGTCGTGGGTTCGATCCCGGACCCTGAGAGATGTTGACTACCTCGCCTGGTCTACAGGAGGTCGTGGGTTCGATCCCGGACCCTGTGAGATGTTAACTCGCCTGGTCTACAGGAGGTCGTGGGTTCGATCCCGGACCCTATGAGATGTTGACTACCTCGCCTGGTCTAAAGGAGGTGGTGGGTACCATCCCGGACCCTGCGAGATGTTGGCTACATCGCCTGGTCTACAGGAGGGCGTGGGTTCGATCCCGGACCCTGTGAGATGTTGACTACCTCGCCTGGTCTACAGGAGGTCGTGGGTTTCATCCCGGACCCTGAGAGATGTTGACTACCTAGCCTGGTCTACAGGAGGTCGTGGGTTCGATCCCGGACCCTGTGAGATGTTGACTACCTCGCCTGGTATACAGGAGGTCGTGGGTTTCATCCCGGACCCTGTGAGATGTTGACTACCTCGCATGGCATACAGGAGGTCGTGGGTTCGATCCCGGACCCTGTGAGATGTTGACTACCTCGCCTGGTATACAGGAGGTCGTGGGGTCGATCCCGGACCCTGAGAGATGTTGACTACCTCGCCTGGTCTACAGGAGGTCGTGGGTTCGATCCCGGACCCTGTGAGATGTTGACTACCTCTCCTGGTCTACAGGAGGTCGTGGGTTCGATCCTGGACCCTGTGAGATGTTGCCTACCTCGCTAGGCATACAGGAGGTCGTGGGTTCGATCCCGGACCCTGTGAGATGTTGACTACCTCGCCTGCTCTACAGCAGGTCGTGGGTTCGATCCCGGACCCTGTGAGATGTTGACTACCTCGCCTGCTCTACAGGAGGTCGTGGGTTTCATCCCGACGCCTGCTGCTGTATATTTGGAGTTTGCACGTCTCTCTCTCTCTCTCGCTCTCCCCGTGGTCACGGCGTCGATTTTTCTCCGCTGTTTCCCTCCACATTTAGAAATCACCACGCGCTTAGAGCATTTGGCTCCTGCTATAAATTGCGATGGTGATGCTGATGATGCTGATGATATCAGCCACTCGTTTGAGCTGCTGTCGCTGCGTGTGATGGCCAGGTCGCTTCTGGGAGAGGGAAAAAAAGAGGGACTACATAGCCCAGTGAGTAAAGTAAGTAATATTTAAAAAAAACTCCTTTTGAAAAAAAAAAACACGCTTTTAAGCAATGCACCGTACGGGTAATGGCAGAATTCCACGGCTGCACGAAGTGCCACCACAGCTTCCCACGACGTAAGGGGGGGCCTTGCCAAATTTACAGCCAACGTCAGTTTACCGTGTACAATTAGACCCAAGACAAAACATACGATATAACAAAATAATGTTTACAAATTTAACAAAAAAATGTTTACTGCAGGTAGAAATATATATGCTTAGCTCTTTCGGTAAAGTCACGCTGAAGGGAAACAATAAAATATATATAAAACCAATATCGTTTTGTATATATTTGTTATTTTATTGTTTCCCTTCAACGTGGTGACTTTACCGAAAGAGCCAAGAATATGAACCACTGCAGTCACGAAGGCTTTAAATCAAGAGAGAAATATAGGTACTGTCACCAGCACGGCACACGTATACAAAGTTTTCAGTCGATAACACATTGGCAATTTGAGTTACAACGACGAAAACAGCCAGAGCGAGTTCTAATCAAAGCGTGGAAAATGGTTTCATAGTTTACTTCACACGCTGAAATGTGCAAACCGCGACTTAAAAACACGGACATCTGGGCAGGTCGTGATGATTGGGTTGTTTTTTGTATCCTTTTATCTGGCTACAAAACCGAGACCTTTTTTTTACAAGGAGTGATGTTTACATAGACCACAATACCAGCGGTCGGAACGCAAACACAAAACAACAATAACAACTCTGATAATGTTTGTGGCACTGTCCTTGAAATTGATTGGTCCACACCCGAGACGGCTTTCTTTAGAGGCCTCGTGGTGGTAGTGAGTGACCTGCAACTCACTGTGGTAGTGGTGATGGTGAGTGACCTGCAACTCACTCTGTGGTAGTAGTGGTGGTAGTGAGTGACCTGCAACTCACTCTGTGGTGGTGGTAGTGAGTGACCTGCAACTCACTCTGTGGTAGTGGTGGTAGTGAGTGGTAGTGAGTGACCTGCAACTCACTCTTGGTAGTGAGTGACCTGCAACTCACTCTGGTGAGTTGCAGGTCACTCACCCACGTGAGACGAGGCTCTAAAGAAAGCCGTCTCGGATGTGGACCAATCAACTTCAAGGACAGTGCCACAAACATTATCAGAGTTGTTATTGTTTTGTGTTTGCGTTCCGACCGCAGGTATTGTGGGTCAATGTAAACACGTGACTCCTTGTTAAAAAAATGTCAGTTTAGTTGCCAGATAAAAGGGTACAAAAAAAACCAATTATCACATTTTGTCACTGGCAAACGAGGTTGCCAAATGTTGTAAAAAAAAATCTGGGCAGGTGGCCAGCAAAGGCCCAAGCGGAGTCCGGGCCCCCGCTGCCGATGGGACGCCCCGGACGTGGAAACCGACCCAGGGGTCATGCCCGCGTTGACCCAACGCCCCCCGGGAGGCTGACGGGATGTGTCAAATAAGGAACCCGCCAGCCTCCGTGCCCACAAGGACACGAGGCGTGGCTCTAAGTCATTAAACAACAACAACAGCGGCAGGAGCAGCGGTTAATTAACAACCAAACCTTCGTGCGAAATTTACAAAGCCACCCTCTCCCCCCACACACACACCCCGCACACACACACACACGCACCCACACACACACGCACACACACACGCACCCACACACACACACACCCACACACACACACACACACCCCGCACACACACACACACACACGCACCCACACACACACACCCACACACACGCGCACCCACACACACACACACACCGCACCCACACACACACGCACACACACACACCCACACACACACGCACCCACACACACGCACACGCACCCACACACACGCACCCACACACGCACCCACACACACGCACCCACACACGCACCCACACCCACACACACGCACCCACACACACGCACCCACACACACACACGCACCCACACGCACCCACACACACACACACGCACCCACACACACACACACCCGCACACACACCCCGCACACACCCACCCACACACACACCCACACACACACACGCGTGTGTGTGTGGGTGTGGGTGCGTGTCCAGCCTTGCACAGGGCTGGCAGGGGGCAAGTGGCAGCGGCGGCCCGCCCGGCCGCCTTTGTCTCCCCGACCTACGCACGCACAGACACCCACAAAGACGAAGCTCCTACACCCCCCACTCTCTCTCTCTGCCCCGTGCTGTGAGTCGCGACTATCAGCAGCAGCAGCAGCGCGTCCAGTGAATGCCGTCAATGTGACATTAATACAACCACCGACACGGAACGTGTTGGGGGTCATGCTGCGACCCGAAACGTCGCGATTGGCTTCGTTTCATTTCCACCGACGTCATGACTTCGGCGAAAGCACCGATCATGGATCCCTGCAGCCGCCAAAAGCTTCAGATCAAGATCACAAATCCCCGCTTTTGGTGTTTCTTTAACCAGGTCAAGGCCCCACCGGGCTACGGGGATCTCGCTCAGAGGCGACCTGCCCAATGGCAGCTCAGCAAAGCGGCCGATATCATCGTCATCGATATCATCGTCATCATCGTCGTCATCATCGTCATCGTCATCATCATCGTCATCATCATCGTCATCATCATCGTCATCATCATCATCGTCATCGTCGTCATCGTCGTCATCATCGTCATCGTCATCATCATCGTCATCATCGTCATCATCATCGTCATCATCGTCATCATCGTCATCATCATCGTCATCATCGTCATCATCGTCATCATCATCGTCGTCGTCGTCGTCATCGACATCGTCATCATCATCATCATCGTCGTCGTCATCGTCATCGTCATCATCATCATCGTCATCATCGTCATCGTCGTCATCGTCATCATCGTCATCGTCATCATCGTCGTCGTCGTCATCATCATCATCGTCATCATCATCATCGTCATCATCGTCGTCATCATCGTCATCGTCATCATCATCGTCATCATCATCGTCATCATCGTCATCATCGTCGTCATCATCATCGTCATCATCGTCATCATCATCGTCGTCATCATCGTCATCATCGTCGTCGTCATCATCGTCATCGTCATCATCATCGTCATCATCATCATCATCGTCATCATCGTCATCATCATCATCGTCATCATCATCATCATCGTCGTCATCGTCATCATCGTCATCATCGTCGTCATCATCATCGTCGTCGTCATCATCGTCATCATCATCATCGTCGTCATCATCGTCATCATCGCGTGGACATCCACAGCGGAGGACCCGCAGTCAAAATTCCACGGCGCCACCACGGGGAAAGAGAGAGCCGCGAACTCCAAACACAGCAGCAGGCGCCAGGGCCGGGGGATCGAACCCACGGCCTCACCCGCACAGCGGCCGAGGTAGCGAAACGTCGCCTAGGGAACCGTGGTGCACGCCGTGGCGAGTGGAGTGGGTGGCCACTCACACCACAGCCAAAGACAAAGGTCCCCCGTGTAGCCTCTAGCAGGCTGTAGGGGCAAGTGCTGTCAGTAGCACCTACACACAGACAAAGGTCCCCCGTGTAGCCTCTAGCAGGCTGTAGGGGCAAGTGCTGTCAGTAGCACCTACACACAGACAAAGATCCCCCAGGTAGCCTCTAGCAGGCTGTAGGGGCAAGTGCTGTCAGTAGCACCTACACACAGACAAAGATCCCCCAGGTAGCCTCTAGCAGGCTGTAGGGGCAAGTGCTGTCAGTAGCAGCACCTACACACAGACAAAGATCCCCCGTGTAGCCTCTAGCAGGCTGTAGGGGCAAGTGCTGTCAGTAGCACCTACACACAGACAAAGCTGCCCCCGTGTAGCCTCTACCAGGCTGTAGGGGCAAGTGCTGTCAGTAGCACCTACACACAGACAAAGATCCCCCAGGTAGCCTCTAGCAGGCTGTAGGGGCAAGTGCTGTCAGTAGCACCTACACACAGACAACGCTGCCCCGTTTAGCCTCTAGCAGGCTGTAGGGGCAAGTGCTGGCAGTAGCACCTACACACAGACAAAGATCCCCCGTGTAGCCTCTAGCAGGCTGTAGGGGCAAGTGCTGTCAGTAGTAGCACCTACACACAGACAAAGCTCCCCCGTGTAGCCTCTAGCAGGCTGTAGGGGCAAGTGCTGTCAGTAGCACCTACACACAGACAAAGCTGCCCCCGTGTAGCCTCTACCAGGCTGTAGGGGCAAGTGCTGTCAGTAGCACCTACACACAGACAAAGATCCCCCAGGTAGCCTCTAGCAAGGCTGTAGGGGCAAGTGCTGTCAGTAGCACCTACACACAGACAACGCTGCCCCGTTTAGCCTCTAGCAGGCTGTAGGGGCAAGTGCTGGCAGTAGCACCTACACACAGACAAAGATCCCCCGTGTAGCCTCTAGCAGGCTGTAGGGGCAAGTGCTGTCAGTAGCACCTACACACAGACAAAGATCCCCCGTGTAGCCTCTAGCAGGCTGTAGGGGCAAGTGCTGTCAGTAGCACCTACATACAGACAAAGCTGCCCCGTTTAGCCTCTAGCAGGCTGTAGGGGCAAGTGCTGTCAGTAGCACCTACACACAGACAAAGCTGCCCCGTTTAGCCTCTAGCAGGCTGTAGGGGCAAGTGCTGGCAGTAGCACCTACACACAGACAAAGATCCCCCGTGTAGCCTCTAGCAGGCTGTAGGGGCAAGTGCTGGCAGTAGCACCTACACACAGACAAAGATCCCCCGTGTAGCCTCTAGCAGGCTGTAGGGGCAAGTGCTGTCAGTAGCACCTACACACAGACAAAGATCCCCCAGGTAGCCTCTAGCAAGCTGTAGTGGCAAGTGCTGTCAGTAGCACCTACACACAGACAAAGATCCCCCGTGTAGCCTCTAGCAGGCTGTAGGGGCAAGTGCTGTCAGTAGCACCTACACACAGACAAAGATCCCCCAGGTAGCCTCTAGCAGGCTGTAGGGGCAAGTGCTGTCAGTAGCGAGTAGCAGCGCCTATGAAGGCTACCGGCACTGTGGCACACACAGAGGGGGTGGGTGGCCACCAGCACCACGCCCGCCCGGCCGCCTTTGTCTCTCCCGAGTGGAGATACTCGCCAAGCACCCCACCACCAGCCACTCACTTGAGGCTGAGTCGACCTAAGAGAGGCCCAGGAGCGGTAACCGGTGGTGGCCGTGAGCAGGAATCCTAAGTGGGGTCGCCGGGTTCGTAGCCCAGCGTGGCGCTAACCGCTGCACCACCGCTCCTCACTCACTCGCACACACAGTGCGCTAACCGCTGCACCACCACTCACCACTCACACACACACAGTGCGCTAACCGCTGCACCACCGCTCCTCACTCACTCACACACACACAGCGCGCTAACCGCTGCACCACCGCTCCTCACTCACTCACACACAGTGCGCTAACCGCTGCACCACCGCTCCTCACACACACACACACAGTGCGCTAACCGCTGCACCACCGCTCCTCACTCACTCGCACACAGCGCGCTAACCGCTGCACCACCACTCACCACTCACACACACACAGCGCGCTAACCGCTGCACCACCACTCACCACTCACACACACACACAGCGCGCTAACCGCTGCACCACCGCTCCTCACTCACTCGCACACACACACACACAGCGCGCTAACCGCTGCACCACCGCTCCTCACTCACTCACACACACACAGCGCGCTAACCGCTGCACCACCGCTCCTCACTCACACACACACACAGTGCGCTAACCGCTGCACCACCACTCACCACTCACACACACACAGTGCGCTAACCGCTGCACCACCGCTCCTCACTCGCACACACACACAGTGCGCTAACCGCTGCACCACCGCTCCTCACTCACTCACACACACAGCGCGCTAACCGCTGCACCACCGCTCCTCACTCACACACACACACAGCGCGCTAACCGCTGCACCACCGCTCCTCACTCACACACACACACACAGCGCGCTAACCGCTGCACCACCGCTCCTCACTCACTCACTCACACACACAGCGCGCTAACTGCTGCACCACCGCTCCTCACTCACTCGCACACACACAGCGCGCTAACCGCTGCACCACCGCTCCTCACTCACTCACACACACAGTGCGCTAACCGCTGCACCACCGCTCCTCACTCACTCACACAGTGCGCTAACCGCTGCACCACCGCTCCTCACTCACACACACACACAGCGCGCTAACCGCTGCACCACCGCTCCTCACTCACTCACTCACACACGCACAGTGCGCTAACTGCTGCACCACCGCTCCTCACTCGCACACACACACACAGTGCGCTAACCGCTGCACCACCGCTCCTCACTCTCTAACACACACACAGTGCGCTAACCGCTGCACCACCGCTCCTCACTCACACGCACACAGTGCGCTAACCGCTGCACCACCACTCACCACTCACACACACACAGTGCGCTAACCGCTGCACCACCACTCCTCACACACACACACCCACAGCGCGCTAACCGCTGCACCACCGCTCCTCACTCACACACACACACACACAGCGCGCTAACCGCTGCACCACCGCTCCTCACTCACACACACACACACACAGTGCGCTAACCGCTGCACCACCGCTCCTCACTCACTCACACACACACAGTACGCTAACCGCTGCACCACCGCTCCTCACTCACACACACACACAGTGCGCTAACCGCTGCACCACCGCTCCTCACTCGCACACACACAGCGCGCTAACCGCTGCACCACCGCTCCTCACTCACACACACACACAGTGCGCTAACCGCTGCACCACCGCTCCTCACTCACACACACACAGTGCGCTAACCGCTGCACCACCGCTCCTCACTCACTCACTCACACACACAGTGCGCTAACCGCTGCACCACCGCTCCTCACTAACCACCACCACCACCCCCACCCACAGCCCTGCAGGTCACCACCTCGTGCGCGTGGCAGGGTGACCCCCACCACTCCGCCCCCCCACCACTCCGCCCCCCCACCACTCCGCCCCCCCACCACTCCGCCCCCCCACCACTCCGCCCCCCCACCACTCCGCCCCCCACCACAACGGGGTAAATGTTTAGCACGGACACAGACGGCGAGACGAATACTAATTCATATCACACAGCCAACGACAAAGATCCCCCAGGTAGCCTCTAGCAGGCTGTAGGGGCAAGTGCTGTCAGTAGCACCTACACACAGACAAAGATCCCCCGTGTAGCCTCTAGCAGGCTGTAGGGGCAAGTGCTGTTAGTAGCACCTACACACAGACAAAGATCCCCCGTGTAGCCTTTAGCAGGCTGTAGGGGCAAGTGCTGTCAGTAGCACCTACACACAAAGATCCCCCGTGTAGCCTCTAGCAGGCTGTAGGGGCAAGTGCTGTGAGTAGCACCTACACACAGACAAAGATCCCCCGTGTAGCCTCTAGCAGGCTGTAGGGGCAAGTGCTGTTAGTAGCACCTACACACAGACAAAGATCCCCCGTGTAGCCTCTAGCAGGCTGTAGGGGCAAGTGCTGTTAGTAGCACCTACACACAGACAAAGATCCCCCGTGTAGCCTCTAGCAGGCTGTAGGGGCAAGTGCTGTGAGTAGCACCTACACACAGACATAGATCCCCCAGGTAGCCTCTAGCAGGCTGTAGGGGCAAGTGCTGTCAGTAGCACCTACACACAGACAAAGATCCCCCAGGTAGCCTCTAGCAGGCTGTAGGGGCAAGTGCTGTCAGTAGCACCTACACACAGACAAAGATCCCCCAGGTAGCCTCTAGCAGGCTGTAGGGGCAAGTGCTGTCAGTAGCACTTACACACAGACAAAGATCCCCCAGGTAGCCTCCAGCAGGCTGTAGGGGCAAGTGCTGTCAGTAGCAGCACCTACACACAGACAAAGATCCCCCGTGTAGCCTCCAGCAGGCTGTAGGGGCAAGTGCTGTCAGTAGCACCTACACACAAACGTCCCCCAGGTAGCCTCTAGCTGGCTGTAGGGGCAAGTGCTGTCAGTAGCACTTACACACAGACAAAGATCCCCCAGGTAGCCTCTAGCAGGCTGTAGGGGCAAGTGCTGTCAGTAGCACCTACACACAGACAAAGATCCCCCAGGTAGCCTCTAGCAGGCTGTAGGGGCAAGTGCTGTCAGTAGCACCTACACACAGACAAACATCCCCCAGGTAGCCTCCAGCAGGCTGTAGGGGCAAGTGCTGTTAGTAGCACCTACACACAGACAAAGATCCCCCGTGTAGCCTCCAGCAGGCTGTAGGGGCAAGTGCTGTTAGTAGCACCTACACACAGACAAAGATCCCCCAGGTAGCCTCCAGCAGGCTGTAGGGGCAAGTGCTGTTAGTAGCACCTACACACAGACAAAGATCCCCCAGGTAGCCTCTAGCAGGCTGTAGGGGCAAGTGCTGTCAGTAGCACCTACACACAGACAAAGATCCCCCAGGTAGCCTCTAGCAAGCTGTAGGGGCAAGTGCTGTCAGTAGCACCTACACACAGACAAAGATCCCCCGTGTAGCCTCTAGCAGGCTGTAGGGGCAAGTGCTGTCAGTAGCACCTACACACAGACAAAGATCCCCCGTGTAGCCTCTAGCAGGCTGTAGGGGCAAGTGCTGTCAGTGCACCTACTGACAGCAGCAGCAGCAACAACAAAACAACAGCAGTAGCAACAACAGCAGCATCAACAGCAGCAGCAACAGCGACAACAGCGACAACAACAACAACATCAACAACAGCAACAGCAACAACAACAACAGCAACAACAACAACGACAACAACAACAACGACAACAACAACAACAACATCAACAACAACAACAACATCAACATTATCAACAACATCAACAACAACATCATCAACAACGACAACAACAACAACAACATCAACATTATCAACAACAACAGTAACAACAACAACATCAACAGCAACAGTAACAACAACAACGACAACGACGACAACAGCGACAACAACAACAGCGACAACAACAACATCAACAACAACAGCAACAACAACGACAACAACAACATCAACAACATCAACAACATCAACAACAACAACATCATCAACAACATCGACAACAACAACATCAACAACAACATCGACAACAACAACATCAACAACAACATCAACAACATCAACAACAACATCGACAACAACAACAACATCAACAACAACAACAACATCAACAACATCAACATCAACAACAACATCAACAACATCATCAACAACAACATCAACAACAACATCAACAACATCAACAACATCAACAACAACATCAACTACAACAGCAACAACAACAACAAAACAACATCAACAACAACAGCAACAGCAGCAACAACAACGACAACAACAACAACAGCAACAGCAGCAACAACATCAACAACATCAACGACAACAACAACGACAACAACAACATCAACAACATCAACGACAACAACAACGACAACAACAACATCAACAACATCGACAACAACAACGACAACAACATCAACAACAACATCAACAACAACAGCAACAACAACAGCAACAACATCAACAACATCAACAACAACAACAACAGCAACAACAACATCAACAACATCAACAACATCAACAACAACAGCAACAACAACAGCAACATCAACAACAACATCAACAACAACAGCGACAACAACAACAACATCAACAACAACAACATCAACAACATCAACAACAACAGCGACAACAACAACAGCGACAACAACAACAACGACAACAACATCAACAACAACAACAACAAAATCAACAACATCAACAACAGCGACATCGCCGCCCCCACCGCCATGCCCAGACTACGGTGACAAAGCTGGCAGGACCCTCCTGACAAGAGTCCAGTTCAGCCATCACAATCACCACCGTCACAATCACCACCATCACAATCACCACCGTCACAATAACCACCGTCACAATCACCACCGTCACAATCACCACCGTCACAATCACCACCGTCACAATCACCACCATCACAATCACCACCACCGTGACCACCACCATCGTGACCACCACCGTGACCACCACCACCTCCGCCACCACCGCCACCTCCACCACTCCATCACGACCACTGCCACCACCACCACATCCATCACCACTACGACCACCGCCACCATCACCACCCCCGCCACCACCATCACCACCTCCGCCTCCAGCACCACCACCACCACCACCTCCGCCACCACCACCACCACCCCCACCACCACCGCCACCACCACCACCACCTCCGCTACCACCACCACCACCCCCACCACCACCGCCACCAGCACCACCACCTCCGCCACCACCACCACCACCAACGCCACCACCCCCGCCACCACCGCCACCACCACCACCACCACCCCCGCCACCACCGCCACCTCCACCACTCCATCACGACCACTGCCACCACCGCCATCTCCATCACCACTACCACCACCACCACCCCCGCCACCACCCACCACCGCCACCACCACCGCCACCACCCCCGCCACCACCACCGCCACCACCACCACCACCACCACCTCCAGCACCACCACCACCACCACCACCCCCACCACCACCACGATGGCTTGGCGGAGGTGAGCGAGCGTGACCGGACTACCCACGGCGCCTTAATGAGCCCCGCGCCCGTTAAGACGCCATTAATTTGATTACCTCTGCTTAGTGGAGTTCATTAAAGTCACTTTGTTGCCCGTTTGTAGCCGTGGCTGTTTTTTTAACCTGGCCCCAGGTTGCCCTCCCAACGCGGGGGATGGCGGGGGGGAAGGGAGGCGACAGAGCGGAGAGGGGAGTTGAGCACCAGGAGTGTGGAGATGCTCTGGCTCCTTCGGGAAAGTCACCGAGGTAGGAACTAAGTCACGACCCTTCAATCCGCAACGAAAGCGGAAAGTTTCGAATCAAGTGGCTAGGAGATGTTAAGTCCCTCGCCCGGTACGCACGAGGTCGTGGGTTCGATCCAGACCCTGACGATGCCTGCTGTATGTTTGGAGTTTGATGATTAATATGATAGAGACACGCCGAGTGGCTAGGAGATGTTAACTCCCTCGCCCGGTACGCACGAGGTCGTGGGTTCGATCCAGACCCTGACGATGCCTGCTGTATGTTTGGACTTTGATGATTAATATGATAGAGACACGCAGAATGGCTAGATGTTAACGCCCTCACTCGGTACGCAGGTCGTGGGTTCGATCCAGACCCTGACGATGCCTGCTGTATGTTTGGAGTTTGATTATTACTATGATAGAGAGAGACACGCAGAGTGGCTAGGAGATGTTAACTCCCTCGCCCGGTACGCAGGAGGTCGTGGGTTCGATCCCGACCCTGACGATGCCTGCTGTATGTTTGGAGTTTGATGATTAATGATAGAGAGAGACACGCAGAGTGGCTAGGAGATGTTAACTCCCTCGCCCGGTACGCAGGAGGTCGTGGGTTCGATCCCGACCCTGACGATGCCTGCTGTATGTTTGGACTTTGCGTGTCTCTCTCTATCATATGAATCATCAGAGTGGCTAGATGTTAACTCCCTCGCCCGGTACGCACGAGGTCGTGGGTTCGATCCAGACCCTGACGATGCCTGCTGTATGTTTTGGACTTTGATTATTACTATGATAGAGCCACGCAGAGTGGCTAGGAGATGTTAAGTCCCTCGCCCGGTACGCAGGAGGTCGTGGGTTCGATCCAGACCCTGACGATGCCTGCTGTATGTTGGAGTTTGCGTGTCTCTCTCTATCATATTAATCAACAGAGTGGCTAGGAGATGTTAACTCCCCTCGCCCGGTACGCTAGGTGCACCTCGAGGCCACGTGAAGTGTCGATGGCTCGCTGACAGGAGGTCACGGGACAGACCCAGGTGCCACGGGTCGACTGACTGAGATGAGTGGCTGATGCACCGCCACCTGTACCACCTACTGTGCCAACTCGCTGCATTTTAGCCACCCGGCGCTCCACTCGTTGTTGTGAGCGTCGCTCCTCTGCCCTCCGTTGTTGCTGGAGGGCGACTGCCTCCATCTGCCCAGTAGCCTCAAGGTGCACCTAGCCTGGCACTGCCCAGTAGCAGCGTCCTTCACGAACCTCCTCCATAGAGGCCAATCTTGGACACCGCTGGTACCAATCATCGGCAAGTCCACTCAGCTCCACATCCTCCTGTACCGCATCACTCCATCTCTTCTCTAGCCCGTACCACTCACTCACCTACTCACCCACCCACCCACTCACCCATAGCCCGTGCCACTCACCCACCCACACACTCACCCATAGCCCGTGCCACTCACTCACCTACTCACCCACCCACACACTCACCCATAGCCCGTGCCACTCACTCACCCACTCACCCACTCACTCACCTACTCACCCACCCACCCACTCACCCATAGCCCGTGCCACCTACCCACCCACACACTCACCCATCAACTCCATCTCTTCTCCAGCCCGTGCCACTCACTCACCTACTCACCCACCCACTCACCCACAGCCCGTGCCACTCACCCACCCACACACACTCACGCACTCACACCCATCAGTCCATCTCTTCTCTAGCCCGTGCCACTCACTCACCTACTCGCCCACCCACTCACCTACTCACCCACCCACCCACTCGCCCATAGCCCGTGCCACCCACCCACCCACCCATCAACTCCATCTCTTCTCCAGCCCGTGCCGCGCCCGTTTCGCCCCCTCTTTCCGGCCAAGCAGAAGCTGCTTGGGGCCGTGCGGTGGCTGGGCACGCGGGCCAAATGACCCGGCCCAAAGCCGCCTCGCCTGCCAGCGGAGCTCACCGATGGGACCGTGTCCAGACCTTTCGAAGATTTGTGAACGTGTCGTTGAAACCCGCCACCACCCGACACACAGCCAACGAGTAGGGGTTGTCCCGTCACTAGTACAGCACACCGGTGTGTTGGAGAGCCAAGCCAATGTTGTGCCGGAGGGCGACTGCCCACATCCGCCCAGTGGCCTTTAGCCTACTTGCTAACCGAGTTGTGAGCTCCTCACACAAATGGAGGATGGATCGCAGGCAGTCCATTCAAGCACACGCGCACAGCATTCTGTGGATTTTGCGAAAACCACCGTGCGGTTCGTGAATAAGTGCGGTGGTCCGTCTTAGCTTGACGTTACCGGTTCACCACCATCATCATCACCACCACCACCATCATCACCATCACCAACATCACCATCATCATCACCATCACCAACAACATCACCATCATCATCACCAACAACATCACCATCATCACCATCACCAACAACATCACCATCATCATCACCATCATCATCACCAACAACATCACCATCACCACCACCACCATCACCACCACCATCACCACCACCATCACCACCACCACCATCACCACCACCATCATCACCACCACCACCACGACTCTGTCTCTGCTGCTGTTGTAAGGACCTGCTGGTGGGTTGTTTTTTTTTTGTTGCACGATTCACAAACGCTGTCCCGTGCGTTGAGAAGAGACCCACCGAGGCACTCCACAGCACGCTGATAACACGGCAAGATACCCGTCCACTGGCCAACACTGGTGACGATTGTACGAGCCAGTCCCGGGCCTCCCCCTAGGTCGACTCGGCCGGGAATTGGCGCCTGGTGGCGGAGCGTATAAAACAATCGGCACGTGGGGAGACAAAGGCGGCCGAGCCGCTGTGATGTTGACCACAACACCACCCTCGTCACTTGCTACAGCAACCACCGCCATGATCATCACCACCATCAGTGCATGGACACGAAGATTAGACGGAGGAAGGGTGGCAGGTCACTCACTACCACAGAGTGAGTTGTAGGTCACTCACTCACCACCACAGAGTGAGTTGCAGGTCACTCACTACCACAGAGTGAGTTGTAGGTCACTCACTCACCACCACAGAGTGAGTTGCAGGTCACTCACTACCACAGAGTGAGTTGTAGGTCACTCACTCACCACCACAGAGTGAGTTGCAGGTCACTCACTACCACAGAGTGAGTTGTAGGTCACTCACTCACCACCACAGAGTGAGTTGCAGGTCACTCACTACCACAGAGTGAGTTGCAGGTCACTCACTACCACAGAGTGAGTTGCAGGTCACTCACTACCACCACAGAGTGAGTTGCAGGTCACTCACTACCACAGAGTGAGTTGCAGGTCACTCACTACCACTCACTACCACCACTACCACCACTACCACGGAGTGAGTTGCAGGTCACTCACTACCACAGAGTGAGTTGCAGGTCACTCACTACCACAGAGTGAGTTGCAGGTCACTCACTACCACAGAGTGAGTTGCAGGTCACTCACTACCACAGAGTGAGTTGCAGGTCACTCACTACCACCACCACAGAGTGAGTTGCAGGTCACTCACTACCACCACCACAGAGTGAGTTGCAGGTCACTCACTACCACAGAGTGAGTTGCAGGTCACTCACTACCACAGAGTGAGTTGCAGGTCACTCACTACCACAGAGTGAGTTGCAGGTCACTCACTACCACAGAGTGAGTTGCAGGTCACTCACTACCACAGAGAGAGTTGCAGGTCACTCACTACCACCACTACCACCACAGAGTGAGTTGCAGGTCACTCACTACCACAGAGTGAGTTGCAGGTCACTCACTACCACAGAGTGAGTTGCAGGTCACTCACTACCACAGAGTGAGTTGCAGGTCACTCACTACCACAGAGTGAGTTGTAGGTCACTCACTACCACAGAGTGAGTTGCAGGTCACTCACTACCACAGAGTGAGTTGCAGGTCACTCACTACCACCACAGAGTGAGTTGCAGGTCACTCACTACCACAGAGTGAGTTGCAGGTCACTCACTACCACAGAGTGAGTTGTAGGTCACTCACTACCACAGAGTGAGTTGCAGGTCACTCACTACCACGGAGTGAGTTGCAGGTCACTCACTACCACAGAGTGAGTTGCAGGTCACTCACTACCACTCACTACCACCACTACCACCACTACCACGGAGTGAGTTGCAGGTCACTCACTACCACAGAGTGAGGTGCAGGTCACTCACTACCACCACAGAGTGAGTTGCAAGTCACTCACTATCACCACAGAGTGAGTTGCAGGTCACTCACTACCACAGAGTGAGTTGCAGGTCACTCACTACCACAGAGTGAGTTGCAGGTCACTCACTACCACAGAGTGAGTTGCAGGTCACTCACTACCACAGAGTGAGTTGCAGGTCACTCACTACCACAGAGTGAGTTGCAGGTCACTCACTACCACAGAGTGAGTTGCAGGTCACTCACTACCACAGAGAGAGTTGCAGGTCACTCACTACCACAGAGTGAGTTGCAGGTCACTCACTACCACCACTACCACCACAGAGTGAGTTGCAGGTCACTCACTACCACCACCACTACCACAGAGTGAGTTGCAGGTCACTCACTACCACAGAGAGAGTTGCAGGTTACTCACTACCACAAAGTGAGTTGCAGGTCACTCACTACCACCACTACCACAGAGTGAGTTGCAGGTCACTCACTACCACCACCACCACACAGTGAGTTGCAGGTCACTCACTACCACCACTACCACAGAGTAAGTTGCAGGTCACTCACTATCACCACAGAGTGAGTTGGAGGTAACTCACTACCACTCACTACCACTCACTACAACTCACTACCACTCACTACCACTCACTACCACTCACTACCACCACTCACTACAACCCCACTACCACCACTACCACCACCACCACTACAACTCACTACCACTCACTACCACCACTACCACTATCACTCACCACTACCACTCACCACCACTCACTACCACTACCACTCACCACCACTCACTACCACTCACCACCACCACTCACTACCACCACCACCACTACCACTCACTACCACCACCACTCACTACCACCACCACTATCACCCACTACCACCACCACTACCACTCACTACCACCACTACCACCACCACCACTACTACAACTCACCACCACTCACTACAACTCACTACAACTCACCACTACCACCACTCACTACCACCACCACTCACTACTACTCAAAACTCACTACCACTCACTACAACTCACTACCACTCACTACCACTCACTACCACCACCACCACTCACTACCACCACCACCACCACCACTCACTACCACCACCACTCACTACCACTCACTACCACCACCACCACTCACTACCACCACTACCACTCACTACCACTCACTACCACCACCACTACCACCACTCACTACCACCACCACCACTCACCACCACCGCCACCACCACCGCCACCACCACTACCACTCACTACCACCACCACCACTCACTACCACCACCACTCACTACAACTCACTACCACTCACTACCACCACCACTCACTACCACCACTCACCACCACCACTACCACTCACTACCACCACTACCACCACCACTACCACCACTCACTACCACTCACTACCACCACCACTACCACTCACTACCACCACTACCACTCACTACCACCACTCACCACCACTCACTACCACCACCACTACCACTCACTACCACCACTCACTACAACTCACCACCACTCACTACCACTCACTACCACCACTCACTACAACTCACCACCACTCACTACCACTCACTACCACTCACTACCACCACTCACTACCACCACCACTCACTACCACCACTACCACTACAACTCACTACCACACACTACCACCACTACCACTCACTACCACTCACTACCACTCACCACTACCACTCACCACCACTCACTACCACCACCACTCACTACCACCACAACTCACTACCACTCACTACCACCACTACCACTCACTACAACTCACCACCACTCACTACCACCACCACTACCACACACTACCACCACCACCACTACCACTCACTACCACTACCACCACTCACTACTACTACCACAGTGAGTTGAAGGTCACTCACCACCACTCACTACCACCACCACCACCGCCACCACCGCCACCACTACCACTCACTACCACTCACTACCACCACCACTACCACCACCACTACCACCACTCACTACCACTCACTACCACCACTCACTACCACTCACTACCACCACCACTACCACTCATTACAACTCACTACCACTACTACCACTCACTACCACCACCACTCACTACCACCACCACCGCCACTCACTACCACCACCACCACTACCACTCACTACCACCACCACTACCACTCACTACCACCACCACAACCACCACCACTACCACCACTCACTACCACCACCACCACTCACTACCACTACCACTCACTACCACCACCACCACCACTCACTCACCACCACTCACTACCACTCACTACCACTCACTACCACCACTACCACCACCACCACTCACTCACTACCACCACCACTACCACTCACTACCACCACCACTACCACCACCACTACCACTCCACTTCTACCACCACTCCACCACCACCGCCACCACTACCACTCACTACCACTCACTACCACTCCACTCACCTACCACCACCACTCACTACCACCACTACCACCACCACTCACTACCACCACTACCACTCACTACAACTCACTACCACTCACTACAACTCACTACCACTACTACCACTCACTACCACCACCACTCACTACCACCACCACCACCACCGCCACTCACTACCACCACCACTACCACTCACTACCACCACCACTACCACTCACTACCACCACCACTACCACTCACTACCACCACCACTACCACCACTCACTACCACCACCACCACTCACTACCACCACTACCACCACCACCACTCACTACCACCACCACTACCACTCACTACCACCACCACCACCACTCACTACCACTCACTACCACCACTACCACCACCACTCACTCACTACCACCACCACTACCACTCACTACCACCACCACTACCACCACCACTACCACTCACTACCACCACCACTACCACCACTCACTACCACTCACTACCACCACTACCACTCACTACCACTCACCACCACTCACTACCACCACCACTCACTACCACCACTACCACCACCACTCACTACCACCACTACCACTCACTACAGTCACTACCACCACTACCACTCACTACCACTACCACCACCACAACTCACTACCACTACCACCACCACAACTCACTACCACCACTCACTACCACCACCACTACCACTCACTACCACCACCACCACCACCACTCACTACCACCACCACCACCACTCACTACCACCACCACTACCACTCACGACCACCACCACCACCACCACTACTCACTACCATCACCACTACCACCACTACCACCACCACTACCACCACTCACTACCACAACTCACTACAACTCACCACCACTCACCACCACTCACTACCACCACTCACTACAACTCACCACCACTCACTACCACTCACTACCACTCACTACCACCACTCACTACCACCACCACTCACTAACACCACTACCACTACAACTCACTACCACCACTACCACTCACTACCACTCACTACCACTCACCACTACCACCACTACCACCACTCACTACCACTCACTACCAACACTACCACTCACTACAACTCACCACCACTCACTACCACCACCACTACCACACACTACCACCACCACCACTACCACTCACTACCACCACTACCACCACCACCACTACTACAACTCACCACCACTCACTACCACTCACTACAAACTCACTACCACTCACTACAACTCACCACTACCACCACTCACTACCACCACCACCACTCACTACAACTCAAAACTCACTACCACTCACTACAACTCACTACCACTCACTACCACTCACTACCACTCACTACCACCACCACTACCACTACTCACTACCACCACCACCACCACTCACTACCACCACCACTCACTACCACTCACTACCACCACTACCACCACCACTACCACCACTCACTACCACCACCACTCACCACCACCGCCACCACCACTCACCACCACCGCCACCACCACTACCACTCACTACCACCACCACCACCACTCACTACCACCACCACTCACTACAACTCACTACCACTCACTACCACCACCACTCACTACCACCACTCACCACCACCACTACCACTCACTACCACCACTACCACCACCACTACCACCACTCACTACCACTCACTACCACCACCACTACCACTCACTACCACCACTACCACTCACTACCACCACTCACCACCACTCACTACCACCACCACTACCACTCACTACAACTCACTACAACTCACCACCACTCACTACCACTCACTACCACCACTCACTACAACTCACCACCACTCACTACCACTCACTACCACTCACTACCACCACTCACTACCACCACCACTCACTACCACCACTACCACTACAACTCACTACCACTCACTACCACCACTACCACTCACTACCACTCACTACCACTCACCACTACCACTCACCACCACTCACTACCACCACCACTCACTACCACCACAACTCACTACCACTCACTACCACCACTACCACTCACTACAACTCACCACCACTCACTACCACCACCACTACCACACACTACCACCACCACCACTACCACTCACTACCACCACCACTACCACCACTCACTACTACTACCACAGTGAGTTGAAGGTCACTCACCACCACTCACTACCACCACCACCACCGCCACCACTACCACTCACTACCACTC
>NC_133741.1:3267645-3447971 GCF_048934315.1 Petromyzon marinus | reverse complement strand
GGTGCAGCTCAATTTGTAAACCCCGGGATACTGTAAGTCAGGAATGACATCCTTCACGGATGGAATCAGGTCACGGATTTTGTGTACTGTATTGAACCGGACCAGGATCTTGTGTTTGTTTAGAATTTTGGAGATCTTTTTAGTAACGCCTGCTATATATGGTAGTGTGATGGTTTTGATCGGAGTATCAAGTGGTTGTTTCTGTATGGAGGGAGAAACAGCATGGCAGATGGTACGGTCAGAGTATCCGTTCCTCTTGAGGGCCAAATGTACATGTTTTAATTCACTGGTCAGGTGGTGTTGGTCCGAAATGCAATAAGCCCTGTGGTATAACGTTTTGATGAGAGAATTCTTTTGAGTTGGGTGGTGGTGGGAATCAGGTTTCAAGTAGGAATCTGTGTGGTTAGGTTTTCCTGTAGACAGAATGTCCCAATGAGCCATCAGGTCTCCTCTCAAACAGAACATCCAAGAATGGTAGCTTTCCATCATTCTCCACTTCCATGGTGAATTTGATGGCGGGATGTCTGGAATTGATGTGGTCTAGGAAAAGGTTCAAAGCTGGGAGGCCAAGTGGCCAAATGACGAAAGTGTCGTCTACATTTCTCTTCCACAGGGAAGGTCTGACGGTGGAAGTCTGGATGGCGTCTGATTCAAATTTCTCCATGAAAACATTGGCTATCACTGGTGACAAGGGAGAACCCATGAGGGAACCCTCATTTTGTTTGTAGAATGTGCCATTCCAAGTAAAGTAGGTATTGTTTAGGCAGTGCCTAACCAGCACAGGTGTATCAGGGTCTAGTCCATGTTTGACCAAATTTTAAATTATTTCAATGGTATCAGGTACTGGGACCTTGGTGAACAGAGAGACCACATCGAAGCTGACAAGGATATCGTCAGGGGACAGTACAACGTCTTTGACCATAGAGACCAATTGGGCTGAGTTAAGTACTTCTGAGGAGGTCTTGCCAGTGAAAGGCAGCAAGGTATCTGACAGAAAATGGGCTAGTCTATAGGTAGGGGAGTTGATCGTGGATACGATGGGTCATAGTGGGGTGCCTTCTTTATGAATCTTGGGAAGACCATATAATCTAGGGGGTCTTGCAGCAGAAGGTTTTAGGGAGGGACGTTTAGTTTGTTCGATTAGGGAGGTCGAACTTGTGATGATCTTGTTGGTTTTTATCGTTAGGCTATTAGTAGGGTCATTTTTATTTATTGAGTAACTTCCATCGTTGAGCAGGTTCTGGATTTTGTTGTTGTATGCATCTTTATCCATAATTACAGTAGCGTTGCCTTTGTCGGCTGAGAGGATGACTATATCATTTCTGTTTTTTAAATTCGCGAGTTCAGAGCGTTCATTTTTGCTGATGTTGCTAATGGGTTTCTTAGCATTCTTAAGAATAGTGGCTATTTCAGCTCTCACAACGTCTGCTTGGATGTGTCCTACGACTTTGAGGGCTACATCGACCTGAGAGATGATATCATCTACAGGTATATGTTTTGGGGTGACAGCAAAATTTAGCCCTTTAGCCAGTACTGTTTTCAGATTGTCCAAAATCGGGGTGCTACTCTGATTAATGACGATTTTGTTAACGTCTAGTTTTGTTATATGTGGGACTGGGTTCTCCTTTGATAGGTGGTTGAATTTAGAAATCAGGTTAGCTTTGCATTTGACTGATAGTGAATCAGCAGAAGAAGCAGTCATGTTGTCTACATGGTTCCAATCAGAAGGTGACATTTTTTGTATTAACATTAAATGAGCTTGTAGGAGCGTCCTGTCTAAAGTATCGAGTTCAAATCGGAGTAGCCTTATCCTCTCTGAGATTAAAGATAGGCTGGCCTTAAACAGAATCTGTTTAGAATTCGGTGAAGATACAGCAGCAGAAGTGAGTGTGAAAGCAATGACTTACAGTACCCCCCGGGGTTTACAAATTGAGCTGCACCTGTGGTGATTGCTATATCGGGGAGACGAAACGACATGTCTCTGACCGAATTCGCGAGCACAAATCAGACTTGAAACACGGCAGAACGAATTCTTCTGCCATAGCTGATCACTGTTGCAACGCTGTGGGTAATCACGATATAGTTTTCTCCAATACCAAGGTTCTCTGCAAACCCACGGGTTTTTATCAGAGATTTGTCCACGAGGCAATTCAGATTTACAAACACAGACACAATTTCAACCGAGAAGATGGTTTCAAATTAAGCAATCATTGGAAATATGTTCTAAATCATACCAAACATTAAACTAATTTTCAATGGTACAGTATATTTATTCAAGTAGTGGTATCCTAAACTTTCACATCAGCGTATTTCCCTTCACACCAACATTTGTAAACCCCCCCCTCCCCGTGCCGGTCCTCTACAGCATTTTATGCTAATTCCTTTGTCAAAGCGTTTGGTTTCCTCCCACACAGCTTAAAGGACGCGACCTGAGCTTGGCTGTCTTCACTCCAACGCTGTCCACTGTACAGTACGGTCCCTTCACCTGATGAAGGCCACTTGTGTTGTGGCCGGAACGTCGTTATTTTTTGTTTTATTTTTTACCTACGTGACTTTACCGAATAGAACCAAAGAGTATGGATCCTTGCAGTCATGAAAGCTTCAAATCTGGAATCTCCTCACCACTGTGATGATGAGAGAGAGACGCAGACTCCAAATATTCAGCAGCAGCAGGCATCATCACGGGTCGGGATCAAACCCACGACCTCCTGTATACCAGGGGAGGTAGGTAACATCTCCACTGTGATGATGAAAGAGAGACACAGACTCTAAATATACAGCAGCAGCAGGCATCGTCAGGGTCTGGATGGAACTCACGACCTCCTGTATACCATGGAAGGTAGTTAACATCTCTTAGCCACTGTAGCACCCGAGGTGGCATACTCACGTGACCTTAGCCCCCAGGGTTGCTTCCTAGAGTTAACTGGCACAACGTGCGATGTGTGTAGAGGGCCCACAGAGGGCCTGGGATGGATGAAAGGAAGCTCAGCGCAAAACCATATTCGTGGTAAAGTCCGAGTCACATCAAAGTATGAGTGTGAGTTATGGACCATCGTTACCAGGGGTGGATTTCAACATTGTCAGGGCTGCCATCGCTGTTACCCCGCCTTGTTGAATGTACAGGGACTCCCCATATATGTTGTATGGCCTGTACAAATAACACGGGGAATGGCGTTAAACGTTGTATAATCGCCTGTAGACGTAGATGCCAACGGTTCTTCACGTTCTGCAGATGTAGATGCCACCGGTTCTTCACGTTCTGCAGATGTGGATGCCACTGGTTCTTCATTTTCTGCAGGTGATAGATGCCACTAGTTCTTTATATTCTGCAGATGTAGATGCCATTGGGTTTTCACCTTCTGCAGACGTAGATGCCACTTGTTATTCACGTTGTGCAGATGTAGATGTAAATGGTTCTTCATGTTCTACAGATGTAGATGACACTGTTTCTTCACCTTCTGCATATATAGATGCCACGGGTTCTTTACATTCCACAGATGTAGATGCCACTGGTGTTCACGTTTGCAGATGAAGATGTCACTTGTTCTTCACCTGCTGCAGATGTAGTTGCCACTGGTTCTTCACGTTCTGCAAATGTAGATACCACTGGTTCTTCACGTTCTGCAGATGGAGATGCAACTGGTTCTTCACCTTCTGCAGATGTAGATGCCACTGGTTCTTCACGTTTTGCAGATGTAGATGCCAATGGTTCTTCACGTTCTGCAGATGTAGATGCCAATGGTTCTTCATATTCTGCCGATGTAGATGCCACCGGTTCTTCATGTTCTGCAGGTGTGGATGCCACTGGCTTTTTACGTTCTGAAGATGTAGATGCCACTGGTTTTTCATTTTCTGCAAATAATAGATGCCACTGGTTCTTTATATTCTGCAGATGTAGATGCCATTGGTTTTTCACCTTCTGCAGACGTAGATGCTACTGGTTCTTCAGCTTCTGTAGATGAAGATGCCACTGGTTCTTCACGTTGTTCAGATGTAGATGTCACTGGTTCTTCAGCTTCTGCAGATGTAGATGCCACTGGTTCTTTACATTCCACAGATGTAGATGCCACTGGTTTTTCACGTTCTGAAGATGTAGATGCTACTGGTTGTTCACGTTTGCAGATGAAGATGCCAGGGTTGTGAGACACTGGATAGTGATACACTGGGTCGGAAGACACTGGGTAGTGAGACACTGGGTAGTGAGACACGGGTAGTGAGACACTGGGTAGTGAGACACTGGGTAGTGACACACTGGGTAGTGAGACACTGGGTAGTGAGACACCGGTAGTGAGACACTGGGTAGTGAGACGCTGGGTAGTGAGACGCTGGGTAGTGAGACAATGGGTAGTGAGACACTGGGTAGTGAGACACTCGTAGTGAGACACTTGTAGCGAGACACTGGGTAGTGAGACACTGGGTAGTGAGACACTGGGTAGTGAGACACCGGTAGTGAGACACTGGGTAGTGAGACGCTGGGTAGTGAGACGCTGGGTAGTGAGACAATGGGTAGTGAGATACTGGGTAGTGAGACACTGGTAGCGAGACACTGGGTAGTGAGACACTGGGTAGTGAGACACTGGGTAGTGAGACGCTGGGTAGTGAGACGCTGGGTAGTGAGACGCTGTGTAGTGAGACACTGGGTAGTGAGACACTGGGTAGTGAGACACTCGTTGTGAGACACTGGTAGCGAGACACTGGGTAGTGAGTCACTGGGTAGTGAGACACTGGGTAGTGAGACTGGGTAGTGAGACACTGGCTAGTGAGACACTGGTAGTGGGACACTGGGTAGTGACACACTGCGTAGTGAGACACGGGGTAGTGAGACACTGGGTAGTGAGACACTTGGTAGTGAGACACTTGGTAGCGAGACACTGGGTAGTGAGACACTGGGTAGTGAGACACTGGGTAGTGAGACACTGGGTAGTGAGACACTTGGTAGTGAGACACTGGGTAGCGAGACACTGGGTAGTGAGACACTGGGTAGTGAGACACTGGGTAGTGAGACACTTGGTAGTGAGACACAGGGTAACGAGACGCTGGGCAGTGAGACACTGGGTAGCGAGACACTGGGTAGTGAGACACTGGGTAGTGAGACACTGGGTAGTGAGACACTGCTAGTGAGACACTCTGTAGTGAGACACTGGGGTAGTGAGACACTGGGGTAGTGAGACACTGGGTAGTGAGACACAGGTAGTCAGACACTGGTAGTGAGACATTGGGTAGTGAGACACTGGGTAGTGAGACACTGCTAGTCAGACACTGCTAGTGAGACACTGGGGAGTGAGACACTGAATGGTGAGACACATGTAGTGAGAGACTGGGTAATGAAACACTGGTAATGAGACTCTGGGTAGTGAGACAGTGAGACTCTGGGTAGTGAGACAGTGAGACGCTGGGTAATGAGACAGTGAGGCACTGGGTAGTGAGACACTTGTGTAGTGAGACAGTGAGACTCTGGGTAGTGAGACAGTGAGACACTGGGTAGTGAGACAGTGAGACTCTGGGTAGTGAGACAGTGAGACTCTGGGTAGTGAGACAGCGAGACTCTGGGTAGTGAGACAGTGAGACACTGGGTAGTGAGACACTGGGTAGTGAGGCAGTGAGACACTGGGTAGTGAGACAGTGAGACACTGGGTAGTGAGACAGTGAGACTCTGGGTAGTGAGACACTGGGTAGTGAGGTAGTGAGACACTGGGTAGTGAGACACTGGGTAGTGAGACACGGGTAGTGAAACACTGTGTAGTGAGACACTGGGTAGTGAGACACTGGGGTAGTGAGACACTGGGTAGTGAGACACTGGGTAGTGAGACACGGGGGTAGTGAGACACTGCTAGTGAGACACTGGGTAGTGAGACACTAGGTAGAGAGACACTGGGGTAGTGAGACACTGGGTAGTGAGACCCTGGGTAGTAAGACACTGCTAGTCAGACACTGGTAGTGAGACATTGGGTAGTGAGACACTGGGTAGTGAGACACTGGGTAGTGAGACATTGGGTAGTGAGACACTGCTAGTCAGACAATGCTAGTGAGACACTGGGTAGTGAGACACTGAATGGTGAGACACTGGGTAGTGAGACACTGAATGGTGAGACATGTAGTGAGAGACTGGGTAATGAAACACTGGTAATGAGACTCTGGGTAGTGAGACAGTGAGACTCTGGGTAGTGAGACAGTGAGACTCTGGGTAGTGAGACAGTGAGACTCTGGGTAATGAGACAGTGAGGCACTGGGTAGTGAGACACTGGGTAGTGATACAGTGAGACTCTGGGTAGTGAGACAGTGAGACACTGGGTAGTGAGACAGTGAGACTCTGGGTAGTGAGACAGTGAGACACTGGGTAGTGAGACAGTGAGACACTGGGTAGTGAGACTCTGGGTACTGAGACAGCGAGACTCTGGGTAGTGAGATAGTGAGACACTGGGTAGTGAGACACTGGGTAGTGAGGCAGTGAGACTCTGGGTAGTGAGACAGTGAGACACTGTGTAGTGAGACACTGGGTAGTGAGACCCTGGGTAGTAAGACACTGCTAGTCAGACACTGGTAGTGAGACACTGGGTAGTGAGACACTGGGGTAGTGAGACACTGGGGTAGTGAGACACTGGGTAGTGAGACGCTGGGTAGTGAGCCGCTGGGTAGTGAGACATTGGGTAGTGAGACAATGGGTAGTGAGACACTGGGTAGTGAGGCAGTGAGACACTGGGTAGTGAGACAGTGAGACACTGCGTAGTGAGACAGTGAGACTCTGGGTAGTGAGACACTGGGTAGTGAGGCAGTGAGACTCTGGGTAGTGAGACAGTGAGACACTGGGTAGTGAGACACTGGGTAGTGAGACACTGGGTAGTGAGACACGGGTAGGGAAACACTGTGTAGTTAGACACTGGGTAGTGAGACACTGGGTAGTGAGACACTCGGTAGTGAGACACTGCTAGTGAGACACTGGGTAGTGAGACACTGGGGTAGTGAGACTCTGGGGTAGTGAGACACTGCTAGTGAGACACGGGTAGTGAAACACTGTGTAGTGAGACACTGGGTAGTGAGACACTGGGTAGTGAGACACTCGGTAGTGAGACACTGCTAGTCAGACGCTGGGTAGTGAGACACTGGGGTAGTGAGACACTGGGTAGTGAGACACTGGGTAGATAGACACTGGGGTAGTGAGACACTCGGTAGTGAGACACTGCAAGTCAGACGCTGGGTAGTGAGACACTGGGGTAGTGAGACACTGGGTAGTGAGACACTGGGTAGTGAGACACTGGGTAGAGAGACACTGGGGTAGTGAGACACTGGGTAGTGAGACCCTGGGTAGTAAGACACTGCTAGTCAGACACTGGTAGTGAGACATTGGGTAGTGAGACACTGGGTAGTGAGACACTGCTAGTCAGACACTGCTAGTGAGACACTGGGTAGTGAGACACTGAATGGTGAGACACATGTAGTGAGAGACTGGGTAATGAAACACTGGTAATGAGACTCTGGGTAGTGAGACAGTGAGACTCTGGGTAGTGAGACAGTGAGACTCTGGGTAATGAGACAGTGAGGCACTGGGTAGTGAGACACTGGGTAGTGAGACAGTGAGACTCTGGGTAGTGAGACAGTGAGACACTGGGTAGTGAGACAGTGAGACTCTTGTTAGTGAGACAGTGAGACTCTGGGTAGTGAGACAGCGAGACTCTGGGTAGTGAGACAGTGAGACACTGGGTAGTGAGACACTGGGTAGTGAGGCAGTGAGACACTGGGTAGTGAGACAGTGAGACACTGGGTAGTGAGACAGTGAGACTCTGGGTAGTGAGACACTGGGTAGTGAGGCAGTGAGACTCTGGGTAGTGAGACACTGGGTAGTGAGACACGGGTAGTGAAACACTGTGTAGTGAGACACTGGGTAGTGAGACACTGGGGTAGTGAGACACTGGGGTAGTGAGACACTGGGGTAGTGAGACACGGGGGTAGTGAGACACTGCTAGTGAGACACTGGGTAGTGAGACACTGGGTAGTGAGACCCTGGGTAGTAAGACACTGCTAGTCAGACACTGGTAGTGAGACATTGGGTAGTGAGACACTGGGTAGTGAGACACTGGGTAGTGAGACATTGGGTAGTGAGACACTGGGTAGTGAGACACTGCTAGTCAGACACTGCTAGTGAGACACTGGGTAGTGAGACACTGAATGGTGAGACACTGGGTAGTGAGACACTGAATGGTGAGACATGTAGTGAGAGACTGGGTAATGAAACACTGGTAATGAGACTCTGGGTAGTGAGACAGTGAGACTCTGGGTAGTGAGACAGTGAGACTCTGGGTAGTGAGACAGTGAGACTCTGGGTAATGAGACAGTGAGGCACTGGGTAGTGAGACACTGGGTAGTGAGACAGTGAGACTCTGGGTAGTGAGACAGTGAGACACTGGGTAGTGAGACAGTGAGACTCTGGGTAGTGAGACAGTGAGACACTGGGTAGTGAGACAGTGAGACACTGGGTAGTGAGACTCTGGGTACTGAGACAGCGAGACTCTGGGTAGTGAGACAGCGAGACTCTGGGTAGTGAGATAGTGAGACATTGGGTAGTGAGACACTGGGTAGTGAGGCAGTGAGACTCTGGGTAGTGAGACAGTGAGACACTGGGTAGTGAGACACTGGGTAGTGAGACACTGGGTAGTAAGACACTGCCAGTCAGACACTGGTAGTGAGACACTGGGTAGTGAGACACTGGGGTAGTGAGACACTGGGTAGTGAGACGCTGGGTAGTGAGACGCTGGGTAGTGAGACATTGGGTAGTGAGACACTGGGTAGTGAGACACTGGGTAGTGAGGCAGTGAGACACTGGGTAGTGAGACAGTGAGACACTGCGTAGTGAGACAGTGAGACTCTGGGTAGTGAGACACTGGGTAGTGAGGCAGTGAGACACGGGGTAGTGAGACACTGGGTAGTGAAACACTGGGTAGTGAGACACGGGTAGTGAAACACTGTGTAGTGAGACACTGGGTAGTGAGACACTGGGTAGTGAGACACTCGGTAGTGAAACACTGCTAGTGAGACACTGGGTAGTGAGACACTGGGGTAGTGAGACTCTGGGGTAGTGAGACACTGCTAGTGAGACACGGGTAGTGAAACACTGTGCAGTGAGACACTGGGTAGTGAGACACTGGGTAGTGAGACACTGCTAGTCAGACGCTGGGTAGTGAGACACTGGGGTAGTGAGACACTGGGTAGTGAGACACTGGGTAGAGAGACACTGGGGTAGTGAGACACTGGGTAGTGAGACCCTGGGTAGTAAGACACTGGGTAGTGAGACATTGGGTAGTGAGACACTGGGTAGTGAGACACTGGGTAGTGAGACATTGGGTAGTGAGACACTGGGTAGTGAGACACTGCTAGTCAGACACTGCTAGTGAGACACTGGGTAGTGAGACACTGAATGGTGAGACACATGTAGTGAGAGACTGGGTAATGAAACACTGGTAATGAGACTCTAGGTAGTGAGACAGTGAGACACTGGGTAGTGAGACAGTGAGACTCTGGGTAATGAGACAGTGAGACACTGGGTAGTGAGACAGCGAGACTCTGGGTAGTGAGACAGTGAGACACTGGGTAGTGAGACACTGGGTAGTGAGGCAGTGAGACACTGGGTAGTGAGACAGTGAGACACTGGGTAGTGAGACAGTGAGACTCTGGGTAGTGAGACACTGGGTAGTGAGGCAGTGAGACTCTGGGTAGTGAGACAGTGAGACACTGGTTAGTGAGACACTGGGTAGTGAGACACTGGGTAGTGAGACACGGGTAGTGAAACACTGTGTAGTGAGACACAGGGTAGTGAGACACTGGGTAGTGAGACACTCGGTAGTGAGACACTGCTAGTGAGACACTGTGTAGTGAGACACTGGGGTAGTGAGACACTGGGGTAGTGAGACACTGGGGTAGTGAGACACTGGGGTAGTGAGACACAGGTAGTCAGACACTGGTAGTGAGACATTGGGTAGTGAGACACTGGGTAGTGATACACTGCTAGTCAGACACTGCTAGTGAGACACTGGGTAGTGAGACACTGAATGGTGAGACACATGTAGTGAGAGACTGGGTAATGAAACACTGGTAATGAGACTCTGGGTAGTGAGACAGTGAGACTCTGGGTAGTGAGACAGTGAGACTCTGGGTAATGAGACAGTGAGGCACTGGGTAGTGAGACACTGGGTAGTGAGACAGTGAGACTCTGGGTAGTGAGACAGTGAGACACTGGGTAGTGAGACAGTGAGACTCTGGGTAGTGAGACAGTGAGACTCTGGGTAGTGAGACAGCGAGACTCTGGGTAGTGAGACAGTGAGACACTGGGTAGTGAGACACTGGGTAGTAAGGCAGTGAGACACTGGGTAGTGAGACAGTGAGACTCTGGGTAGTGAGACACTGGGTAGTGAGGTAGTGAGACACTGGGTAGTGAGACACTGGGTAGTGAGACATGGGTAGTGAAACACTGTGTAGTGAGACACTGGGTAGTGAGACACTGGGGTAGTGAGACACTGGGGTAGTGAGACACGGGGGTAGTGAGACACTGCTAGTGAGACACTGGGTAGTGAGACACTGGGTAGTGAGACCCTGGGTAGTAAGACACTACTAGTCAGACACTGGTAGTGAGACATTGGGTAGTGAGACACTGGGGTAGTGAGACACTGGGGTAGTGAGACACTGGGTAGCGAGACGCTGGGTAGTGAGACGCTGGGTAGTGAGACATTGGGTAGTGAGACACTGGGTAGTGAGACACTGGGTAGTGAGGCAGTGAGACACTGGGTAGTGAGACAGTGAGACACTGCGTAGTGAGACAGTGAGACTCTGGGTAGTGAGACACTGGGTAGTGAGGCAGTGAGACTCTGGGTAGTGAGACAGTGAGACACGGGGTAGTGAGACACTGGGTAGTGAGACACTGGGTAGTGAGACACGGGTAGTGAAACACTGTGTAGTGAGACACTGGGTAGTGAGACACTGGGTAGTGAGACACTCGGTAGTGAGACACTGCTAGTGAGACACTGGGTAGTGAGACACTGGGGTAGTGAGACTCTGGGGTAGTGAGACACTGCTAGTGAGACACGGGTAGTGAAACACTGTGCAGTGAGACACTGGGTAGTGAGACACTGGGTAGTGAGACACTCGGTAGTGAGACACTGCTAGTCAGACGCTGGGTAGTGAGACACTGGGGTAGTGAGACACTGGGTAGTGAGACACTGGGTAGAGAGACACTGGGGTAGTGATACACTGGGTAGTGAGACCCTGGGTAGTAAGACACTGGGTAGTGAGACATTGGGTAGTGAGACACTGGGTAGTGAGACACTGGGTAGTGAGACATTGGGTAGTGAGACACTGGGTAGTGAGACACTGCTAGTCAGACACTGCTAGTGAGACACTGGGTAGTGAGACACTGAATGGTGAGACACATGTAGTGAGAGACTGGGTAATGAAACACTGGTAATGAGACTCTGGGTAGTGAGACAGTGAGACACTGGGTAGTGAGACAGTGAGACTCTGGGTAGTGAGACAGTGAGACTCTGGGTAATGAGACAGTGAGACACTGGGTAGTGAGACAGTGAGACTCTGGGTAGTGAGACAGTGAGACTCTGGGTAGTGAGACAGCGAGACTCTGGGTAGTGAGACAGTGAGACACTGGGTAGTGAGACACTGGGTAGTGAGACACTGGGGTAGTGAGACACTGGGGTAGTGAGACACTGGGGTAGTGAGACACTGGGTAGTGAGACACAGGTAGTCAGACACTGGTAGTGAGACATTGGGTAGTGAGACACTGGGTAGTGAGACACTGCTAGTCAGACACTGCTAGTGAGACACTGGGGAGTGAGACACTGAATGGTGAGACACATGTAGTGAGAGACTGGGTAATGAAACACTGGTAATGAGACTCTGGGTAGTGAGACAGTGAGACTCTGGGTAGTGAGACAGTGAGACGCTGGGTAATGAGACAGTGAGGCACTGGGTAGTGAGACACTTGTGTAGTGAGACAGTGAGACTCTGGGTAGTGAGACAGTGAGACACTGGGTAGTGAGACAGTGAGACTCTGGGTAGTGAGACAGTGAGACTCTGGGTAGTGAGACAGCGAGACTCTGGGTAGTGAGACAGTGAGACACTGGGTAGTGAGACACTGGGTAGTGAGGCAGTGAGACACTGGGTAGTGAGACAGTGAGACACTGGGTAGTGAGACAGTGAGACTCTGGGTAGTGAGACACTGGGTAGTGAGGTAGTGAGACACTGGGTAGTGAGACACTGGGTAGTGAGACACGGGTAGTGAAACACTGTGTAGTGAGACACTGGGTAGTGAGACACTGGGGTAGTGAGACACTGGGTAGTGAGACACTGGGTAGTGAGACACGGGGGTAGTGAGACACTGCTAGTGAGACACTGGGTAGTGAGACACTAGGTAGAGAGACACTGGGGTAGTGAGACACTGGGTAGTGAGACCCTGGGTAGTAAGACACTGCTAGTCAGACACTGGTAGTGAGACATTGGGTAGTGAGACACTGGGTAGTGAGACATTGGGTAGTGAGACACTGCTAGTCAGACAATGCTAGTGAGACACTGGGTAGTGAGACACTGAATGGTGAGACACTGGGTAGTGAGACACTGAATGGTGAGACATGTAGTGAGAGACTGGGTAATGAAACACTGGTAATGAGACTCTGGGTAGTGAGACAGTGAGACTCTGGGTAGTGAGACAGTGAGACTCTGGGTAGTGAGACAGTGAGACTCTGGGTAATGAGACAGTGAGGCACTGGGTAGTGAGACACTGGGTAGTGAGACAGTGAGACTCTGGGTAGTGAGACAGTGAGACACTGGGTAGTGAGACAGTGAGACTCTGGGTAGTGAGACAGTGAGACACTGGATAGTGAGACAGTGAGACACTGGGTAGTGAGACTCTGGGTACTGAGACAGCGAGACTCTGGGTAGTGAGATAGTGAGACACTGGGTAGTGAGACACTGGGTAGTGAGGCAGTGAGACTCTGGGTAGTGAGACAGTGAGACACTGGGTAGTGAGACACTGGGTAGTGAGACCCTGGGTAGTAAGACACTGCTAGTCAGACACTGGTAGTGAGACACTGGGTAGTGAGACACTGGGGTAGTGAGACACTGGGGTAGTGAGACACTGGGTAGTGAGACGCTGGGTAGTGAGACGCTGGGTAGTGAGACATTGGGTAGTGAGACAATGGGTAGTGAGACACTGGGTAGTGAGGCAGTGAGACACTGGGTAGTGAGACAGTGAGACACTGCGTAGTGAGACAGTGAGACTCTGGGTAGTGAGACACTGGGTAGTGAGGCAGTGAGACTCTGGGTAGTGAGACAGTGAGACACTGGGTAGTGAGACACTGGGTAGTGAGACACTGGGTAGTGAGACACGGGTAGGGAAACACTGTGTAGTTAGACACTGGGTAGTGAGACACTGGGTAGTGAGACACTCGGTAGTGAGACACTGCTAGTGAGACACTGGGTAGTGAGACACTGGGGTAGTGAGACTCTGGGGTAGTGAGACACTGCTAGTGAGACACGGGTAGTGAAACACTGTGTAGTGAGACACTGGGTAGTGAGACACTGGGTAGTGAGACACTCGGTAGTGAGACACTGCTAGTCAGACGCTGGGTAGTGAGACACTGGGGTAGTGAGACACTGGGTAGTGAGACACTGGGTAGATAGACACTGGGGTAGTGAGACACTCGGTAGTGAGACACTGCAAGTCAGACGCTGGGTAGTGAGACACTGGGGTAGTGAGACACTGGGTAGTGAGACACTGGGTAGTGAGACACTGGGTAGAGAGACACTGGGGTAGTGAGACACTGGGTAGTGAGACCCTGGGTAGTAAGACACTGCTAGTTAGACACTGGTAGTGAGACATTGGGTAGTGAGACACTGGGTAGTGAGACACTGCTAGTCAGACACTGCTAGTGAGACACTGGGTAGTGAGACACTGAATGGTGAGACACATGTAGTGAGAGACTGGGTAATGAAACACTGGTAATGAGACTCTGGGTAGTGAGACAGTGAGACTCTGGGTAGTGAGACAGTGAGACTCTGGGTAATGAGACAGTGAGGCACTGGGTAGTGAGACACTGGCTAGTGAGACAGTGAGACTCTGGGTAGTGAGACAGTGAGACACTGGGTAGTGAGACAGTGAGACTCTTGTTAGTGAGACAGTGAGACTCTGGGTAGTGAGACAGCGAGACTCTGGGTAGTGAGACAGTGAGACACTGGGTAGTGAGACACTGGGTAGTGAGGCAGTGAGACACTGGGTAGTGAGACAGTGAGACACTGGGTAGTGAGACAGTGAGACTCTGGGTAGTGAGACACTGGGTAGTGAGGCAGTGAGACTCTGGGTAGTGAGACACTGGGTAGTGAGACACGGGTAGTGAAACACTGTGTAGTGAGACACTGGGTAGTGAGACACTGGGGTAGTGAGACACTGGGGTAGTGAGACACGGGGGTAGTGAGACACTGCTAGTGAGACACTGGGTAGTGAGACACTGGGTAGTGAGACCCTGGGTAGTAAGACACTGCTAGTCAGACACTGGTAGTGAGACATTGGGTAGTGAGACACTGGGTAGTGAGACACTGGGTAGTGAGACATTGGGTAGTGAGACACTGGGTAGTGAGACACTGCTAGTCAGACACTGCTAGTGAGACACTGGGTAGTGAGACACTGAATGGTGAGACACTGGGTAGTGAGACACTGAATGGTGAGACATGTAGTGAGAGACTGGGTAATGAAACACTGGTAATGAGACTCTGGGTAGTGAGACAGTGAGACTCTGGGTAGTGAGACAGTGAGACTCTGGGTAGTGAGACAGTGAGACTCTGGGTAATGAGACAGTGAGGCACTGGGTAGTGAGACACTGGGTAGTGAGACAGTGAGACTCTGGGTAGTGAGACAGTGAGACACTGGGTAGTGAGACAGTGAGACTCTGGGTAGTGAGACAGTGAGACACTGGGTAGTGAGACAGTGAGACACTGGGTAGTGAGACTCTGGGTACTGAGACAGCGAGACTCTGGGTAGTGAGACAGCGAGACTCTGGGTAGTGAGATAGTGAGACATTGGGTAGTGAGACACTGGGTAGTGAGGCAGTGAGACTCTGGGTAGTGAGACAGTGAGACACTGGGTAGTGAGACACTGGGTAGTGAGACACTGGGTAGTAAGACACTGCCAGTCAGACACTGGTAGTGAGACACTGGGTAGTGAGACACTGGGGTAGTGAGACACTGGGTAGTGAGACGCTGGGTAGTGAGACGCTGGGTAGTGAGACATTGGGTAGTGAGACACTGGGTAGTGAGACACTGGGTAGTGAGGCAGTGAGACACTGGGTAGTGAGACAGTGAGACACTGCGTAGTGAGACAGTGAGACTCTGGGTAGTGAGACACTGGGTAGTGAGGCAGTGAGACACGGGGTAGTGAGACACTGGGTAGTGAAACACTGGGTAGTGAGACACGGGTAGTGAAACACTGTGTAGTGAGACACTGGGTAGTGAGACACTGGGTAGTGAGACACTCGGTAGTGAGACACTGCTAGTGAGACACTGGGTAGTGAGACACTGGGGTAGTGAGACTCTGGGGTAGTGAGACACTGCTAGTGAGACACGGGTAGTGAAACACTGTGCAGTGAGACACTGGGTAGTGAGACACTGGGTAGTGAGACACTCGGTAGTGAGACACTGCTAGTCAGACGCTGGGTAGTGAGACACTGGGGTAGTGAGACACTGGGTAGTGAGACACTGGGTAGAGAGACACTGGGGTAGTGAGACACTGGGTAGTGAGACCCTGGGTAGTAAGACACTGGGTAGTGAGACATTGGGTAGTGAGACACTGGGTAGTGAGACACTGGGTAGTGAGACATTGGGTAGTGAGACACTGGGTAGTGAGACACTGCTAGTCAGACACTGCTAGTGAGACACTGGGTAGTGAGACACTGAATGGTGAGACACATGTAGTGAGAGACTGGGTAATGAAACACTGGTAATGAGACTCTAGGTAGTGAGACAGTGAGACACTGGGTAGTGAGACAGTGAGACTCTGGGTAATGAGACAGTGAGACACTGGGTAGTGAGACAGTGAGACTCTGGGTAGTGAGACAGTGAGACTCTGGGTAGTGAGACAGCGAGACTCTGGGTAGTGAGACAGTGAGACACTGGGTAGTGAGACACTGGGTAGTGAGGCAGTGAGACACTGGGTAGTGAGACAGTGAGACACTGGGTAGTGAGACAGTGAGACTCTGGGTAGTGAGACACTGGGTAGTGAGGCAGTGAGACTCTGGGTAGTGAGACAGTGAGACACTGGTTAGTGAGACACTGGGTAGTGAGACACTGGGTAGTGAGACACGGGTAGTGAAACACTGTGTAGTGAGACACAGGGTAGTGAGACACTGGGTAGTGAGACACTCGGTAGTGAGACACTGCTAGTGAGACACTGTGTAGTGAGACACTGGGGTAGTGAGACACTGGGGTAGTGAGACACTGGGGTAGTGAGACACTGGGGTAGTGAGACACTGGGTAGTGAGACACAGGTAGTCAGACACTGGTAGTGAGACATTGGGTAGTGAGACACTGGGTAGTGATACACTGCTAGTCAGACACTGCTAGTGAGACACTGGGTAGTGAGACACTGAATGGTGAGACACATGTAGTGAGAGACTGGGTAATGAAACACTGGTAATGAGACTCTGGGTAGTGAGACAGTGAGACTCTGGGTAGTGAGACAGTGAGACTCTGGGTAATGAGACAGTGAGGCACTGGGTAGTGAGACACTGGGTAGTGAGACAGTGAGACTCTGGGTAGTGAGACAGTGAGACACTGGGTAGTGAGACAGTGAGACTCTGGGTAGTGAGACAGTGAGACTCTGGGTAGTGAGACAGCGAGACTCTGGGTAGTGAGACAGTGAGACACTGGGTAGTGAGACACTGGGTAGTAAGGCAGTGAGACACTGGGTAGTGAGACAGTGAGACACTGGGTAGTGAGACAGTGAGACTCTGGGTAGTGAGACACTGGGTAGTGAGGTAGTGAGACACTGGGTAGTGAGACACTGGGTAGTGAGACATGGGTAGTGAGACACTGTGTAGTGAGACACTGGGTAGTGAGACACTGGGGTAGTGAGACACTGGGGTAGTGAGACACGGGGGTAGTGAGACACTGCTAGTGAGACACTGGGTAGTGAGACACTGGGTAGTGAGACCCTGGGTAGTAAGACACTGCTAGTCAGACACTGGTAGTGAGACATTGGGTAGTGAGACACTGGGGTAGTGAGACACTGGGGTAGTGAGACACTGGGTAGCGAGACGCTGGGTAGTGAGACGCTGGGTAGTGAGACATTGGGTAGTGAGACACTGGGTAGTGAGACACTGGGTAGTGAGGCAGTGAGACACTGGGTAGTGAGACAGTGAGACACTGCGTAGTGAGACAGTGAGACTCTGGGTAGTGAGACACTGGGTAGTGAGGCAGTGAGACTCTGGGTAGTGAGACAGTGAGACACGGGGTAGTGAGACACTGGGTAGTGAGACACTGGGTAGTGAGACACGGGTAGTGAAACACTGTGTAGTGAGACACTGGGTAGTGAGACACTGGGTAGTGAGACACTCGGTAGTGAGACACTGCTAGTGAGACACTGGGTAGTGAGACACTGGGGTAGTGAGACTCTGGGGTAGTGAGACACTGCTAGTGAGACACGGGTAGTGAAACACTGTGCAGTGAGACACTGGGTAGTGAGACACTGGGTAGTGAGACACTCGGTAGTGAGACACTGCTAGTCAGACGCTGGGTAGTGAGACACTGGGGTAGTGAGACACTGGGTAGTGAGACACTGGGTAGAGAGACACTGGGGTAGTGATACACTGGGTAGTGAGACCCTGGGTAGTAAGACACTGGGTAGTGAGACATTGGGTAGTGAGACACTGGGTAGTGAGACACTGGGTAGTGAGACATTGGGTAGTGAGACACTGGGTAGTGAGACACTGCTAGTCAGACACTGCTAGTGAGACACTGGGTAGTGAGACACTGAATGGTGAGACACATGTAGTGAGAGACTGGGTAATGAAACACTGGTAATGAGACTCTGGGTAGTGAGACAGTGAGACACTGGGTAGTGAGACAGTGAGACTCTGGGTAGTGAGACAGTGAGACTCTGGGTAATGAGACAGTGAGACACTGGGTAGTGAGACAGTGAGACTCTGGGTAGTGAGACAGTGAGACTCTGGGTAGTGAGACAGCGAGACTCTGGGTAGTGAGACAGTGAGACACTGGGTAGTGAGACACTGGGTAGTGAGGCAGTGAGACACTGGGTAGTGAGACAGTGAGACACTGGGTAGTGAGACAGTGAGACTCTGGGTAGTGAGACACTGGGTAGTGAGGCAGTGAGACTCTGGGTAGTGAGACAGTGAGACACTGGGTAGTGAGACACTGGGTAGTGAGACACTGGGTAGTGAGACACGGGTTGTGAAACACTGTGTAGTGAGACACTGGGTAGTGAGACACTGGGTAGTGAGACACTCGGTAGTGAGACACTGCTAGTGAGACACTGTGTAGTGAGACACTGGGGTAGTGAGACACTGGGGTAGTGAGACACTGGGGTAGTGAGACACTGGGGTAGTGAGACACTGGGTAGTGAGACACAGGTAGTCAGACACTGGTAGTGAGACATTGGGTAGTGAGACACTGGGTAGTGATACACTGCTAGTCAGACACTGCTAGTGAGACACTGGGTAGTGAGACACTGAATGGTGAGACACATGTAGTGAGAGACTGGGTAATGAAACACTGGTAATGAGACTCTGGGTAGTGAGACAGTGAGACTCTGGGTAGTGAGACAGTGAGACTCTGGGTAATGAGACAGTGAGGCACTGGGTAGTGAGACAGTGAGACTCTGGGTAGTGAGACAGTGAGACACTGGGTAGTGAGACAGTGAGACTCTGGGTAGTGAGACAGTGAGACTCTGGGTAGTGAGACAGCGAGACTCTGGGTAGTGAGACAGTGAGACACTGGGTAGTGAGACACTGGGTAGTAAGGCAGTGAGACACTGGGTAGTGAGACAGTGAGACACTGGGTAGTGAGACAGTGAGACTCTGGGTAGTGAGACACTGGGTAGTGAGGTAGTGAGACACTGGGTAGTGAGACACTGGGTAGTGAGACATGGGTAGTGAAACACTGTGTAGTGAGACACTGGGTAGTGAGACACTGGGGTAGTGAGACACTGGGGTAGTGAGACACGGGGGTAGTGAGACACTGCTAGTGAGACACTGGGTAGTGAGACACTGGGTAGTGAGACCCTGGGTAGTAAGACACTGCTAGTCAGACACTGGTAGTGAGACATTGGGTAGTGAGACACTGGGGTAGTGAGACACTGGGGTAGTGAGACACTGGGTAGCGAGACGCTGGGTAGTGAGACGCTGGGTAGTGAGACATTGGGTAGTGAGACACTGGGTAGTGAGACACTGGGTAGTGAGGCAGTGAGACACTGGGTAGTGAGACAGTGAGACACTGCGTAGTGAGACAGTGAGACTCTGGGTAGTGAGACACTGGGTAGTGAGGCAGTGAGACTCTGGGTAGTGAGACAGTGAGACACGGGGTAGTGAGACACTGGGTAGTGAGACACTGGGTAGTGAGACACGGGTAGTGAAACACTGTGTAGTGAGACACTGGGTAGTGAGACACTGGGTAGTGAGACACTCGGTAGTGAGACACTGCTAGTGAGACACTGGGTAGTGAGACACTGGGGTAGTGAGACTCTGGGGTAGTGAGACACTGCTAGTGAGACACGGGTAGTGAAACACTGTGCAGTGAGACACTGGGTAGTGAGACACTGGGTAGTGAGTCACTCGGTAGTGAGACACTGCTAGTCAGACGCTGGGTAGTGAGACACTGGGGTAGTGAGACACTGGGTAGTGAGACACTGGGTAGAGAGACACTGGGGTAGTGAGACACTGGGTAGTGAGGCAGTGAGACACTGGGTAGTGAGACAGTGAGACACTGGGTAGTGAGACAGTGAGACTCTGGGTAGTGAGACACTGGGTAGTGAGGCAGTGAGACTCTGGGTAGTGAGACAGTGAGACACTGGGTAGTGAGACACTGGGTAGTGAGACACTGGGTAGTGAGACACGGGTAGTGAAACACTGTGTAGTGAGACACTGGGTAGTGAGACACTGGGTAGTGAGACACTCGGTAGTGAGACACTGCTAGTGAGACACTGTGTAGTGAGACACTGGGGTAGTGAGACACTGGGGTAGTGAGACACTGGGGTAGTGAGACACTGGGGTAGTGAGACACTGGGTAGTGAGACACAGGTAGTCAGACACTGGTAGTGAGACATTGGGTAGTGAGACACTGGGTAGTGATACACTGCTAGTCAGACACTGCTAGTGAGACACTGGGTAGTGAGACACTGAATGGTGAGACACATGTAGTGAGAGACTGGGTAATGAAACACTGGTAATGAGACTCTGGGTAGTGAGACAGTGAGACTCTGGGTAGTGAGACAGTGAGACTCTGGGTAATGAGACAGTGAGGCACTGGGTAGTGAGACACTGGGTAGTGAGACAGTGAGACTCTGGGTAGTGAGACAGTGAGACACTGGGTAGTGAGACAGTGAGACTCTGGGTAGTGAGACAGTGAGACTCTGGGTAGTGAGACAGCGAGACTCTGGGTAGTGAGACAGTGAGACACTGGGTAGTGAGACACTGGGTAGTAAGGCAGTGAGACACTGGGTAGTGAGACAGTGAGACACTGGGTAGTGAGACAGTGAGACTCTGGGTAGTGAGACACTGGGTAGTGAGGTAGTGAGACACTGGGTAGTGAGACACTGGGTAGTGAGACATGGGTAGTGAAACACTGTGTAGTGAGACACTGGGTAGTGAGACACTGGGGTAGTGAGACACTGGGGTAGTGAGACACGGGGGTAGTGAGACACTGCTAGTGAGACACTGGGTAGTGAGACACTGGGTAGTGAGACCCTGGGTAGTAAGACACTGCTAGTCAGACACTGGTAGTGAGACATTGGGTAGTGAGACACTGGGGTAGTGAGACACTGGGGTAGTGAGACACTGGGTAGCGAGACGCTGGGTAGTGAGACGCTGGGTAGTGAGACATTGGGTAGTGAGACACTGGGTAGTGAGACACTGGGTAGTGAGGCAGTGAGACACTGGGTAGTGAGACAGTGAGACACTGCGTAGTGAGACAGTGAGACTCTGGGTAGTGAGACACTGGGTAGTGAGGCAGTGAGACTCTGGGTAGTGAGACAGTGAGACACGGGGTAGTGAGACACTGGGTAGTGAGACACTGGGTAGTGAGACACGGGTAGTGAAACACTGTGTAGTGAGACACTGGGTAGTGAGACACTGGGTAGTGAGACACTCGGTAGTGAGACACTGCTAGTGAGACACTGGGTAGTGAGACACTGGGGTAGTGAGACTCTGGGGTAGTGAGACACTGCTAGTGAGACACGGGTAGTGAAACACTGTGCAGTGAGACACTGGGTAGTGAGACACTGGGTAGTGAGACACTCGGTAGTGAGACACTGCTAGTCAGACGCTGGGTAGTGAGACACTGGGGTAGTGAGACACTGGGTAGTGAGACACTGGGTAGAGAGACACTGGGGTAGTGAGACACTGGGTAGTGAGACCCTGGGTAGTAAGACACTGGGTAGTGAGACATTGGGTAGTGAGACACTGGGTAGTGAGACATTGGGTAGTGAGACACTGGGTAGTGAGACACTGCTAGTCAGACACTGCTAGTGAGACACTGGGTAGTGAGACACTGAATGGTGAGACACATGTAGTGAGAGACTGGGTAATGAAACACTGGTAATGAGACTCTAGGTAGTGAGACAGTGAGACACTGGGTAGTGAGACAGTGAGACTCTGGGTAGTGAGACAGTGAGACTCTGGGTAATGAGACAGTGAGACACTGGGTAGTGAGACAGTGAGACTCTGGGTAGTGAGACAGTGAGACTCTGGGTAGTGAGACAGCGAGACTCTGGGTAGTGAGACAGTGAGACACTGGGTAGTGAGACACTGGGTAGTGAGGCAGTGAGACACTGGGTAGTGAGACAGTGAGACACTGGGTAGTGAGACAGTGAGACTCTGGGTAGTGAGACACTGGGTAGTGAGGCAGTGAGACTCTGGGTAGTGAGACAGTGAGACACTGGGTAGTGAGACACTGGGTAGTGAGACACTGGGTAGTGAGACACGGGTAGTGAAACACTGTGTAGTGAGACACTGGGTAGTGAGACACTGGGTAGTGAGACACTCGGTAGTGAGACACTGCTAGTGAGACACTGTGTAGTGAGACACTGGGGTAGTGAGACACTGGGGTAGTGAGACACTGGGGTAGTGAGACACTGGGTAGTGAGACACAGGTAGTCAGACACTGGTAGTGAGACATTGGGTAGTGAGACACTGGGTAGTGATACACTGCTAGTCAGACACTGCTAGTGAGACACTGGGTAGTGAGACACTGAATGGTGAGACACATGTAGTGAGAGACTGGGTAATGAAACACTGGTAATGAGACTCTGGGTAGTGAGACAGTGAGACTCTGGGTAGTGAGACAGTGAGACTCTGGGTAATGAGACAGTGAGGCACTGGGTAGTGAGACACTGGGTAGTGAGACAGTGAGACTCTGGGTAGTGAGACAGTGAGACACTGGGTAGTGAGACAGTGAGACTCTGGGTAGTGAGACAGTGAGACTCTGGGTAGTGAGACAGCGAGACTCTGGGTAGTGAGACAGTGAGACACTGGGTAGTGAGACACTGGGTAGTAAGGCAGTGAGACACTGGGTAGTGAGACAGTGAGACACTGGGTAGTGAGACAGTGAGACTCTGGGTAGTGAGACACTGGGTAGTGAGGTAGTGAGACACTGGGTAGTGAGACACTGGGTAGTGAGACATGGGTAGTGAAACACTGTGTAGTGAGACACTGGGTAGTGAGACACTGGGGTAGTGAGACACTGGGTAGTGAGACACTGGGTAGTGAGACACTGGGTAGTGAGACACGGGTAGTGAAACACTGTGTAGTGAGACACTGGGTAGTGAGACACTGGGTAGTCAGACACTGGTAGTGAGACATTGGGTAGTGAGACACTGGGGTAGTGAGACACTGGGGTAGTGAGACACTGGGTAGCGAGACGCTGGGTAGTGAGACGCTGGGTAGTGAGACATTGGGTAGTGAGACACTGGGTAGTGAGACACTGGGTAGTGAGGCAGTGAGACACTGGGTAGTGAGACAGTGAGACACTGCGTAGTGAGACAGTGAGACTCTGGGTAGTGCGACACTGGGTAGTGAGGCAGTGAGACTCTGGGTAGTGAGACAGTGAGACACGGGGTAGTGAGACACTGGGTAGTGAGACACTGGGTAGTGAGACACGGGTAGTGAAACACTGTGTAGTGAGACACTGGGTAGTGAGACACTGGGTAGTGAGACACTCGGTAGTGAGACACTGCTAGTGAGACACTGGGTAGTGAGACACTGGGGTAGTGAGACTCTGGGGTAGTGAGACACTGCTAGTGAGACACGGGTAGTGAAACACTGTGCAGTGAGACACTGGGTAGTGAGACACTGGGTAGTGAGACACTCGGTAGTGAGACACTGCTAGTCAGACGCTGGGTAGTGAGACACTGGGGTAGTGAGACACTGGGTAGTGAGACACTGGGTAGAGAGACACTGGGGTAGTGAGACACTGGGTAGTGAGACACTGCTAGTCAGACACTGCTAGTGAGACACTGGGTAGTGAGACACTGAATGGTGAGACACATGTAGTGAGAGACTGGGTAATGAAACACTGGTAATGAGACTCTAGGTAGTGAGACAGTGAGACACTGGGTAGTGAGGCAGTGAGACACTGGGTAGTGAGACAGTGAGACACTGGGTAGTGAGACAGTGAGACTCTGGGTAGTGAGACACTGGGTAGTGAGGCAGTGAGACTCTGGGTAGTGAGACAGTGAGACACTGGGTAGTGAGACACTGGGTAGTGAGACACTGGGTAGTGAGACACGGGTAGTGAAACACTGTGTAGTGAGACACTGGGTAGTGAGACACTGGGTAGTGAGACACTCGGTAGTGAGACACTGCTAGTGAGACACTGTGTAGTGAGACACTGGGGTAGTGAGACACTGGGGTAGTGAGACACTGGGGTAGTGAGACACTGGGTAGTGAGACACAGGTAGTCAGACACTGGTAGTGAGACATTGGGTAGTGAGACACTGGGTAGTGATACACTGCTAGTCAGACACTGCTAGTGAGACACTGGGTAGTGAGACACTGAATGGTGAGACACATGTAGTGAGAGACTGGGTAATGAAACACTGGTAATGAGACTCTGGGTAGTGAGACAGTGAGACTCTGGGTAGTGAGACAGTGAGACTCTGGGTAATGAGACAGTGAGGCACTGGGTAGTGAGACACTGGGTAGTGAGACAGTGAGACTCTGGGTAGTGAGACAGTGAGACACTGGGTAGTGAGACAGTGAGACTCTGGGTAGTGAGACAGTGAGACTCTGGGTAGTGAGACAGCGAGACTCTGGGTAGTGAGACAGTGAGACACTGGGTAGTGAGACACTGGGTAGTAAGGCAGTGAGACACTGGGTAGTGAGACAGTGAGACACTGGGTAGTGAGACAGTGAGACTCTGGGTAGTGAGACACTGGGTAGTGAGGTAGTGAGACACTGGGTAGTGAGACACTGGGTAGTGAGACATGGGTAGTGAAACACTGTGTAGTGAGACACTGGGTAGTGAGACACTGGGGTAGTGAGACACTGGGTAGTGAGACACTGGGTAGTGAGACACTGGGTAGTGAGACACGGGTAGTGAAACACTGTGTAGTGAGACACTGGGTAGTGAGACACTGGGTAGTCAGACACTGGTAGTGAGACATTGGGTAGTGAGACACTGGGGTAGTGAGACACTGGGGTAGTGAGACACTGGGTAGCGAGACGCTGGGTAGTGAGACGCTGGGTAGTGAGACATTGGGTAGTGAGACACTGGGTAGTGAGACACTGGGTAGTGAGGCAGTGAGACACTGGGTAGTGAGACAGTGAGACACTGCGTAGTGAGACAGTGAGACTCTGGGTAGTGCGACACTGGGTAGTGAGGCAGTGAGACTCTGGGTAGTGAGACAGTGAGACACGGGGTAGTGAGACACTGGGTAGTGAGACACTGGGTAGTGAGACACGGGTAGTGAAACACTGTGTAGTGAGACACTGGGTAGTGAGACACTGGGTAGTGAGACACTCGGTAGTGAGACACTGCTAGTGAGACACTGGGTAGTGAGACACTGGGGTAGTGAGACTCTGGGGTAGTGAGACACTGCTAGTGAGACACGGGTAGTGAAACACTGTGCAGTGAGACACTGGGTAGTGAGACACTGGGTAGTGAGACACTCGGTAGTGAGACACTGCTAGTCAGACGCTGGGTAGTGAGACACTGGGGTAGTGAGACACTGGGTAGTGAGACACTGGGTAGAGAGACACTGGGGTAGTGAGACACTGGGTAGTGAGACACTGCTAGTCAGACACTGCTAGTGAGACACTGGGTAGTGAGACACTGAATGGTGAGACACATGTAGTGAGAGACTGGGTAATGAAACACTGGTAATGAGACTCTAGGTAGTGAGACAGTGAGACACTGGGTAGTGAGACAGTGAGACTCTGGGTAGTGAGACAGTGAGACTCTGGGTAATGAGACAGTGAGACACTGGGTAGTGAGACAGTGAGACTCTGGGTAGTGAGACAGTGAGACTCTGGGTAGTGAGACAGCAAGACTCTGGGTAGTGAGACAGTGAGACACTGGGTAGTGAGACACTGGGTAGTGAGGCAGTGAGACACTGGGTAGTGAGACAGTGAGACACTGGGTAGTGAGACAGTGATACTCTGGGTAGTGAGACACTGGGTAGTGAGGCAGTGAGACTCTGGGTAGTGAGACAGTGAGACACTGGGTAGTGAGACACTGGGTAGTGAGACACTGGGTAGTGAGACACGGGTAGTGAAACACTGTATAGTGAGACACTGGGTAGTGAGACACTGGGTAGTGAGACACTCGGTAGTGAGACACTGCTAGTGAGACACTGTGTAGTGAGACACTGGGGTAGTGAGACACTGGGGTAGTGAGACACTGGGGTAGTGAGACACTGGGGTAGTGAGACACTGGGTAGTGAGACACAGGTAGTCAGACACTGGTAGTGAGACATTGGGTAGTGAGACACTGGGTAGTGAGACACTGCTAGTCAGACACTGCTAGTGAGACACTGGGTAGTGAGACACTGAATGGTGAGACACATGTAGTGAGAGACTGGGTAATGAAACACTGGTAATGAGACTCTGGGTAGTGAGACAGTGAGACTCTGGGTAGTGAGACAGTGAGACTTTGGGTAATGAGACAGTGAGGCACTGGGTAGTGAGACACTGGGTAGTGAGACAGTGAGACTCTGGGTAGTGAGACAGTGAGACACTGGGTAGTGAGACAGTGAGACTCTGGGTAGTGAGACAGTGAGACTCTGGGTAGTGAGACAGCGAGACTCTGGGTAGTGAGACAGTGAGACACTGGGTAGTGAGACACTGGGTAGTGAGGCAGTGAGACACTGGGTAGTGAGACAGTGAGACACTGGGTAGTGAGACAGTGAGACTCTGGGTAGTGAGACACTGGGTAGTGAGGTAGTGAGACACTGGGTAGTGAGACACTGGGTAGTGAGACACGGGTAGTGAAACACTGTGTAGTGAGACACTGGGTAGTGAGACACTGGGGTAGTGAGACACTGGGGTAGTGAGACACTGGGTAGTGAGACACTGGGTAGTGAGACACGGGGGTAGTGAGACACTGCTAGTGAGACACTGGGTAGTGAGACACTGGGTAGAGAGACACTGGGGTAGTGAGACACTGGGTAGTGAGACCCTGGGTAGTAAGACACTGCTAGTCAGACACTGGTAGTGAGACATTGGGTAGTGAGACACTGGGTAGTGAGACACTGGGTAGTGAGACATTGGGTAGTGAGACACTGTGTAGTGAGACACTGCTAGTCAGACACTGCTAGTGAGACACTGGGTAGTGAGACACTGAATGGTGAGACACTGGGTAGTGAGACACTGAATGGTGAGACATGTAGTGAGAGACTGGGTAATGAAACACTGGTAATGAGACTCTGGGTAGTGAGACAGTGAGACTCTGGGTAGTGAGACAGTGAGACTCTGGGTAGTGAGACAGTGAGACTCTGGGTAATGAGACAGTGAGGCACTGGGTAGTGAGACACTGGGTAGTGAGACAGTGAGACTCTGGGTAGTGAGACAGTGAGACACTGGGTAGTGAGACAGTGAGACTCTGGGTAGTGAGACAGTGAGACACTGGGTAGTGAGACAGTGAGACACTGGGTAGTGAGACTCTGGGTACTGAGACAGCGAGACTCTGGGTAGTGAGACAGCGAGACTCTGGGTAGTGAGATAGTGAGACACTGGGTAGTGAGACACTGGGTAGTGAGGCAGTGAGACTCTGGGTAGTGAGACAGTGAGACACTGGGTAGTGAGACACTGGGTAGTGAGACCCTGGGTAGTAAGACACTGCTAGTCAGACACTGGTAGTGAGACACTGGGTAGTGAGACACTGGGGTAGTGAGACACTGGGGTAGTGAGACACTGGGGTAGTGAGACACTGGGTAGTGAGACGCTGGGTAGTGATACGCTGGGTAGTGAGACATTGGGTAGTGAGACACTGGGTAGTGAGGCAGAGAGACACTGGGTAGTGAGACAGTGAGACACTGCGTAGTGAGACAGTGAGACTCTGGGTAGTGAGACACTGGGTAGTGAGACAGTGAGACACGGGGTAGTGAGACACTGGGTAGTGAGACACTGGGTAGTGAGACACGGGTAGTGAAACACTGTGTAGTGAGACACTGGGTAGTGAGACACTGGGTAGTGAGACACTCGGTAGTGAGACACTGCTAGTGAGACACTGGGTAGTGAGACACTGGGGTAGTGAGACTCTGGGGTAGTGAGACACTGCTAGTGAGACACGGGTAGTGAAACACTGTGTAGTGAGACACTGGGTAGTGAGACACTGGGTAGTGAGACACTCGGTAGTGAGACACTGCTAGTCAGACGCTGGGTAGTGAGACACTGGGGTAGTGAGACACTGGGTAGTGAGACACTGGGTAGAGAGACACTGGGGTAGTGAGACACTGGGTAGTGAGACCCTGGGTAGTAAGACACTGGGTAGTGAGACATTGGGTAGTGAGACACTGGGTAGTGAGACACTGGGTAGTGAGACATTGGGTAGTGAGACACTGGGTAGTGAGACACTGCTAGTCAGACACTGCTAGTGAGACACTGGGTAGTGAGACACTGAATGGTGAGACACATGTAGTGAGAGACTGGGTAATGAAACACTGGTAATGAGACTCTAGGTAGTGAGACAGTGAGACACTGGGTAGTGAGACAGTGAGACTCTGGGTGATGAGACAGTGAGACTCTGGGTAATGAGACAGTGAGACACTGGGTAGTGAGACAGTGAGACTCTGGGTAGTGAGACAGTGAGACTCTGGGTAGTGAGACAGCGAGACTCTGGGTAGTGAGACAGTGAGACACTGGGTAGTGAGACACTGGGTAGTGAGGCAGTGAGACACTGGGTAGTGAGACAGTGAGACACTTGGTAGTGAGACAGTGAGACTCTGGGTAGTGAGACACTGGGTAGTGAGGCAGTGAGACTCTGGGTAGTGAGACAGTGAGACACTGGGTAGTGAGACACTGGGTAGTGAGACACTGGGTAGTGAAACACTGTGTAGTGAGACACTGGGTAGTGAGACACTGGGTAGTGAGACACTCGGTAGTGAGACACTGCTAGTGAGACACTGTGTAGTGAGACACTGGGGTAGTGAGACACTGGGGTAGTGAGACACTGGGGTAGTGAGACACTGAGGTAGTGAGACACTGGGTAGTGAGACACAGGTAGTCAGACACTGGTAGTGAGACATTGGGTAGTGAGACACTGGGTAGTGAGACACTGCTAGTCAGACACTGCTAGTGAGACACTGGGTAGTGAGACACTGAATGGTGAGACACATGTAGTGAGAGACTGGGTAATGAAACACTGGTAATGAGACTCTAGGTAGTGAGACAGTGAGACACTGGGTAGTGAGACAGTGAGACTCTGGGTAGTGAGACAGTGAGACTCTGGGTAATGAGACAGTGAGACACTGGGTAGTGAGACAGTGAGACTCTGGGTAGTGAGACAGTGAGACTCTGGGTAATGAGACAGTGAGGCACTGGGTAGTGAGACACTGGGTAGTGAGACAGTGAGACTCTGGGTAGTGAGACAGTGAGACACTGAGTAGTGAGACAGTGAGACTCTGGGTAGTGAGACAGTGAGACTCTGGGTAGTGAGACAGCGAGACTCTGGGTAGTGAGACAGTGAGACACTGGGTAGTGAGACACTGGGTAGTGAGGCAGTGAGACACTGGGTAGTGAGACAGTGAGACACTGGGTAGTGAGACAGTGAGACTCTGGGTAGTGAGACACTGGGTAGTGAGGTAGTGAGACACTGGGTAGTGAGACACTGGGTAGTGAGACACATGTAGTGAGAGACTGGGTAATGAAACACTGGTAATGAGACTCTAGGTAGTGAGACAGTGAGACACTGGGTAGTGAGACAGTGAGACTCTGGGTAGTGAGACAGTGAGACTCTGGGTAATGAGACAGTGAGACACTGGGTAGTGAGACAGTGAGACTCTGGGTAGTGAGACAGTGAGACTCTGGGTAGTGAGACAGCGAGACTCTGGGTAGTGAGACAGTGAGACACTGGGTAGTGAGACACTGGGTAGTGAGGCAGTGAGACACTGGGTAGTGAGACAGTGAGACACTGGGTAGTGAGACAGTGAGACTCTGGGTAGTGAGACACTGGGTAGTGAGGCAGTGAGACTCTGGGTAGTGAGACAGTGAGACACTGGGTAGTGAGACACTGGGTAGTGAGACACTGGGTAGTGAGACACGGGTAGTGAAACACTGTGTAGTGAGACACTGGGTAGTGAGACACTGGGTAGTGAGACACTCGGTAGTGAGACACTGCTAGTGAGACACTGTGTAGTGAGACACTGGGGTAGTGAGACACTGGGGTAGTGAGACACTGGGGTAGTGAGACACTGGGGTAGTGAGACACTGGGTAGTGAGACACAGGTAGTCAGACACTGGTAGTGAGACATTGGGTAGTGAGACACTGGGTAGTGAGACACTGCTAGTCAGACACTGCTAGTGAGACACTGGGTAGTGAGACACTGAATGGTGAGACACATGTAGTGAGAGACTGGGTAATAAAACACTGGTAATGAGACTCTGGGTAGTGAGACAGTGAGACTCTGGGTAGTGAGACAGTGAGACTCTGGGTAATGAGACAGTGAGGCACTGGGTAGTGAGACACTGGGTAGTGAGACAGTGAGACTCTGGGTAGTGAGACAGTGAGACACTGGGTAGTGAGACAGTGAGACTCTGGGTAGTGAGACAGTGAGACTCTGGGTAGTGAGACAGCGAGACTCTGGGTAGTGAGACAGTGAGACACTGGGTAGTGAGACACTGGGTAGTGAGGCAGTGAGACACTGGGTAGTGAGACAGTGAGACACTAGGTAGTGAGACAGTGAGACTCTGGGTAGTGAGACACTGGGTAGTGAGGTAGTGAGACACTGGGTAGTGAGACACTGGGTAGTGAGACACGGGTAGTGAAACACTGTGTAGTGAGACACTGGGTAGTGAGACACTGGGGTAGTGAGACACTGGGGTAGTGAGACACTGGGTAGTGAGACACTGCGTAGTGAGACACGGGGGTAGTGAGACACTGCTAGTGAGACACTGGGTAGTGAGACACTGGGTAGAGAGACACTGGGGTAGTGAGACACTGGGTAGTGAGACCCTGGGTAGTAAGACACTGCAGTCAGACACTGGTAGTGAGACATTGGGTAGTGAGACACTGGGTAGTGAGACACTGGGTAGTGAGACATTGGGTAGTGAGACACTGTGTAGTGAGACACTGCTAGTCAGACACTGCTACTGAGACACTGGGTAGTGAGACACTGAATGGTGAGACACTGGGTAGTGAGACACTGAATGGTGAGACATGTAGTGAGAGACTGGGTAATGAAACACTGGTAATGAGACTCTGGGTAGTGAGACAGTGAGACTCTGGGTAGTGAGACAGTGAGACTCTGGGTAGTGAGACAGTGAGACTCTGGGTAATGAGACAGTGAGGCACTGGGTAGTGAGACACTGGGTAGTGAGACAGTGAGACTCTGGGTAGTGAGACAGTGAGACACTGGGTAGTGAGACAGTGAGACTCTGGGTAGTGAGACAGTGAGACACTGGGTAGTGAGACAGTGAGACACTGGGTAGTGAGACTCTGGGTACTGAGACAGCGAGACTCTGGGTAGTGAGACAGCGAGACTCTGGGTAGTGAGACACTGGGTAGTGAGGCAGTGAGACTCTGGGTAGTGAGACAGTGAGACACTGGGTAGTGAGACACTGGGTAGTGAGACCCTGGGTAGTAAGACACTGCTAGTCAGACACTGGTAGTGAGACACTGGGTAGTGAGACACTGCGGTAGTGAGACACTGGGGTAGTGAGACACTGGGTAGTGAGACGCTGGGTAGTGAGACGCTGGGTAGTGAGGCATTGGGTAGTGAGACACTGGGTAGTGAGACACTGGGTAGTGAGGCAGTGAGACACTGGGTAGTGAGACAGTGAGACACTGCGTAGTGAGACAGTGAGACTCTGGGTAGTGAGACACTGGGTAGTGAGGCAGTGAGACTCTGGTTAGTGAGACAGTGAAACACGGGGTAGTGAGACACTGGGTAGTGAGACACTGGGTAGTGAGACACGGGTAGTGAAACACTGTGTAGTGAGACACTGGGTAGTGAGACACTGGGTAGTGAGACACTCGGTAGTGAGACACTGCTAGTCAGACGCTGGGTAGTGAGACACTGGGGTATTGAGACACTGGGTAGTGAGACACTGGGTAGAGAGACACTGGGGTAGTGAGACACTGGGTAGTGAGACCCTGGGTAGTAAGACACTGGGTAGTGAGACATTGGGTAGTGAGACACTGGGTAGTGAGACACTGGGTAGTGAGACACTGGGTAGTGAGACACTGCTAGTCAGACACTGCTAGTGAGACACTGGGTAGTGAGACACTGAATGGTGAGACACATGTAGTGAGAGACTGGGTAATGAAACACTGGTAATGAGACTCTAGGTAGTGAGACAGTGAGACACTGGGTAGTGAGACAGTGAGACTCTGGGTAATGAGACAGTGAGACACTGGTTAATGAGACACTGGGTAGTGAGACAGTGAGACTCTGGGTAGTGAGACACTGAGACATTGGGTAGTGAGACAGTGAGACTCTGGGTAGTGAGACAGTGAGACTCTGGGTAGTGAGACAGTGAGACTCTGGGTAGTGAGACAGTGAGACACTGGGTAGTGAGACACTGGGTAGTGAGGCAGTGAGACTCTGGGTAATGAGACAGTGAGACACTGGGTAGTGAGACACTGGGTAGTGAGGCAGTGAGACTCTGGGTAGTGAGACAGTGAGACACTGGGTAGTGAGACACTGGGTAGTGAGACAGTGAGACTCTGGGTAGTGAGACAGTGAGACTCTGCGTAGTGAGACACTGGGCAGTAAGACACCGGGTAGTGAGACACTAGGGTAGTGAGACACTGGGTAGTGAGACACTGGGTAGTGAGACACTGGGGTAGTGAAACACTGGGTAGTGAGACACTGGGTAGTGAGACACTAGGGTAGTGAGACACTGGGTAGTGAGACACTGGGGTAGTGAGACACTGGGTAGTGAGACACTGGGTAGTGAGACACTGGGTAGTGAGACACTACGGTAGTGAGACACTGGGTAGTGAGACACTGGGATAGTGAGACAGTGAGACTCTGGGTAGTGAGACAGTGAGACACTGGGTAGTGAGACAGTGCGACTCTGGGTAGTGAGACACTGGGTAGTGAGGCAGTAAGACTCTGGGTAGTGAGACAGTGAGACACTGGGTAGTGCCACTCTGGGTAGTGAGACACTGGGTAGTGAGGCAGTAAGACTCTGGGTAGTGAGACAGTGAGATTCTGGGTAGTGAGACACTGGTCTGCTGTTGTCTCTGCATATAACATTATTACTCTCATAGCCATGTGTTTGTTTGCGTGTTCACCACAAGTACCGTGTGAGGTTAATGTTGTTTCTTGATTTATTGCGAAAGGTTATCATCTATGTTGGTGTTTGAACACCTCAAAACCACTCTTGTTGTATTGCCAGAAAGGGTGCAAACCTATTGTTACTTTGGAACTGCCAAAAAAAATGGGTCTCATGATACCCATCATTATTTTCATTGTTCTTGTTTCATAACTTTCATACTGGGCACAACAAAATAGAATGCCCCACGGACATCAACTGCTGCTCTCTCCATTCTCATTTCAGTCGTCAACGAGAGCCTGGCCGACACCACAGCCGCCAACACCGCCGCCAACACCGACGCCGCCAACACCGACGCCGCCAACACCACCACCACCGCCAACACCGCCACCAACATCGCCACCACCAACACCACCACCGCCAACACCAACGCCAACACCACCGCCGCCATCACCGCCGCCAACACCGCCGCCAACACCACCACCGCCGCCAACACCGCCAACACCGCCGCCAACACCGCTGCCAACATCACCACCAACAGCACCGCCACCAACACCGCCGCCACCAACACCGCCGCCAACACCGCCAACACCGCCGCCAACACCGCCGCCAACACCGCCACCGCCAACACCGCCACCGCCAACACTGCCACCAACACTGCCACCACCACCGTCACCGCCAACACCGCCAACACCGCCAACACCGCCACCAACACCGCCGCCAACACCACCGCTAACACCGCCAACATCACCGCCAACAGCGCCACCACCAACACCGCCAACAACACCACCAACATCACCACCAACACCACCACCAACACTGCCACTAACACCGCCACCAACACCACCACCAACACTGCCACCAACACTACCACCAACACCGCCGCAAACACCACCGCCAACACCACCACCACACCACCACCGCCAACACCGCCAACACCGCCACCGCCAACACTGCCACCAACACCACCGCTAACACCGCCACCAACACCACCACTAACACCGCCACCACCACCACCACCACCACCGCCAACACCACCACCAACACTGTCGCCAACACTGCCGCCAACACCACTACCAACACCACCGCCGACACCACCGCCAACACTGCCACCAACACCACCGCTAACACCGCCACCACCACTACCACCACCACCGCCAACACCGCCACCAACACCGCCACCAACACCGCCACCAACACCACCACCAACACCACCACCAACACCACCAACACCGCCGCCGCCAACACCGCCACCAACACCACCGCCAACGCCGCCGCCGCCAACGGCACCACCAACACCACCGCCAACACTGCCACCAACACTGCCACCAACCCCACCGCCAACACCACCACCACCGCCAACACTGCCAACACTGCCACCACCGCCAACATTGCCACCACCAACACCACCGCCACCAACACCGCCAACGGCACCACCAACACCGCCACCAACAGCACCGCCAACACCACCACCGCCAACACTGCCACCACCAACACCACCGCCAACACCACCGCCAACACTGCCACCACCAACACCACCGCCAACGGCACCACCGCCAACGGCACCACCACCAACACCGCCAACGGCACCACCACCGGTGAGGCTCTGTCGCCGAGTAAGTGCCAGCGACTCATTGTCGACGAGCGGCTTCCCGCATCGACGCCGGGCACACGAACGGGGGCCGGAGGCCGTCTCCGTTTATTGCTACAAACGACGCCCTGTCTCGATCATGGCACCTCCTTTGCCAGTGCCACAATATAACAATAGGGTTTTTCCCCCTCTTTTTTCTGGCAACGGAACTGAAACCTTTTTGCAAGGAATCATGTCACTGCATTAACAACAATACTCGTGGTCTGAATGCAGACAAAAAACACTGATAATATATGCATTATATTTTTTTAAAATAAAAATAAAATTTCATTTTTTTTAAAGTATTTTATTTTATTTTTTATTTTTTTTTTTTTTTTTTTGTTTTTTTTTAATTTGTTGTTTTTTACGTGACTTTACCGAATAGAGCCAAAGAGTATGGATCCTTGCAGTCGCGGAAGCTTTAAATCTAGAATTTAAATCTCGAATGCATTATATTGTTGGTTCTTTCGGTAAAGTCACGTATAAAGGAAACAATAAAATAATAACAAAAAATATAACACGATAAAATTCTCACGACGTTTGGACTGCAACACAAGCAGCAATCATCATCAGGTGTGAAAAGCACAGCAAGGAAATTTGAAAGGATTTTCTTTGCTGTCGTTTTCACACCCGATGGTGATTGCTGCTTTGTGTTGCAGTCGTAAACGTCGTGATAATTTTATCGTTTTATACTTTTTATTATTTTATTGTTTCCCTTCTACGTGGTGACTTTACCGGAAGAGCCAAGAATAATAATTTTATTGTTATATATTTTTATTATTTTATTGTTTCCCTTCTACGCGGTGACTTTACCGGAAGAACCAAGAATAATAATTTTATTGTTTTACAATAATTGTATTGTTTTATATTTTTTTATTATTTTATTGTTTCCCTTCTACGTGGTGGTGACTTTACCGGAAGAGCCAAGAATAATAATTTTATTGTTTTACAATAATTCTATCGTTTTATATTTTTATTATTTTAGTGTTTCCCTATCTACGCGGTGGTGACTTTACCGAAAGAACCAAGAATAATAATTTTATTGTTTTACAATAATTGTATTGTTTTATATTTTTATTATTTTATTATTTCCCTTCTACGTGGTGGTGACTTTACCGAAAGAACCAAGAATATGAATCCCTGCAGTCACGAAAGCTTTAAATCAAAATGTAATAAATGCATTGTCCTTGAAACTGATTGGTCCACACCAGAGACGGCTTTCTTTCGAGCCTCGTCTCAAACGGTGTTATGCCAGAAGGACGCCACAAGGCGAACAGCTCATTACTCTGATAGTGGCGTTGTCTTTTTAGCTGTTCGCCTTTTTTGGCGTCCTCTGGTCTAACCCCGGTTGAGACGAGGCTCGAAAGGGAGCCGTCTCTGGTTGTGGACCAATCGGTTTCAAGGACAATGCATCGCATATTATCATAGTATGTTTTTTGTTGTTTGTATTTTGACCACAAGTATTGTGGTTAATGCAGTAACATGATTCCTCGCACCAAGGTTTCAGTTTTGTTGCCGGAAGAAAGGGGGAAACCCCTATGATTTTATGAGACATTTACATTTACGTGATATAACCCCCCCAAAAAAACCCCTGTATTATGGATCCTGCAAGGAAATGGTGAAGACTATTTGGCCAAAACGTCCCCCATGCACACTGTAGAACGTGGGATGAGCCCGCCCAATGTTGAGCACTTTCTTGCTCGACCGTCTGGTCGAGCACCAATTGGGTCGAGGCACAAAAGATAAGCCGTCCCTTGGTGTGGATCAATCAGTTTCAAGGACAATGCCACATATATTATCATAGTATGTTTTTTTTTTTCGATTTTAAGCTTTCGTGACTGCAAGGATTCATCTTCTTCGGTTCTTTCGGTAAGGTCACGTAGAATGAGAATGAAATAATTAATTAATAATAAAAAAATAACACAATAAAATTCTCACGACGTTTCGGCCACAACACAAGTGGCCTTCTTGTGATGAATATAATCTAGGGTGGGATACAGAGCACAGACCGCTATAGTGCGTGAGACGATGCGTAACGCCGGGCCTCAAAAAAGACCGAGTAGCATCGAAAAGCATCCAGCAGCATCCCAGTGCCTCATGTGACGATGACGACGACGACGATAATAATGGCTAGGAGATGTTAACTACCTCGCCTGGTATGCAGGAGGTCGTGGGTTCGATCCCGACCCTGACGATGCCTGCTGCTGCTGTTTATGTAGAGTCTGTGTGTTTCTCTCTCTCATAATCACGGTGGCTATGAGATGTTAACTACCTCGCCTGGTATACAGGAGGTCGTGGGTTCGATCCCGACCCTGACGATGCCTGCTGCTGCTGTTTATGTAGAGTCTGTGTGTTTCTCTCTCTCATAATCACGGTGGCTATGAGATGTTAACTACCTCGCCTGGTATACAGGAGGTCGTGGGTTCGATCCCGACCCTGACGATGCCTGCTGCTGCTGTATATGTGGAGTCTGTGTGTGTCTCTCTCTCATCATCACGGTGGGTAGGAGACGTTAACTACCTCGCCTGGTATACAGGAGGTCGTGGGTTCGATCCCGACCCTGACGATGCCTGCTGCTTCTGTATATGTGGAGTTTGTGTGTGTCTCTCTCATCACCACGGTGGCTAGGAGATGTTAACTACCTCGCCTGGTATGCAGGAGGTCGTGGGTTCGATCCCGACCCTGACGCTGCCTGCTGCTGCTGTATATGTGGAGTCTTTGTGTCTCTCTCTCATCACCACGGTGGCTAAGAGATGTTAACTACCTCGCCTGGTATACAGGAGGCCGTGGGTTCGATCCCGACCCTGACGATGCCTGCTGCTGCTGCTGTATATATGGAGTTTGTGTGTCTCTCTCTCCCGGTGGTCGCGTGGATTTTTCCCCGGGTCTCCTCCGGTTTTTCCCTTCCACATTTAGAATCAACGTCGCTACGCGTTGAGAGGGTTTCCACGCGATGATGACAGCGATGATGATGATGAAGCCCACTTCATTGAGCTATCATTTGTGAAAGCCAGGTCGCTTCTGATAAAGAGCGACTACACAGCGGCTCGATGGTGTCCTCACCTGGTTAAATATCAACATCGTTTTAGTTTAATTTGTTGCTGCTACTGATATTGTTGTTGTTCAGATACCTCAATGCCGACCACTGCTCCCGCTGTTCTATCGACCGTCGCGAGTTGGGACTGGAGTGAGTCGCCTCTCGCCACGCCTTGAGCCAGAAAGCAAAACCTCGAGAGATGTTAAGAATAAGAAACAGTGACCGTTGTATGTACGCGTGTGTGAGTGTCGATTTAAAGCTTTCGCGACTGCAGGGATTCATCTTCTTCGGTTCTTTCGGTAAAGTCGCCACCACGTAGAAGGGGAGTAATAAAATGATACAAATATAAAACATTAATAACATAAAATTCTCACGACGTTTCGGCCACAACGCAAGCAGCCGTCCTCAGGTGAAGAAACAGCTGTCGGGAAGACGGCGCTCCAATGTCGTGAGAATTTCCTTTCATTATGTTTTATATTTTGATTATTTTATTATTTCCCTTCTACTTGACTTTACCGAAAGAACCAAGAAGATGTGTATGTGTGTTGAACCCCTTTCTCACCGGACGTGGCCAAGCATGGCTAATCTGAGGTTCGGGGGAGGGACAACAAACTATGGGTCTTTGTGTGAGTCTATGGGTCTTTGTGTGAGTCTGGGTCTCTGTGTGAGTCTATGAGTCTCTGTGTGAGTCTATGAGTCTCTGTGAGGCTGTAAGCCTCTGTGTGAGTCTATGGATCTCAGTGTGGGGAGTCTAAGGGTATGCCTGAATCTATGGGTCTCTGCGTGAGTCTATGGGTCTCCGCGTGAGTCTATGGGTTTCTGTGTGAGTCTGAGCCTCTGCGTGAGTCTATGGGTCTCTGTGTGAGTCTATGGGTCTCTGTGTGAGTCTATGGGTCTCTGTGTGAGTCTATGAGTCTCTGTGTGAGCCTACTGGTATTTGTGTGAGTCTATGGGTCTTTGTGTGAGTCTGGGTCTCTGTGTGAGTCTCTGTGTGAGTCTATGAGTCTCTGTGAGGCTGTAAGCCTCTGTGTGAGTCTATGGATCTCAGTGTGGGGAGTCTATGGGTCTGCCTGAATCTATGGGTCTCCGCGTAAGGCTATGGGTCTCCACGTGAGTCTATGGGTTTCTGTCTGAGTCTATGGGTCTCTGTGTGAGTCTATGGGTCTCCGCGTGAGTCTATGGGTTTCTGTGTGAGTCTATGGGTCTCTGCGTGAGTCTATGGGTCTCTGTGTGAGTCTATGGGTCTCTGTGTGAGTCTATAGGTCTCTGTGTGAGTCTATGGGTCTCTGTGTGAGTCTATGGGTCTCTGTGTGAGTCTATGGGTCTCTGTGTGAGTCTATGGGCCTCTGTGTGAGTCTATGGGTCTCTGTGTGAGTCTATGGGTCTCTGTGTGAGTCTATAGGTCTCTGTGAGTCTATGGATCTCTGTGTGAGTCTATGGGTCTGTGTGTGAGTCTGTGGGTCTCTGTGTGAGTCTATGGGTCTGTATGTGAGAGACTATGGGTTTCTGTGTGAGTCTATGGGTCTCTGTGTGAGTCTACAAGTCTCTGTGTGAGTCTATGTGTCTCTGTGAGCCTGTAAATCTCGGTGTGAGTCTGTGGATCCTAGTGTGAGGAGTCTTTGGGTATCTGTGTGAGTCTATGGGGCTCTGCATGAGTCTATGGGTCTCTGCGTGAGTCTACGAGTCTCTGCGTGAGTCTACACGTCTCTGTGTGAGTCTATGGGTCTCTGTGTGAGTCTGTGGGTCTCTGTGTGAGTCTGTGGGTCTGTGTGAGTCTATGGGTCTCCGCGTGAGTCTATGGGTCTGTATGTGATAGGCTATGGGTCTGTGTGTGAGTCTACGAGTCTCAGCGCGGGTCTACGCGCGCGATGTGTGTGCGTTTGAACTTCTCGTCTCGCCGAATCACCGCGCCGCCTCTGTCTCAACCCGCCGACCCCTGATCTCCCCGGACCCCCACCCCGCGAACCGTCCACGAAGACCCCCAGGTTCGACTCAGCGGCAGCGGCAGCGCGACGCCGTGCCAGGGCCTCCTGGAGCTGCTCCACGGCGGCTCGTGGGGCACCGTCTGCGGCGAGCGCCTCCCGGTGCTGGCCGACGTCGCCTGCCTTAAGCTCGGCTGCGGCCGCTTGGGCCGCCTGCTCAACGGCAGCGACGCCGGCGGAGGCATCGGCGTGGCGCCCGTGGCGTGGTGGAGCATCTCCTGCGCCCGGTGGCAGCCGGCGCCCACCCACTGCGCTGTGACGTCGGCGGGGGCAGATTGCGGCGGCGGCGGCGTCGGCGCGGCGATCGTCCAGTGCACGGGTGAACGAACGTTGGGGTGGGGGTCGCGGTGGGGGTGGGGGCGTGGGTGTGGGTGGGGTGGGGTTGAGTTTGGTGGAGTGGGTGGCGTGGGTGGGGTGGGTGGGGTGGGTGGGGTTGAGTTTGGTGGAGTGGGTGGGGTGGGTGGGGTGGGTGGGGTTGAGTTTGGTGGAGTGGGTGGGGTAGGATTGGGGTTCATTTTGTTGGGCTAGGGCTGGGGTGGATTGGGTTGCGGTGGGGTTGGGTGGGTGTGGTCGGGTGGGTAGGGTGCAGTGGGGTGGCTAGAGTGGGTAGGGTGTTGTTGGGTGGCTAGGGTGGGTAGGGTGTTGTGGGGTGGCTAGGGTGGGTAGGCTGTTGTGGGGTGGCGAGGGTGGGTAGGGTGGCTGGGATGGGTGTGGTGGGTTTTCTGGGTGGGGTTTGGTGGCTAGGGTTAGGATGTTCGATTTTGCAAGCTTGGACAAAGCTCCAGCAAGCAAGAAGACCACGCCACGATGCACACCCCACATAGCACAGTAGTAGCAGCAGTAGTTAGGCCCTGAGTACAATGACATTGCTGGACCTTGCTCCGCATCTACATCGGCTGTGATAATTCCCACGCGATGATGATGTTGATGCCGATGTTGTTGTCGATGATGGCGATGGGTGATGTTGATGATGTTGTTGATGATGCTGTTGATGATGTTGATGACGGTGATGATGCTGGCGGGTGTATGTTGGTGATGATGCATACCGATGCTGTTGACGTTGTTGTTGATGATGCTGACGTCGTTGACGCTATTTATTACGTTGGTGCTGATGTTGTTGACGCTATTTATTAATGTTGATGTTGTTGACGCTGCTGCTGCTGCTGCTACTGTTGTCTCCCATCGCCTTCTCTATCCTCCCCACAGGCGCCGTGCTCCGTCTCTCCGGTGACCCTGGCACTTGCTCGGGCTCCGTGCAGTATTTCTCCAACGGCTCTTGGCACGACGTCTGTGCCTCCTCCTCCACTCCCTCCTCCTCCTTCTCCTCCACGTCCTCCTACACCTCTTCCTACCCCTCCACACCTCCCACCACCACCACCACCTCGAACCTCACGGCCGAAAACTCCACGACCACCACCACCTCATCACCCGTCTCCACCTCCTCACCCACCGGCGCCTCCTCCTCGAACCTCACGGCCGAAAACTCCACCACCACCACCGCCACCACCACCTCATCATCATCCTCCACCTCCTCCACCACCTCCACAACCTCGAACCTCACGGCCGAAAACTCCACCACCACCGCCACCACCACCAACACCACCGCCACCACCCCATCCTCCACCACTACCACCTCCACAACCTCGAACCTCACGGCCGAAAACTCCACCACCACCGCCACCACCTCATCATCCTCCACCTCATCATCCTCCAACTCGAACCTCACGGCTGAAAACTCCACCACCACCGCCACCACCACATCATCCTCCACTTCGAACCTCACTGCCGACAACACCACCACCACCAACACCGCCACCACCCCATCCTCCACCACCACCAACACCACCACCACCACCACCACCACCCCATCCTCCACCACTACCACCTCAACAACCTCGAACCTCACGGCCGAAAACTCCACCATCACCGCCACCACCTCATCATCCTCCACCTCATCATCCTCCACCTCGAACCTCACGGCTGAAAACTCCACCACCACCTCCACCACCTCATCATCCTCCACCTCATCATCCTCCACTTCGAACCTCACGGCCGAAAACTCCACCACCACCGCCACCAACACCACCGCCACCACCACATCATCCTCCACCTCGAACCTCACGGCCGACACCACCACCACCCCATCCTCCACCACCTCCACAACCGCGAACCTCACGGCCGACGTGGTCTGCCGTCTGCTTGGGTGCGGCAGCGGAGCTTGGAGCGTCGTCGACTCCCGACCTTCGATGGCCAACTCCTCGACCTCCTCGTCAGCCCGACCCATTGGGCTCTCCTGTCGGGGTGACGAGAGTAGCGTATTCGACTGCCAACTCGGCGGCCAGGACAAGTGCCCGGGCAGTGGCGCCTTGCACGTGGTGTGCGCAGGTGAATGCCTCAATAGTGGCTCGGACGGTAGCAGCAGCAGCAGCAACACCAGCAAGGTGTGACATTTTGAAACGTTTACGAAAGGAAGAATAGAACGGCATGGGGAGAGGGAGAGATAGAGAGAGAGAGGGGCAGACGTCAAATATACAGCAGCGGCGGGCATCGTCAGCTGTCGGGATCGAACCCACGAACTTCCTTCATACCGTATCTTAGCCACTGTAATGAGAGAGACACACACACAGAGTTCAAATATACAGCAGCGGCAGGCATCATCAGGGTCTGGATCGAACCCACGAACTTCCTGCATACCGTATCTTAGCCACTGGTAATGAGAGAGACACACACACAGACTTCAAATATACAGTGGCAGGCATCATCAGGGTCTGGATCGAACCCACGAACTTCCTGCATACCGTATCTTAGCCACTGCAATGAGAGAGACACACACAGACTTCAAATATACAGCAGCGGGCATCGTCAGCTGTCGGGATCGAACCCACGAACTTCCTGCGTACCGTATCTTAGCCACAGTAATGAGAGAGACACACACACACAGAGTTCAAATATGCAGCGGCAGGCATCATCAGGGTCTGGATCGAACCCACGAACTTCCTGCATACCATATCTTAGCCACTGTAATGAGAGAGACACACACACAGACTTCAAATATACAGCGGCAGGCATCATCAGGGTCTGGATCGAACCCACGAACTTCCTGCGTACCGTATCGTAGCCACTGTAATGAAAGAGACACACACAGAGTTCAAATATACAGCAGCGGCAGGCATCATCAGGGTCTGGATCGAACCCACGAACTTCCTGCATACCATATCTTAGCCACTGTAATGAGAGAGACACACACAGAGTTCAAATATACAGCAGCGGCGGGCATCATCACGGTCTGGATCGAACCCACGAACTTCCTGCGTACCGTATCTTAGCCACTGGTAATGAGAGAGACACACATAGACTTCAAATATACAGCTGCGGCGGGCATCGTCAGGTGTCTGGATCGAACCCACGCTCTCCTGTATACCTGGCGAGGTAGTTAACATCTCCTAGCTACTTACCTGTTGTATGGGAAAAAAGTGAAGCGGTGCATTTGGGAATGGTCGATGATCCTCTGTCATCCATAAGAGAGGAGGTTTTGTTGGGTTAGATCACATGAATATTAATGTTGTGTCGTTAAACCCGCCGCAGCCAATCAGTGACAGGTTTGTCACTTAAACAACACGTGCCAATTCGTTACTTAGTTCAGCACGAACCGGTGCGTGTGTGTGTGTGTGTGTTGGAGAGTAAACCCACTACAATATTTAAAATTAGGAAGGGTTTGTCAAGTAAACAGAACGTGACAATAAGTTTCTTAGTTGTTCACTAACCTGTGTGTGTTGGAGAGTAAACCCACTTCAATATTTACAATCAGGAAGGGTTCGTTAAGTAAATAGAACGTGACAATTAGTTTATTAGTTCTTCATTAACCAGTGTGTGTGTAGGAGAGTAAACCCACTACAATATTTACAATCAGAAAGGGTTTGTCAAGTAAACAGAACGTGACATTTAGTTTCTTAGTTGTTCACTAACCTGTGTGCGTTTGTGTGTTGGAGAGTAAACCCACTTCAATATTTACAATTAGGAAGGGTTTGCCAAGTAAACAGAACGTGACAATAAGTTTCTTAGTTGTTCACTAACCTGCGTGTTTGTGTTGGAGAGTAAACCCACTACAATATTTACAATCAGGAAGGGTTTGTCAAGTAAATAGAACGTGACAATTAGTTCCTTAGTTCTTCACTAACCTGTGTGTGTGTGTGTTGGAGAGTAAACCCACTTCAATATTTACAATCAGGAAGGGTTTGTCTAGTAAACAGAACGTGACAATTAGTTTCCTAGTCCTTCACTAACCTGTGTGTGTGTGTGTTGGAGAGTAAACCCACTACAATATTTACAATCAGGAAGGGTTTGTCAATTAAACAGAACGTGACAATAAGTTTCTTAGTTGTTCACTAACCTGTGTGTGTGTGTGTGTTGGAGAGTAAACCCACTTCAATATTTACAATCAGGAAGGGTTTGTCAAACAAACAGAATGTGACAATTAGTTTCTTAGTTGTTCACTAACCTGTGTGTGTGTGTTGGAGAGTAAACCCACATCAATATTTACAATTAGGAAGGATTTGTCAAGTACACAGAACGTGACAATAAGTTTCTTAGTTCTCCACTAACCTGTGTGTGTGTGTTGGAGAGTAAACCCACTTCAATATTTACAATCAGGAAGGGTTTGTCAAGTAAACAGAACGTGACAATTAGTTTATTAGTTCTTCACTAACCTGTGTGTGTGTGTTGGAGAGTAAACCCACTACAATATTTAAAATTAGGAAGGGTTTGTCAAGTAAACAGAACGTGACAATAAGTTTCTTAGTTGTTCACTAACCTGTGTGTGTTGGAGAGTAAACCCACTTCAATATTTACAATCAGGAAGGGTTCGTTAAGTAAATAGAACGTGACAATTAGTTTATTAGTTCTTCATTAACCAGTGTGTGTGTAGGAGAGTAAACCCACTACAATATTTACAATCAGGAAGGGTTTGTCAAGTAAACAGAACGTGACATTTAGTTTCTTAGTTGTTCACTAACCTGTGTGCGTTTGTGTGTTGGAGAGTAAACCCACTTCAATATTTACAATTAGGAAGGGTTTGCCAAGTAAACAGAATGTGACAATAAGTTTGTTAGTTGTTCACTAACCTGTGTGTGTGTGTGTTGGAGAGTAAACCCACTACAATATTTACAATCAGGAAGGGTTTGTCAAGTAAATAGAACGTGACAATTAGTTCCTTAGTTCTTCACTTACCTGTGTGTGTGTGTTGGAGAGTAAACCCACTTCAATATTTACAATCAGGAAGGGTTTGTCTAGTAAACAGAACGTGACAATTAGTTTCCTAGTCCTTCACTAACCTGTGTGTGTGTGTGTTGGAGAGTAAACCCACTACAATATTTACAATCAGGAAGGGTTTGTCAATTAAACAGAACGTGACAATAAGTTTCTTAGTTGTTCACTAACCTGTGTGTGTGTGTGTTGGAGAGTAAACCCACTTCAATATTTACAATCAGGAAGGGTTTGTCAAGCAAACAGAATGTGACAATTAGTTTCTTAGTTGTTCACTAACCTGTGTGTGTGTGTTGGAGAGTAAACCCACATCAATATTTACAATTAGGAAGGATTTGTCAAGTACACAGAACGTGACAATAAGTTTCTTAGTTCTCCACTAACCTGTGTGTGTGTGTTGGAGAGTAAACCCACTTCAATATTTACAATCAGGAAGGGTTTGTCAAGTAAACAGAACGTGACAATTAGTTTATTAGTTCTTCACTAACCTGTGTGTGTGTGTTGGAGAGTAAACCCACTACAATATTTAAAATTAGGAAGGGTTTGTCAAATAACAGAACGTGACAATAAGTTTCTTAGTTGTTCACTAACCTGTGTGTGTTGGAGAGTAAACCCACTTCAATATTTACAATCAGGAAGGGTTCGTTAAGTAAATAAAACGTGACAATTAGTTTATTAGTTCTTCATTAACCAGTGTGTGTGTAGGAGAGTAAACCCACTACAATATTTACAATCAGGAAGGGTTTGTAAAGTAAACAGAACGTGACATTTAGTTTCTTAGTTGTTCACTAACCTGTGTGCGTTTGTGTGTTGGAGAGTAAACCCACTTCAATATTTACAATTAGGAAGGGTTTGCCAAGTAAACAGAACGTGACAATAAGTTTCTTAGTTGTTCACTAACCTGTGTGTGTGTGTGTGTTGGAGAGTAAACCCACTACAATATTTGCAATCAGGAAGGGTTTGTCAAGTAAATAGAACGTGACAATTAGTTCCTTAGTTCTTCACTAACCTGTGTGTGTGTGTTGGAGAGTAAACCCACTTCAATATTTACAATCAGGAAGGGTTTGTCAATTAAACAGAATGTGACAATTAGTTTCTTAGTTGTTCACTAACCTGTGTGTGTGTGTTGGAGAGTAAACCCACATCAATATTTACAATTAGGAAGGATTTGTCAAGTACACAGAACGTGACAAAAAGTTTCTTAGTTCTCCACTAACCTGTGTGTGTGTGTTGGAGAGTAAACCCACTTCAATATTTACAATCAGGAAGGGTTTGTCAAGTAAACAGAACGTGACAATTAGTTTATTAGTTCTTCACTAACCTGTGTGTGTGTGTTGGAGAGTAAACCCACTACAATATTTAAAATTAGGAAGGGTTTGTCAAGTAAACAGAACGTGACAATAAGTTTCTTAGTTGTTCACTAACCTGTGTGTGTTGGAGAGTAAACCCACTTCAATATTTACAATCAGGAAGGGTTCGTTAAGTAAATAGAACGTGACAATTAGTTTATTAGTTCTTCATTAACCAGTGTGTGTGTAAGAGAGTAAACCCACTACAATATTTACAATCAGGAAGGGTTTGTCAAGTAAACAGAACGTGACATTTAGTTTCTTAGTTGTTCACTAACCTGTGTGCGTTTGTGTGTTGGAGAGTAAACCCACTTCAATATTTACAATTAGGAAGGGTTTGCCAAGTAAACAGAACGTGACAATAAGTTTCTTAGTTGTTCACTAACCTGTGTGTGTGTGTGTTGGAGAGTAAACCCACTACAATATTTACAATCAGGAAGGGTTTGTCAAGTAAATAGAACGTGACAATTAGTTCCTTAGTTCTTCACTAACCTGTGTGTGTGTGTTGGAGAGTAAACCCACTTCAATATTTACAATCAGGAAGGGTTTGTCTAGTAAACAGAACGTGACAATTAGTTTCCTAGTCCTTCACTAACCTGTGTGTGTGTGTGTTGGAGAGTAAACCCACTACAATATTTACAATCAGGAAGGGTTTGTCAATTAAACAGAACGTGACAATAAGTTTCTTAGTTGTTCACTAACCTGTGTGTGTGTGTGTTGGAGAGTAAACCCACTTCAATATTTACAATCAGGAAGGGTTTGTCAAGCAAACAGAATGTGACAATTAGTTTCTTAGTTGTTCACTAACCTGTGTGTGTGTGTTGGAGAGTAAACCCACATCAGTATTTACAATTAGGAAGGATTTGTCAAGTACACAGAACGTGACAATAAGTTTCTTAGTTCTCCACTAACCTGTGTGTGTGTGTTGTAGAGTAAACCCACTTCAATATTTACAATCAGGAAGGGTTTGTCAAGTAAACAGAACGTGACAATTAGTTTATTAGTTCTTCACTAACCTGTGTGTGTGTGTTGGAGAGTAAACCCACTACAATATTTACAATCAGGAAGGGTTTGTCAAGTAAATAGAACGTGACAATTAGTTCCTTAGTTCTTCACTAACCTGTGTGTGTGTGTTGGAGAGTAAACCCACTTCAATATTTACAATCAGGAAGGGTTTGTCTAGTAAACAGAACGTGACAATTAGTTTCCTAGTCCTTCACTAACCTGTGTGTGTGTGTGTTGGAGAGTAAACCCACTACAATATTTACAATCAGGAAGGGTTTGTCAATTAAACAGAACGTGACAATAAGTTTCTTAGTTGTTCACTAACCTGTGTGTGTGTGTGTTGGAGAGTAAACCCACTTCAATATTTACAATCAGGAAGGGTTTGTCAAGCAAACAGAATGTGACAATTAGTTTCTTAGTTGTTCACTAACCTGTGTGTGTGTGTTGGAGAGTAAACCCACATCAGTATTTACAATTAGGAAGGATTTGTCAAGTACACAGAACGTGACAATAAGTTTCTTAGTTCTCCACTAACCTGTGTGTGTGTGTTGTAGAGTAAACCCACTTCAATATTTACAATCAGGAAGGGTTTGTCAAGTAAACAGAACGTGACAATTAGTTTATTAGTTCTTCACTAACCTGTGTGTGTGTTGGAGAGTAAACCCTCTACAATATTTAAAATTAGGAAGGGTTTGTCAAGTAAACAGAACGTGACAATAAGTTTCTTAGTTGTTCACTAACCTGTGTGTGTTGGAGAGTAAACCCACTTCAATATTTACAATCAGGAAGGGTTTGTCAAGTAAACAGAACGTGACAATTAGTTTATTAGTTCTTCACTAACCTGTGTGTTCGTGTTTGAGAGTAAACCCACTACAACATTTACAATCAGGAAGGGTTTGTCAAGTAAACAGAACGTGACAATAAGTTTCTTAGTTTTGATTTAAAGCTTTCGTGACTGCAGTAATTCATATTCTTAGTTTTTTCGGTAAAGTCACGTTGAAGAGAAACAACAGAATAACAAAATATATATAAAACAATAAAAAATATATATATTTTGTTATTCTGTTGTTTCTCTTCAACGTGACTTTACCGAAAAAACTAAGAATATAGTTTCTTAGTTCTTCACTAAACTGTGTGTGTGTGTTTGTTGGAGAGTAAACCCACTACAATATTTACAATTAGGAAGGGTTTGTCAAGTAAATAGAACGTGACAATTAGTTTCTTAGTTGTTCACTAACCTGTGTGTGTGTGTGTTGGAGAGTAAATCCACTACAATATTTACAATCAGGAAGGGTTTGTCACGCAAACGTTGACACGACACAACATTTTGTATTTACACGATCTAACCCAAAATCCTCGATTGTCGATCTTGTTAAGTTGTTACATTAACTTAAAACCCACAGCCTTTCACAGCCAGTACAAGGATGCATATTTGTGTGTGTTTGGTAGTAAAGTGATAAGACTGAATGATAAACATTTGGTTATTGTTAAGTTATTAGATTTAAAGCTTTCGTGAATGCAGGGATTCATATTCTTGGTTCTTTCGGTAAAGTCATCACCACGTAGAAGGGAAATAATAAAATAATAAAAATTAAACGTCGTGAGAATTTTAATTGTTTTATATATTTTATTATTTTATTGTTTCCCTTCAACGTGACTTTAGCGAAAGAGCTAAGAATATGAATTACCGCAGTCACGAAAGCTTTAGAATCAAAATTCAACGTACATTGTCGTCGTCATTTTTAAGCGACGAAACCGGTGGGCTTCTCCACGGATCTGGCTGTCGCCTGATGAAGCTGGTTGCAATCACTGGCGAAACGTCGTTACTCGGTTTGTAAACGTTGTCGCTTGGCTCTCGAACACACAACCGGTTATCGCGCTGTGCGAGTAACGACTTGGCCGCATTCTGTTTGCGTGAAAACCCTTATATCCTTAGCTCTTTCGGTAAAGTCACGTTGAAGGGAAACAATACAATAATAAAATATATATAAAACAATAAAAAATTTCAATATATATTTTATTATTTTATTGTTTCCCTTCAACGTGACTTTACCCAAAGAGCTAAGAATATGAATTACTGCAGTTACGAAAGCTTTAAATCAAAATGAAAACCCTTGCTTAGTTGGCGGTGTGGTCGGGTGGTGGCGGGTTTACCGACACATTTATATATTTACACGATATAACCCACCCCCCCCCCCAAAAAAACCTTACATTATGGATATCGGTCACGAAAGCCTACGTGATAAGCTTACTATCTATCGTGTTTGTGCGTAGAACTGTATGTTATAATCTTAGCTCTTTCGGTAAAGTCACGTTGAAGGGAAACAATAAAATAATGAAATATTTATAAAACAATAAAAATTCTCACGACGTTTCGACCATAACACACACCTGATGACGACCGTTTGTGTTATGGTCGAAACGTCGTGAGAATTTTTTTTGTTTTATATATATTTTATTATTTTGTTTCCCTTCAACGTGACTTTACCGAAAGAGCTAAGAATATAAATTACTGCAGTCACGAAAGCTTTAAATCAAAATTGAACTGCATGTTGTTGTTGTAACGTCCTTACCCCATGGCCCCTGAACTGGACATCCGTGACAAAAGGGCTTTACAGCTCTTCGGATTCTATAAATGCTCCGATTCTGATCCAAACATCCGATTATGCACTGCCCTCAATGTAGGAGAAGTCGTGAGGCCTGCCCAACACTTTCTTACAGACGTCTCGGCGGTGTGCCATAGACTAGCAGTGGTACGCAGACCCCTAAGGGATACACAGACCCCTAAGGGGTACACAGACCCCTAAGGGGTACACAGACCCCTAGGGGGTACACAGACCCCTAGGGGGTACACAGACCCCTGGGGGTACACAGACCCCTAGGAGGTACACAGACCCCTGGGGGTACACAGACCCCTAGGGGGTACGCAGACCGGAGACCCCTAGGTGTACGCAGACCCCTAGGGCTACACAGACCGGAGACCCCCTAAGGGTACACAGACCCCTAGGGGGTACACAGACCCCCTGGGGTACACAGACCCCTGGGGGTACGCAGACCCCTGGGGGTACACAGACCCCTAGGGGTACGCAGACCCCCTGGGGGTACACAGACCCCTGGGGGTACACAGACCCCTAGGGGTACACAGACCCCTGGGGGTACGCAGACCCCTGGGGGTACACAGACCCCCTGGGGAGTACACAGACCCCCTAGGGGGTACACAGACCCCTGAGGGTACACAGACCCCTGGGGGTACACAGACCCCTAGGGGTACACAGACCCCTGGGGGTACACAGACCCCTAGGGGGTACACAGACCCCTGGGGGTACACAGACCCCTAGGGGTACACAGACCCCCTATAGGGTACGCAGACCCCTGGGGGTACACAAACCCCCTAGGGGGTACACAGACCCCTAGCGAGTACACAGACCCCTAGGGAGTACACAAACCCCTAGGGGTACACAGACCCCTAGGGGTACACAGACCCCTGGGGGTACACAGACCCCTAGGGGGTACACAGACCCCCTGGAGGTACACAGACCCCCTAGGGGGTACACAGACCCCTGGGGGTACACAGACCCCTAGGGGGTACACAGACCCCTGGGGGTACACAGACCCCTGGCGGTACGCAGACCCCTGGGGGTACACAGACCCCTGGGGGTACGCAGACCCCTAGGGGATACGCAGACCCCCTAGAGGGTACGCAGACCCCTGGGGGTACACAGACCCCTGGGGGTACACAGACCCCTAGGGGGTACACAGACCCCTGGGGGTACGCAGACCCCTGGGGGTACACAGACCCCTAGTGGTGCACAGACCCCTAGGGGTACACAGACCCCTGGGGGTACACATTACATACGTACAGCACTATACGCTACGCTGCAATACACGACGCTATGAAACACCGCGCTACTATACACGAGGCATTACATTGTAATACACTACACTGGACATCGGTGAAAAAGAGCTTCGAAGCTCATCGCATTCCTCCTGAAAGCCTTAATGAAGGTTCCCATTCTGTGGTCGTTGCTGAAATGGAATGCGCACATCGTTCTGTTTGCTAAAATATATCTATTTTTAAAATCGGTTGCTTCAGGATTTCCGACCGTTGCTACGACGCCTCTGCCGCCGACGACGTCACCGACGACGTCACCGATGACGTCATCGACGACGTCACCGATGATGTCACCGACGACGAGAACGAGTGCTCCTCCGTCGCAAGTGCCCACGAGCTACAATATCCGTGAGTGGATGTTGGTCTTCTATCACCCCCCTCACCCCCGCGGTTAGACACGGTGTGGCTACGTGCAGCGGTGCAATGTACACGCTACACTATACACTACACTATACACTACACTATACACTACAGTATACACTGCACTATACACTACACTACTATAAACTACACTATACACTACACTATACACTACTATACACTACACTATACACTACACTATACACTACACTATACACTACACTACACCACTATAAACTACACTACTATACACTACTATACACTACACTATACACTACACTATACACTACACTACACCTTACACTATACACTACACTATACACTACACTATACACTATACACTACACTACACCACTATACACTACTATACACTACACTATACACTACACTATACACTACTCTATACACTACACTACACTACACACTACACCACTATAAACTACACTACTATACACTATACATTACACTTTACATTACACTATACACAACACTGTACACTACACTACACACTACACTATACAATATACTACTATACACTACACTATACACTACACTATACACTATACAGTACCCTATACACTACACTATATACTACACTACACTTTACACTACACTATACACAACACTGTACACTACACTACACACTACACTATACAATATACTACTATATACTACACTATACACTACACTATACACTACACTATACATTACACTATACACTACACTACACCACTATAAACTACACTACTATACACTACTATACACTACACTACACTATACACTACACTATACACTACACTTTACACTACACTATACACAACACTGTACACTACACTCCACACTACACTATACAATATACTACTATACACTACACTCTACACTACTATACACTACACTATACACTACACTATACACTGCACTATACACTAAGCTACGAATACCACTATACACTACACTATACACTACACTATACACTACACACTATACACTAAACCAGGGGTCGGGAACCTATGGCTCGCGAGCCAGATGTGGCTCTTTTGATGATTGCATATGGCTCGCAGATAAAACAAAATATTCTCACTTGTTTTAATCCATCCATCGATTTTTCACTGCGCATGTCCTGTTCAGGGCTGCAGGAGCAATTGTCCATTATTTTAATTGGATGATACTGGCCTATGTTTGCCGTTGCTGGGTAAAACAGGTAAACGCCCCCTTTTGAATCAGTCTGAGACTGCGTCTGCTCGGTCATTAGCTCAAAGCTAACCCTTCGACGAAGAAGATGGCGAAAAGAAAAAAAGACGACGAGTATCGTACATTTCAGGACGAATGGACCGAAGAATTCGCCTTTGTGGAGAGAGCGGGTTCTGCGGTGTGTCTAATTTGCAATGACAAAATTACATCGTTGAAACGGTCGAATGTAAAGCGGCACTTCGACACGCGCCACGCTACCTTTGCATCAAAATACCCTGCGGGAGACAGCAGAAAGAAAGCGTGCCAAGAGCTTCTGAGCAGGGTGCAAGCTAGCCAGCAGCAACTCTGCGTATGGACCCGGCAAGGTGACTATAATTCGGCTAGCTTTGCTGGTTCTTTAGCAATAGTGAGGAACGGAAAACCATTCACAGATGGCGAGTATGCTAAAACGTTCATGCTGGATGTAGCCAATGAACTTTTTGATGATCTTCCGAACAAAGACAAGATAATCAAACGGATACAAGACATGCCTCTGTCGGCAAGAACTGTTCATGATCGTACCATCGTGATGGCAAACAAAGTGGAGGAAACGCAAGTGAAGGACATAAATGCAGCGCCGTTCTTTTCTCTGGCTTTGGATGAGTCAACAGACGTGAGCCATTTGTCGCAGTTCAGCGTGATTGCAAGATATGCTGTTGGTGACACACTGCGCGAAGAAAGTCTTGCTGTTCTGCCATTAAAAGGGTCCACAAGAGGTGAGGATTTATTCAAGTCTTTCATGGAGTTTGCTCAAGAAAAAAGTCTACCTATGGATAAACTTCTCTCAGTGTGTACTGATGGTGCTCCGTGTATGGTGGGGAAAACAAAGGATTTGTGGCGCTTCTCCGTGAACATGAAAATAGACCCATCCTAAGTTTCCATTGCATTATACACCAGGAGGCACTTTGTGCTCAGATGTGTGACAGGCAGTTTGGCGAAGTGATGTCGCTGGTCATTCGTGTGATCAACTTTATTGTTGCCCGAGCCTTAAATGATCGCCAGTTTAAAACACTGCTGGATGAAGTTGTAAATAACTATCCTGGTCTGCTTTTGCACAGCAATGTGCGTTGGTTGTCAAGAGGGAAGGTGCTTAGCCGTTTTGCGGCTTGCCTGAACGAAATCCGGACTTTCCTTGAAATGAAAGGCGTCGGGCATCCTGAGCTAGCCGACACCGAGTGGCTCCTCAAGTTTTACTATCTCGTAGATCTGACTGAACATCTGAACCAGCTCAACGTGAAAATGCAAGGCATTGGAAATACAGTGTTATCCCTTCAACAAGCTGTATTTGCTTTTGAAAACAAGCTGGAGCTTTTCATCAGGGATCTTGAAACAGGTCGTTTACTACATTTTGAAAAACTGAGCCAATTTAAAGATGCATGCACAGCAAGTGAGCCCATTCAAAACCTTGATCTCCACCAGCTAGCTGGCTGCACATCCAGTCTCCTACAGTCCTTCAAAGCACGCTTTGGAGAATTTCGTGAGCACACTCGTCTTTTTAAGTTCATCACCCATCCAAACGAGTGTTCACTGAACACAGCCGACCTGAATTACATCCCTGGTGTCTCCGTCAGAGATTTTGAAGCAGAAGTGGCTGACCTGAAGGCCTCAGACATGTGGGTGAATAAGTTCAAGTCACTGAATGAAGATTTGGAAAGAATCACACGACAGAAAGCGGAGTTGGCGAGCAAGAACATGTGGACAGAAATGAAAAAACTCCAACCCGAAGACCAGCTGATTCTCAAAACTTGGAACGCGCTTCCTGTCACATACCACACACTGCAGCGTGTGAGTATTGCTGTATTGACCATGTTTGGATCTACGTATGCATGTGAGCAGTCATTCTCACATCTTAAAAACATCAAGTCCAACCTACGATCACGTTTAACGGATGAAAGCCTCAACGCTTGCATGAAGCTTAACCTCACCAAGTACCAACCCGACTACAAAGACATCAGCAAATCCATGCAGCACCAGAAGTCGCATTAATGGTGAGTGTTATAACAACATTATTTAAAAGAATAAATTCAGAGGCTTATTATACTGACATTTAGTTGAATTCACTTTTAAAATATATTATATGGCTCTCACTGAAATAAATTTCCAATTTTTTTGCTTTCATGGCTCTCTTAGTCAAAAAGGTTCCGGACCCCTGCACTAAACTATACACTACTATACACTACACTATACACTACACCACTATACACTACTATACACTACACTATACACTACACTACTATACACTACACTATACACAACTATACACTACACTGTACACTACTATACACTACACTATACACTACACTGTACACTACTATACACTACACTATACACTACTACACTATACACTACACACTACACTATACACTACACTATACACTGCATTATACACTACTATACACTACACTATACACTACATTATACACTTCACTAAACACTACACTATACACTACACTATACAGTGAGGGAAAAAAGTATTTGATCCCCTGCTGATTTTGTACGTTTGCCCACTGACAAAGAAATGATCAGTCTATCATTTTAATGGGAGGTTAATTTGAACAGTGAGAGGCAGAATAACAACAAATACATCCAGAAAAATGCATGTCAATAATGTTATAAATTCATTTGCATTTTATTGAGGGAAAAAAGTATTTGACCCCATCTCAAGCAGAACAATTTCTGGCTCCCAGGTGTCTTTTATACTGGTAACGAGCTGAGATTAGGAGCACACTCTTAAAGGGAGTGCTCCTAATCTCAGCTTGTTACCTGTATAAAATACACCTGACCCCAGAATCAATCAGTCAATCAGATTCCAAACTCTCTACCATGGCCAAGACCAAAGAGCTCTCCATGGATGTCAGGGACAAGATTGTAGACCTACACAAGGCTGGAATGGGCTACAAGACCATTGCCAAGCAGCTTGGTGTTAAGGTGACAACAGTTGGTGCGATTGTTCGCAAATGGAAGAAACACAAAAGAACTGTCAATCAACCTCGGCCTTGTGCTCCATGCAAGATCTCACCTCGTGGAGTTGCAATGATCATGAGAACGGTGAGGAATCAGCCCAGAACTACAAGGGAGGATCTTGTCAATGATCGCAAGGCAGCTGGGACCATAGTTACCAAGAAAACAATTGGTAACACACTACGCCGTGAAGGACTGAAATCCTGCAGCGCCCGCAAGGTCCCCCTGCTCAAGAAAGCACATATACATGCCCGTCTGAAGTTTGCCAATGAACATCTGAATGATTCAGAGGACACCTGGGTGAGAGTGTTGTGGTCAGATGAGACCAAAATGGAGCTCTTTGGCATCAACTCAACTCGCTGTGTTTGGAGGAGGAGGAGGAGGAATGCTGCCTATGACCCCAAGAACACCATCCCCACCGTCAAACATGGAGGTGGAAACATTATGCTTTGGGGGTGTTTTTCTGCTAAGGGGACAGGACAACTTCACCGCATTAAAGGGACGATGGACGGGGCCATGTACCATCAAATCTTGGGTGAGAACCTCCTTCACTCAGCCAGGGCATTGAAAAGAGTCATGGATGGGTATTCCAGCATGACAATGGCCAAGGCAACCAAGGAATGGCTCAAGAAGAAGCACATTAAGGTCCTGGAGTGGCCTAGCAAGTCTGCAGACCTTAATCCCATGGAAAATCTGTGGAGGGAGCTGAAGGTTCGAGTTGCCAAACGTCAGCCTCGAAACTTTAATGACTTGGAGAAGATCTGCAAAGAGGAGTGGGACAAAATCCCTCTTGAGATGTGTGCAAACCTGGTGGCCAACTACAAGAAACGTCTGACCCCTGTGATTGCCAACACGGGTTTTGCCACCAAGTACTAAGTCATGTTTTGCAGAGGGGTCAAATACTTAATTCCCTCATTAAAATGCGAATCAATTTGTAACATTTTTGACATGCGTTTTTCTGGATTTTGTTGTTGTTATTCTGTCTCTATGCCTATCTCTCTCTGTCTCTCTCTGCCTCTCTCTCTGTGCCTCTCTGTTTCTCTGTCTCTCTCTGTCTCTCTCTCTGTCTCTCTGTGTCTCTCTGTCTCTCTGTGTCTCTCTGTCTCTCTGTGTCTCTGTCTCTCTCTTTGTCTCTATCTCTTTATCTCTCTATCTCTCTGTGTCTCTCTGTCTCTCTGTGTGTGTCTCTCTCTGTATCTCTCTGTCTCTCTGTGTCTCTCTGTCTCTCTGCGTCTCTCTGTCTCTCTTAGTCTCTCTCTATCTCTGTGTCTATCTCTGTCTCTCTGTGTCTCTCTGTCTCTCTGTGTCTCTCTCTATCTTTGCGTCTCTCTGTGTGTCTCTCTCTCTGTGTCTTTCTGTCTCTCTGTGTATCTCTCTGTCTCTATCTCTCTGTGTCTCTGTGTCTCTCTGTCTCTCTATGTCTCTCTCTGTCTCTCTGCGTCTGTCTCTGTCTCGGCAGCGTTCTCCGGCACGAGCGGAAACTTCTGCTCCCCGGGGTTCACGGACAACACGACCTCACGGGAGGTCATCTTCACCATCACCACCGGCTACTCCTTCATCATCAAACTTCGCTTCGTTAGCACGAGGTGGGTGCTCACCCACACTCGTCACCCACTCTCACCCACGCCCTCACCCACACCCAAACCCACGCTCACCCATACCCTCATCCACGTTCACCCACGCTCACCCACACCCTCACCCACACTCAACAACAACCACCATTCGCCACTAAGTGGTGGTGATGTCACCACGACTCTTGTGCCAGGCCATGTGCACGTTGGGGCCACGTGAAGTGTCGAACGCCCGCTGGCAGGAGGTCACGAGGCAGACCCAAGTGCCACGGGTTGACTGACTGAGATAACTGAGATGACTGGCTGATGCACCACCTGTGCCCCCTACTGTGCCAACTTGCTGTGCTTCAGCCAACTGGCGCTCCGCTCGTTGTTGTGAGCGTCGCTGCTCCGCCCTCCGTTGTTGTTGGAGGGCGACTACCTCCAACTGCCCAGTAGCGTCCTTCACGAGCCTCCTCCACTGAGGCCGATCTTGACACTGCCGGTACCAGTCATCGGCAAGTCCACTCAGCTCCACGTCCTCCTGTACCACATCACTCCATCTCTTCTCTAGCCCGTGCCGCGCCCATTTAGCCCCCTCGATCCGGCCGAACAAAAGATGTTTAGGCATGCGGTGGCTGGGCATGCGGGCTACATGACCCAGCCAACGCAGCGTTGCCTGCCAGAGGAGCTCGCCGATGGGACTTTGTCCAGATTTTTCAAGGATTTGTGAGCTCCTCACACAATCCAGCATGGTTAAACTCAGGATGGATTGTAGGCAGGCCAGCCTAAATGTTTCTAACCGGCGAAGATGTTCCATTAGGGGGGTCCACGTATCGCATGCGTAGAGAAGGGAAGGAATGACCGTGGCAGAGAAGACCTGAAGCTTCATGCGGAGCGACAGACCAGGTAGCTTCCACACAGCGTTACGCAACTGATCAAAAGATATTGCCGCTCGACTGATTCGGAGTGAGACCTCTGCTGTTAAACTGGAGCCAGTCATAAGCACACTGCCCAGGTATGGGAAACTCTCCACTCTCTCCACAACTCCCCTATCACCAATTGGGAGTTGTGGGGGTGGAGTGTCCGATGGTACAAAATACCCAGGCAGGTGCTTAGTTTTGGTGGGGCTGATGGTAAGTCCCCACCTCTTAGTGGCAAGCTCCAGGTTTAGCAGCAGCGCCTCCAACTCCTCCTCTGAGTGAGCAGCAATTAGCAGATCATCGGCATACATAACGTGATTGAGCAATAGGGAGCAGCCATCCTTTGACCGCACCCGGGCATCAATCAACCTCCCATTGTATCTGCATCAGATGGAAATTCATCCGCTACAGCTTTGAAGGCTTCACGAACTACGTGGTCGAAATAAATGTTAAATAATGTGGGAGCCAGAGGACATCCCTGTCGCACCCCAACGTGTACAGGGAATGGCTCCGACTCCCGTCCACGTAGTTTTACCTGGGCCCGCTCACCATCATGAAGGTCCTTAATGATCGTGAGCAGCAGGTCAGGGACTCCAAAAGCACGAAGAACAACCCAGAGCCCAGTCCTACTCATGGTATCATAGGCCTTGACAAGGTCAATAAAGCATAGATGTAGGTCTTGTTGGAATTCCCTACAACTCTGCTGTAGCAGACGGACAGAAAATATGGCATCTGTGCAGGACCGCCCTTTCCTGAAACCGCATTGGGGCTCCGCAAGCCTCTCCTCAGCGTGCCTGGCGAGGCGATGTTGAATAATCCTTGCCAGGACCTTTCCCGGCACACTGTGGAGTGAGATACCCCTGTAGTTGTTACAGTCTGTGCGGTCCCCCTTCTTAAAGAGAGTGACTACCAGGGCATCCTTCCAATCCTGCGGAACCCGTCCAGTAGGTCCAGACTGTTGTTATGATGTCATGTAGGGCAGTCTGTGCACAAACGCCACCCTCCCTCAGCATTTTGCTTGGGAGATCATCTCTGCCCGCTGCCTTTCCTGGTCTCAGACTCTGGATCGCCTTCAGTACTTCCTCAAAAGATGGCACCTCAGCCAGCCACTCACAGGGGGTGACTTTTTCCTCCAATATTTGAGGCACCGCAGCCTCGACAGGGTCATCCCCACTTTGTCACACGTTGTTTTCCAGGCTGAGAGATTTCTTCTCCCCCAAGACCTCAGAAATGCTCAGCAAATCTTCAAACCTGTTCCTGGGGGTCAGAGATTGGATCACCGTTCCTTCCCCTAATGATGGTAACAGGCGTGGCGCTGCAGGTTACTTTTTTGATGAAATTAAAGAGCGATTGGTCACCCATACCTTCACCCACACTCACCCACGCTCACCCACACCCGCACCCACGCTCACCCACACTCACCCACACCCTCACTCACGCTCCTCACCCATAACCTCACCCACGCTCACCCACGCTCACCTACACTCACCCACACCCTCACCCACACTCACCTACACCCTCAACCATACTCATCCATGCTCCTCACCCACCCCCTCACCCATGCTCCTCACCCATAACCTCACCCACACTCACACTCACCCACGCTCACCCACACTCACCCACACCAAAACCCACACCCTCACCCATGCTCCTCACACATAACCTCACCCACGCTCACCCACCCCCTCAGCCACGCTCACCCACACCAAAACCCACACCCTCACCCATGCTCCTCACCCATAACCTCACCCACGCTCACCCACACCCTCAGCCACGCTCACCCACACCCTTACCCACGCTCACCTTCACCCATGCTCACCCTCACCCATGCTCCTCACCCACACTCACCCACACTCACCCACGCTCATCACCCACTCAGCAGCCCCGAGATAAACGAAACCTGCAATTTGTATGTTCACCAGCAGGGTAAGACACCCACCCCACACCACCCCTGCTGCTCTGTAGGAATTATGAGTGCATCGATTAATTATGAGTGAACGATTAGTTATTATTGAATGATGAGTGAATGATGAGTGATGAGTGAATGATGAGTAAATGATGAGTGATGAGTGAATGATGATTGAATGCTGAGGGAATCGACGAATTATTAGTGAATCGATGAATCATGAGTGAATCTATTAATTATGTAGATGTATAATTAATGCATAGAGACCCACAGACATGAGTGAAAATGCATAAAGACGCACAGAGACTCATATAGACACACAGAGATGCATAGAGACCCATGTAGATGCATAGAGACCCACAGACATAAGTGAAAATGCATAGAGACGCACAGAGACTCATAGAGACACACAGAGACTCATCAATTCCCATATAGATGCATAGAGACCCACAGACATAAGTGAAAATGCATAGAGACGCACAGAGACTCATCGATTCCCATATAGATGCATAGAGACCCAAAGACATGAGTGAAAATGCATAGAGACGCACAGAGACTCATAGAGACACACAGAGACGCATAGAGACCCATATAGATGCATAGAGACCCATAGACATGAGTGAAAATGCATAGAGACGCACAGAGACTCATAGAGACACACAGAGACGCATAGAGACCCATATAGATGCATAGAGACCCACAGACATAAGTGAAAATGCATAGAGACGCACAGAGACTCATAGAGACACACAGAGACACATAGAGACCCATACAGACGCATAGAGACCCACAGACATAAGTGAAAATGCATAGAGACACACAGAGACTCATAGAGACACACAGAGACGGATAGAGACACACAGAGACTCATAGAGACACACAGAGACGCATAGAGACCCATATAGATGCATAAAGACCCACAGACATAAGTGAAAATGCATAGAGACGCACAGAGACTCATAGAGACACATAGAGACGCATAGAGACCCATAGAGACGCATAGAGGCCCATAGAGATGCGTAGAGACCCATAGAGATGCATAGAGACCCACAGAGATACATAGAGACCCATAGAAATACGTAGATACCCATATAGATACAAATATAGAGACACATAGATATACATAGAGACCCATGAAGACCCAGACACTCATAGAGACTCATATAGATCCATTGAGATACATAGAGACCCATAGAGACCCATAGATATACATAGAGACCCATATAGATCCATAGAGACCCATAGAGATACGTAGCTACACATAGAGATACAAAGAGAGCCATATATATGCATATAGACCCATAGAGACGCATAGAGATGCATAGAGATGCATAGAGACCCATAAATATACATAGAGATCCATAGAGATAGATAGAGACCCATATATATATACATAGAGACCCATAGAGACCCATAGAGATACATAGAGATCCATTGAGATACATAGAGACCCATAGAGACCCATAGATATACATAGAGACCCATAGAGATACATAGAGATCCATTGAGATACATAGAGACCCATAGGGACACATAGATATTCATAGAGATCCATTGAGATACATAGAGATCCATAGAGATACATAGAGACCCATAGAGACCCATAGAGATCCATTGAGCTACATATAGACCAATAGAGACTCATAGAGACGCATAGAGACCCATACACACCCATAGATATTCATGGAGACCCATAGATATACATAGAGATCCATAGATATACATAGAGCCCCATAGATATACATAGAGACCCATAGATTTACATAGAGACCCATAGAGACCCATAGAGATCCATTGAGATACATAGAGACCAATAGAGACCCATAGAGACGCATAGAGACCCATACAGACCCATATATATTCATAGAGACCCATAGATATACATAGAGATCCATATATATACATAGAGCCCCATATATATGCATAGAGATGCATTGAGATACGTAGATACCCATAGAGATACATAGAGTCCCATAGAGACCCATAGATATACATAGAGATGCATTGAGATACATAGAGACCCATAGAGATACATAGAGACCAATAGAGACCCATATAGACGCATAGAGACCCATAGAAACGCATAGAGACCCATACTGACCCATAGATGATGATGAGAGAGAGACGCAGACTCCAAATATACAGCAGCAGCAGCAGGCATCTTCAGGGTCGGGATGGAACCCACGACCTCCTGCATACCAGGCGAGGTAGTTAACATCTCCTAGCCACCGTGATGATGAGAGAGACACAGACTCCACATATACCTCCTGTATACCAGGCGAGGTAGTTAACATCTCCTAGCCACCGTGATGATGAGAGAGACACGCAAACTCCAAATATACAGCAGCAGGTGTTAGGGTCGGGATGGAACCCACGACCTCCTGTAGACCAGGCGAGGTAGTTAACTTCTCCTAGCCACCGTGATGATGAGAGAGACACAGACTCCACATAGACCTCCTGTAGACCAGGCGAAGTAGTTAACATCTCCTAGCCACCGTGATGATAAGAGAGAGAGAGACGCAGACTCCAAATATATAGCAGCAGCAGGCATCGGTAGGGTCGGGATGGAATCCACGACCTCCTGTATACCAGGCGAGGTAGTTAACATCTCCTAGCCACCGTGATGATGAGAGAGAGACACAGACTCCACATAGACCTCCTGTACACCAGTCGAGGTAGTTAACATCTCCTAGCCACCGTGATGATGATGAGAGAGAGAGACACGCAGACTCCAAATATACAGCATCAGGCATTGTCAGGGTCGGGATGGAACCCACGACCTCCTGTATACCAGGCGAGGTAGTCAACATCTCCTAGCCACCGTGATGATGAGAGAGACACGCAAACTCCAAATATACAGCAGCAGGTGTTAGGGTCGGGATGCAACCCACGACCTCCTGTAAACCAAGCGAGGTAGTTAACATCTCCTAGCCACCGTGATGATGAGAGAGACACAGACTCCACGTAGATCTCCTGTATACCAGGCGAGGTAGTTAACATCTCCTAGCCACCGTGATGATAAGAGAGAGAGAGACGCAGACTCCAAATATATAGCATCAGCAGGCATCGTTAGGGTCGGGATGGAATCCACGACCTCCTGTATACCAGGCGAGGTAGTTAACATCTCCTAGCCACCGTGATGATGAGAGAGAGAGACACAGACTCCACATAGACCTCCTGTATACCAGTCGAGGAAGTTAACATCTCCTAGCCACCGTGATGATGATGAGAGAGAGAGACACGCAGACTCCAAATATACAGCAGCAGGCATTGTCAGGGTCGGGATGGAACCCACGACCTCCTGTATACCAGGCGAGGTAGTCAACATCTCCTAGCCACCGTGATGATGATGAGAGAGAGAAACACATACTCCACATATACAGCAGCAGCAGGCATCGTCAGGGTCGGAATCGAACCCACGACCTCCTGCATACCAGGCGAGGTAGTTGACATCTCCTAGCCACCGTGATGATGATGAGAGAGAGACACAGACTCCACATAGACCTCCTGTATACCAGGCGAGGTAGTCAACATCTCCTAGCCACCGTGATGATGAGAGAGAGAGACACGCAAACTCCAAATATACAGCAGCAGGTTTTAGGGTCAGGATGGAACCCACGACCTCATGTAGACCAGGCGAGGTAGTTAACATCTCCTAGCCACCGTGATGATGAGAGAGACACAGACTCCACGTAGACCTCCTGTATACCAGGCGAGGTAGTTAACATCTCCTAGCCACCGTGATGATAAGAGAGAGAGAGACGCAGACTCCAAATATATAGCATCAGCAGGCATCGTTAGGGTCGGGATGGAATCCACGACCTCCTGTATACCAGGCGAGGTAGTTAACATCTCCTAGCCACCGTGATGATGAGAGAGAGAGACACAGACTCCACATAGACCTCCTGTATACCAGTCGAGGAAGTTAACATCTCCTAGCCACCGTGATGATGATGAGAGAGAGAAACAGACTCCACATAGACCTCCTGTACACCAGTCGAGGAAGTTAACATCTCCTAGCCACCGTGATGATGAGAGAGAGAGAGACACGCAGACTCCAAATATACAGCAGCAGGCATTGTCAGGGTCGGGATGGAACCCACGACCTCCTGTATACCAGGCGAGGTAGTCAACATCTCCTAGCCACCGTGATGATGATGAGAGAGAGAGACACAGACTCCACATAGACCTCCTGTAGACCAGGCGAGGTAGTTAACATCTCCTAGCCACCGTGATGATGAGAGAGAGAGAGACGCAGACTCCAAATATACAGCAGCAGCAGGCATCGTCAGGGTCTGGATGGAACCCACGACCTCCTGTATACCGGGCGAGGTAGTGAACATCTCCTCGCCACCGTATATCTCTCTCTCCACGTGGTCGCGTTGAATTTTTTCCAGGTCCTCCGGTTTTTCACTCCACATTTAGAATCAACGTCAGTGAGTGAGTGGATGAGTGAGTAGGTGAGTCAGTGGGTGGGTGAGTTAGTGAGTGAGTCAGTGAGTGAGTGGATGAGTGAGTAAGTGAGTGAGTGAGTCAGTGAGTGCGTGAGTTAGTGAGTGAGTCAGTGAGTGAGTGGATGAGTGAGTAGGTGAGTGAGTGAGTCAGTGAGTGTGTGAGTTAGTGAGTGAGTCAGTGAGTGAGTGGATGAGTGAATAGGTTTAGTGAGTGAGTCAGTGAGTGTGTGAGTGAGTGAGTGGGTGAGTGAGTGCGTGAGTGAGTGGGTGAGTCAGTGAGTGGGTGAGTTAGTGAGTGAGTTTGTGAGTGAGTAGGTGAGTGAGTCAGTGAGTACGTGAGTCGGTGAGTGAGTGCGTGAGTTGGTGAGTGGGTGAGTTATTGAGTAAGTGAGTCAGTGAGTGAGCGAGTGAGTGCGTGAGTCGGTGAGTGAGTGAGTCAGTGAGTGTGTGAGTTAGTGAGTGAGTCAGTGAGTGAGTCAGTGAGTGCGTGAGTCGGTGAGTGAGTGAGTTAGTGAGTGAGTGAGTCGGTGAGTGGGTGAATCAGTGAGTGGGTGAGTCAGTGAGTGAGTGAGTCAGTGAGTGGGTGAGTCAGTGAGTGAGTGAGTGAGTGGATGAGTGAGTCGGTGAGTGCGTGAGTCAGTGAGTGAGTGAGTCAGTGAGTGAGTAGGTGAGTGAGTGGATGAGTGAGTGAGTCAGTGAGTGAGTCAGTGAGTGAGTCAGTGAGTGAGGGAGTGAGTGGATGAGTGAGTGAATCAGTGAGTGAGTCAGTGAGTGAGTGAGTGAGTCAGTGAGTGAGTCGGTGAGTGAGTGGATGAGTGAGTGAGTGAGTCAGTGAGTGAGTGAGTAGGTGAGTGAGTGAGCCGGCGTAATTTGCGCATCGCATTGGTGAGCCACGATCGCGACATTGAACCACCTTGGTTAACACACCCACCAACCCCCCATCCATACACGTACACCTGATCTTTCACCGGAAGATCTAATCATCTTGGTCACCCACCAACCCACACGTCCGTCCGTCCGCACGCACGCGTCTGCCCTGAACGCCTCTCTGCCCTCCCCGATTATAGTTGCGCTGCTGCTTCTGCTCTTGTTAATCCGGCTATTATGGATTGACTTATGCATCTAGCGAAGGACGCTTGGTTCAGTGGCGTGTGTGTGTGTGATGTGTGTGTGTGATGTGTGTTTACGTGCGTCGCTATTGTAAAGTTTTAATGACGTTTGTTGGGAAAAGTGTCACGCTGTTGTACGTAGCATTGTTTTTAGAAAGTTTTAGAGGGGCTTGGTTTAGCCCGATTTTGATTAGGCGCTTTTGTGACTGCAGGAATTACTCTTTGTTTTTTTTTACTGTAAAGTCACGTGGAAATAATAAAAAATAAAATGATATAATAGCATACGACGTTTCGATCGCAACCCAAGCAATCATCATCAGGTATATCTGCGGTTATGTGTTTCCTCTACCTGATGATGATTGCTTGTGTTGCGATAGAAACGTCGTATGCTAATTTTATTTTGTATTATTTCTGCGTGACTTTACCGAAAAAAACCAAAGAGTTGGCCCGTTATTTACTTATTTATTTAGTACGGATTTGCGCCTTAAAAATTCGCTCTGTATTGCGTTACGATTGTTATTAGGACCAAACATCGAAATGGAAGTTTCTTGCACTACTTGTACGCCTTTTATTCCTCTCTGTGTGAGTGACCCGTAGACTCACACAGAGACCCGTAGACTCACACAGAGATAGAGAGAATCACACAGAGAGACCCGTAGACTCACACAGAGACCCGTAGAATCACACAGAGATAGAGAGAATCACACAGAGATCCGTAGACTCACACAGAGAACTGTAGACTCACACAGTGATCCGTAGACTCACACAGAGACCCGTAGACTCACACAGAGACCCGTAGACTCACACAGAGACCCGTAGACTCACACAGAGACCCGTAGACTCACACAGAGATCCGTAGACTCACACAGAGACCCGTAGACTCACACAGAGATACATAGACACACAGATACAGAGAATCAGAGAGAGACGCGTAGACTCACACAGAGTCCCGTAGACTCACACAGAGATAGAGATAATCACAAAGAGAACTGTAGACTCACACAGAGATACAGAAAATCACAAAGAGACCCGTAGACTCACACAGAGACCCGTAGACTCACACAGAGATCCGTATACTCACACAGAGACCCGTAGACTCACACAGAGACGCTTAGACTCACACAGAGATAGAGAGAATCGCACAGAGACCCGTAGACTCGTTTGAATTGCATTGCTTACCTACGTGTGCGACGTTCAGACCTGCGCGCGGTGAATCGTTATTTGCTGACGATGGCAGGCTGAGCGCCTACGAGCCGTGCGCCATCGACAGCGTGGAGGTGCTCGACGGAGCCTCACTGGCCGCCGAGAGTCTGGCCCTGCTCTGCTCGACGCCCCTGGGCTCCACGGGGAAGCAGAGCATCGTGTCCACGGGCAGCAGTCTCACGCTGGCCCTCCGAGCCAATGACTCCCTGGAAGGTAGAGAGGAAGCGTCGTGTTTAAGTTCCCGACAGCCGCGCCTCTGATTGGGCACGGTGCGAGAGGAATTCAACACACACACAGAGACCCGTAGACTCACACAGCAGAGACCCGTAGACTCACACAGCAGAGACCCGTAGACTCACACAGATACCCGTAGACTTAGAGAGACCCATAGTCTCACACAGAGACCCGTAGACTCACACAGAGACCCATAGACTCACACAGAGACCCATAGACTCACACAGAGATCTGTAGACTCACACAGAGACCCGTAGACTCACACAGAGAGAGAGAGAATCACACAGAGACAAGTAGACTCACACAGAGACCCATAGACTCACACAGAGACCCGTAGACTCACACAGAGACCCGTAGACTCACACAGAGACCCGTAGACTCACACAGAAACCCGTAGACTCACACAGCAGACACCCGTAGACTCACACACAGAGACCCGTAGACTCACACAGCAGAGACCCGTAGACTCACACAGAGACCCGTAGACTCACACAGCAGAGACCCGTAGACTCACACAGAGACCTGTAGACTCACACAGCAGAGACCCGTAGACTCACACAGAGACCCGTAGACTCACACAGCAAAGACCCGTAGACTCACACAGAGACCCGTAGACTCACACAGAGAGCCGTAGACTCACACAGAGACCCGTAGACTCACACAGAGACCCGTAGACTCACACAGAGATGCATAGACTCACACAGAGACCAATAGACTTACACATAGATCCATAGACTCACACAGAGATAAATAGACTCACACAGATAAAGATAATCACAGAGAGACCCGTAGACTCACACAGAGACCCATAGACTCACACAGAGACCCGTAGACTCACACAGAGACCTGTAGACTCACACAGAGACCCAAAGACTCACACAGAGACCCGTAGACTCACACAGAGACCCGTAGGCTCACACAGAGACCCGTAGATTCACACAGCAGAGATCCGTAGACACACAGAGACCCATAGACTCACACAGAGACCCGTAGACTCACACAGAGACCCATTGACTCACACAGAGACCCATAGACTCACACAGAGACCCGTAGACTCACACAGAGACCCGTAGACTCACACAGATACCCGTAGACTCACACAGCAGAGATCCGTAGACTCACACAGAGACCCATAGACTCACACAGAGACCCATAGACTCACACAGAGACCCATAGACTCACACAGAGACCCGAAGACTTACACAGAGACCCATAGACCACACAGAGACCCGTAGACTCACACAGAGACCCATAGACTCACACAGAGACCCGTAGACTCACACAGAGACCTGTAGACTCACACAGAGACCAGTAGACTCACACAGAGACCATAGACTCACACAGAGACCCGTAGACTCACACAGAGACCCGTAGACTCGCACAGCAGAGATCCATAGACTCACACAGAGACCCATAGACTCACACAGAGACCCATAGACTCACACAGAGATCTGTAGACTCACACAGAGACCCGTAGACTCACACAGAGAGAGAGAATCACACAGAGACCCGTAGACTCACACAGCAGAGACCCGTAGACTCACACAGAGACCCGTAGACTCACACAGAGACCCGTAGACTCACACAGAGACCCGTAGACTCACACAGAGACCCGTAGACTCACACAGAGATCCGTAGACTCACACAGAGACCCGTAGACTCACACAGAGATACATAGACACACAGATACAGAGAATCAGAGAGAGACGCGTAGACTCACACAGAGTCCCGTAGACTCACACAGAGATAGAGATAATCACAAAGAGAACTGTAGACTCACACAGAGATACAGAAAATCACAAAGAGACCCGTAGACTCACACAGAGACCCGTAGACTCACACAGAGATCCGTATACTCACACAGAGACCCGTAGACTCACACAGAGACGCTTAGACTCACACAGAGATAGAGAGAATCGCACAGAGACCCGTAGACTCGTTTGAATTGCATTGCTTACCTACGTGTGCGACGTTCAGACCTGCGCGCGGTGAATCGTTATTTGCTGACGATGGCAGGCTGAGCGCCTACGAGCCGTGCGCCATCGACAGCGTGGAGGTGCTCGACGGAGCCTCACTGGCCGCCGAGAGTCTGGCCCTGCTCTGCTCGACGCCCCTGGGCTCCACGGGGAAGCAGAGCATCGTGTCCACGGGCAGCAGTCTCACGCTGGCCCTCCGAGCCAATGACTCCCTGGAAGGTAGAGAGGAAGCGTCGTGTTTAAGTTCCCGACAGCCGCGCCTCTGATTGGGCACGGTGCGAGAGGAATTCAACACACACACAGAGACCCGTAGACTCACACAGCAGAGACCCGTAGACTCACACAGCAGAGACCCGTAGACTCACACAGATACCCGTAGACTTAGAGAGACCCATAGTCTCACACAGAGACCCGTAGACTCACACAGAGACCCATAGACTCACACAGAGACCCATAGACTCACACAGAGATCTGTAGACTCACACAGAGACCCGTAGACTCACACAGAGAGAGAGAGAATCACACAGAGACAAGTAGACTCACACAGAGACCCATAGACTCACACAGAGACCCGTAGACTCACACAGAGACCCGTAGACTCACACAGAGACCCGTAGACTCACACAGAAACCCGTAGACTCACACAGCAGACACCCGTAGACTCACACACAGAGACCCGTAGACTCACACAGCAGAGACCCGTAGACTCACACAGAGACCCGTAGACTCACACAGCAGAGACCCGTAGACTCACACAGAGACCTGTAGACTCACACAGCAGAGACCCGTAGACTCACACAGAGACCCGTAGACTCACACAGCAAAGACCCGTAGACTCACACAGAGACCCGTAGACTCACACAGAGAGCCGTAGACTCACACAGAGACCCGTAGACTCACACAGAGACCCGTAGACTCACACAGAGATGCATAGACTCACACAGAGACCAATAGACTTACACATAGATCCATAGACTCACACAGAGATAAATAGACTCACACAGATAAAGATAATCACAGAGAGACCCGTAGACTCACACAGAGACCCATAGACTCACACAGAGACCCGTAGACTCACACAGAGACCTGTAGACTCACACAGAGACCCAAAGACTCACACAGAGACCCGTAGACTCACACAGAGACCCGTAGGCTCACACAGAGACCCGTAGATTCACACAGCAGAGATCCGTAGACACACAGAGACCCATAGACTCACACAGAGACCCGTAGACTCACACAGAGACCCATTGACTCACACAGAGACCCATAGACTCACACAGAGACCCGTAGACTCACACAGAGACCCGTAGACTCACACAGATACCCGTAGACTCACACAGCAGAGATCCGTAGACTCACACAGAGACCCATAGACTCACACAGAGACCCATAGACTCACACAGAGACCCATAGACTCACACAGAGACCCGAAGACTTACACAGAGACCCATAGACCACACAGAGACCCGTAGACTCACACAGAGACCCATAGACTCACACAGAGACCCGTAGACTCACACAGAGACCTGTAGACTCACACAGAGACCAGTAGACTCACACAGAGACCATAGACTCACACAGAGACCCGTAGACTCACACAGAGACCCGTAGACTCGCACAGCAGAGATCCATAGACTCACACAGAGACCCATAGACTCACACAGAGACCCATAGACTCACACAGAGATCTGTAGACTCACACAGAGACCCGTAGACTCACACAGAGAGAGAGAATCACACAGAGACCCGTAGACTCACACAGCAGAGACCCGTAGACTCACACAGAGACCCGTAGACTCACACAGAGACCCGTAGACTCACACAGCAGAGACCCGTAGACTCACACAGAGACCCGTAGACTCACACAGAGACTCGTAGACTCACACAGAGACCCATAGACTCACAAAGAGACGCGAAGACTTACACAGAGACCCATAGACCACAGAGACTCGGAGACTCACATAGAGACCCATAGACTTACACAGAGACCCGTAGACTCACGCAGAGACTTGTAGACTCACACAAAGTCCCATAGACTCACACAGAGACCTGAAGACTTACACAGAGACCCATAGACCACACAGAGACCCATAGACTCACACAGAAATCCGTAGACTCACACAGAGACCCATAGACTCACACAGAGACCCATAGACTCACACAGAGATCTGTAGACTCACACAGCGACCCGTAGACTCACACAGCAGAGATCCGTAGACTCACAGAGAGACCCACAGACTCACACAGAGACCCATAGACTCACACAGAGATCTGTAGACTCACACAGAGACCCGTAGACTCACACAGAGAGAGAGAATCAAACAGAGACCCGAAGACGCACACAGAGACCCGTAGACTCACACAGCAGAGACCCGTAGACTCACACAGAGACCCGTAGACTCACACAGCAGAGACCCCTAGACTCACACAGAGACCCGTAGACTCACACAGAGACCCGTAGACTCACACAGAGACCCATAGACTCACACAGAGACGCGAAGACTTACACAGAGACCCATAGACCACACAGAGACCCGTAGACTCACACAGAGACCCATAGACTCACACAGAGACTCGAAGACTTACACAGAGACCCATAGACCACACAGAGACCCATAGACTCACACAGAAATCCGTAGACTCACACAGAGACCATAGACTCACCCAGAGACCCATAGACTCACACAGAGATCTGTAGACTCACACAGAGACCCGTAGACTCACACAGAGATAGAGAGATTCACACAGAGACCCGTAGACTCACACAGAGACCCGTAGACTCACACAGAGACCCATAGACTCACACAGAGATACATAGACTCACACAGAGACCCGTAGACGCACACAGAGACATGTAGACTCACACAGAGATACATAGACTCACACAGAGATACATAGACTCACACAGAGATCCGTAGATGCACACAGAGACATGTAGACTCACACAGAGATACATAGACTCACACAGAGATACATAGACTCACACAGATACAGAGAATCACAGAGAGACCCGTAGACGCACACAGAGACCCGTAGACTCACACAGAGATACATAGACTCACACAGAGATACATAGACTCACACAGAGACACACAGACTCACACATAGACCCATAGACTCACACAAAGATCCATAGACTCACACAGAGATATGTAGACTCACACAGAAATCCGTAAACTCACACAGAGATACATAGACTCACACAGAGATCTGTAGACTCACACAGAGACCCGTAGACTCACACAGAGAGAGGGAGAATCAAACAGAGACCCGAAGACGCACACAGAGACCCGTAGACTCACACAGCAGAGACCCGTAGACTCACACAGAGACCCGTAGACTCACACAGCAGAGACCCCTAGACTCACACAGAGACCCGTAGACTCACACAGAGACCCGTAGACTCACACAGAGACCCATAGACTCACACAGAGACGCGAAGACTTACACAGAGACCCACAGACCACACAGAGACCCATAGACTCACACAGAGACCCATAGACTCACACAGAGACCCGAAGACTTACACAGAGACCCATAGACCACACAGAGACCCATAGACTCACACCGAAATCCGTAGACTCACACAGAGACCCATAGACTCACCCAGAGACCCATAGACTCACACAGAGATCTGTAGACTCACACAGAGACCCGTAGACTCACACAGAGATAGAGAGGTTCACACAGAGACCCGTAGACTCACACAGAGACCCGTAGACTCACACAGAGACCCATAGACTCACACAGAGATACATAGACTCACACAGAGACCCGTAGACGCACACAGAGACATGTAGACTCACACAGAGATACATAGACTCACACAGAGATACATAGACTCACACAGAGACCCGTAGACGCACACAGAGACATGTAGACTCACACAGAGATAGATAGACTCACACAGAGATACATAGACTCACACAGATACAGAGAATCACAGAGAGACCCGTAGACGCACACAGAGACCCGTAGACTCACACAGAGATACATAGACTCACACAGAGATACATAGACTCACACAGAGACACACAGACTCACACATAGACCCATAGACTCACACAGAGATTCATAGACTCACACAGAGTCATGTAGACTCACACAGAAATCCGTAAACTCACACAGAGATACATAGACTCACACAGACACAGAGAATCACAGAGAGACCCATAGACTCACACAGAGACCCGTAGACTCACACAGAGATACATAGACTCACACAGATACAGAGAATAACAGAGAGACCCGTAGACTCACACAGAGACCCGTAGACTCACACAGCAGAGACCCGTAGACTCACACAGAGATCCGTAGACTCACACAGAGACCCGTAGACTCACACAGAGACCCATAGACTCACACAGAGACGCGAAGACTTACACAGAGACCCATAGACCACACAGAGACCCGTAGACTCACACAGAGACCCATAGACTCACACAGAGACCCGTAGACTCACACAGAGACCTTTAGACTCACACAGAGACCCGTAGACTCACACAGAGATACATAGACTCACACAGATACAGAGAATCACAGAGAGACCCGTAGACTCACAGAGGGACCCGTAGACTCACACATAGAACTGTAGACTCAGACTCCAAATATACAACAGCAGGTGTTAGGGTCTAGATCAGTGGTTCTTAACCTTGTTGGAGGTACCGAACCCCACCAGTTTCATATGCGCATTCACCGAACCCCTCTTTAGTGAAAAATAAAATGTGATTTTTTTCAAATTCAAGACGTAGATATGTTTTTTACTGGTACACAAAATGAGCCGTGCATGAACATTACCTTGTTCAAAGAATAAAACCAACACAATGCATAAACTCACAACAAATTACATACCTGGAAATCAATGTGACTTCTGCTGTTGCCTTTGAGAGATCAGTTCAGATATGCGTGGCTTCACCTTGGCAAGTGCCACTCTCATGTCATTTTCACAGCAAAGTCTGTTCCTTTTCTTCGTTTTTATGTCCAGCATCCTCGAAAAGGATTGCTCACAAAGATATGTTGTAACAAATGGTATAAAAAAATCCAGGGCTTTCTTAGCAATAACTGGATACTTGTTCATTTGTCGACACCAAAACGTTGAGAGCGTTGTTGTTCTGAAGAGTTGCTGTTGAACCTGGCTCTGCTGAATTTCAATGATTTCGTCGAGGAATTCATCATTGACATCTGCTGTTTCAACAGCAAACGTGAACGGCTGTCTCACCCATGCTGGATATGACTCTCTTGTAGGGAAATATCCGTCGAGAGACTTTGCAAGCTCATCTAAGTGCGTGGCAATTGTTTGCTTCAGTTCCGTGGATACAGAAATATCTCCGATTCCAGACACATCTTCGATCTTACTTGCACAGTCGTCCAGAAGCGGGAAGTTTGCGAAGTTATTGTTCTCTGTTCGTCGTTTCCATAACGGTAGCTTTTTTTGAAAAGCCTTCAGGTGTTCTTCCGCTTCCATGATATTGACTCCACCACCCTGCATCTGCTGATTGAGATGATTGAGAGCTGCGAATATATCAGCCATGTACGCTAAAATGAGAATGAACTCAGGATTTTTGAAGCAATCTGCATGGCAGTGTTGGTGCTCTTGCAAAAACAGGGCTAATTCCACACGCATGGCAAAAACACGATTCAGCACCTGTCCCCGGGATAACCACCGAATATTAGAATGGAGCAGAAGTACCTCAAATTCAGAGACCATTTCTTTACACAGCTCACTGAAGATGCGGTGCCTCAGAGCACTTTTTCGCACATAGTTCACACATTCCACCACAGTTTTTAATACTTCTGCCATTTTTGGAGGTAAGGTTTTTGTTGCCAACGCATGCCTGTGCAGAATACAATGCGTCACAATGATGTGTGGTGCATCGGCCTTTACTAGCGCACCAAAACCAGACTTTCTTCCCAGCATGACTGGAGCTCCGTCCGTACAAACTGCAGAAACCATATCCCATGAAAGATTGTTGTCTCTGAAGAAGTCATCCACAAGCTTCTTCACATCGGCTGCCTTCGTTGTTGTTGTAAGAGGCTTACAAAATAAAAACTCTTCTTTTATCATGTCTTTCACATAGCGTACAAAAACAGCAAGCTGGCTTAGATCAGAAACGTCTGTGGTTTCGTCGAGTTGAAGGCTGAATTTTGCCGGGCTTGAAATCAGATCCGCGACTACTTGAGCCAAGATGTCTTTACTCATGTCTTCTATTCTGTCACTGACGGTGTCATTTGAAAGGGGAATTTGGGATAATTTACCTTCGGCCGCTGTTCCGAGTATCAGATTCGCCATCTTTAATGCAGCTGGTTTCACAAGTGTTTCACCAATGGTGTGTGGCTTGCCCTGCTTTGCGATCAGGTAAGCAACTTCGTACGATGCTGTCAGGATCGGTTTGTTAACAGGTACAAATCCAAGAGCAGGCAGAGTGGCCCTTTCATCGAATCTGGCTCTCTTCACCCTGAATTCAGCAAGTGTTGTGTTCTTGTATTCCCCGTCTCCATGCAGCTTCAAGAAGTGTTCCTTTAGTTTTGCCGGTGCAAGACTAGAGTTGCTCAACTTGGCGTTGCAAATCATGCAGATAGGACGCTCACTCCCATCACGTTCCGTGATACATGAGAATCCATGTTGTACATATTCGTCCGACCACTTTCTTCTTTTGCCCGACATAGTTAGTATGGATAAAATATTAAAGAAATCACACGACGTACGACAACAACAGTCACACGTTGACTACTGAGTACGCACTAAATTCCCCGCAGCGCTGATTGGCCAAGCAGTGTAGCATGATCATCTGCAGCCAGTGATGGCCAAGCGGGCCGTGTGTGTCATCACAAATTTACACAATAATTCAAGTGTGTCCGGACCTCCGTGGCGGGGGCTCTGCCGAACCCCTGAGATCGACTCACCGAACCCCTGGGGTTCGATCGAACCCAGGTTAAGAACCACTGGTCTAGATGGAACCCACGACCTCCTGTATACCAGGCGAGGTAGTTAACATCTCTTAGCCACCGTGGTGATGAGAGATAGAGACACAGACTCCAAATATACAGCAGCAGGCATCGTCAGAGTCGGGTTCGAACCCACGACCTCCTCTATACCAGGCGAGGTAGTTAACATATCCTAGCCACTGTGATGATGAGAGAAAGAAACACAGACTCCAAATACACAGCAGCAGCAGCAGGTATCATCAGGGTCGGGATCGAACCCACGACCTCCTGTATACCAGGCGAGGTAGTTAACATCTCCTAGCCACCGTGATGATGAGAGAGAGACACAGACTCCACATAGACCTCCTATATACCAGGCGAGGTAGTTAACATCTCCTAGCCACCGTGATGATGAGAGAGAGACACAGACTCCACATAGACCTCCTGTATACCAGGCGAGGTAGTTAACATATCTTAGCCACCGTGGCGCCCCAACAGCAGTGGTGTAAGACATTGCACAGAAGCGACCGGCCCATCACAAATGATAGCTGCTAAACAAAGTGGCTCGTCGTCATCATCATCATCACGTGGTCATCTATAGCCGCAGCCAGATACTCATCTATTCTGAGTGCGGAATGAGAAAAACCCGGATGACCTAGGAGGAAAATCCACGTGACCACGGGGAGAGAGATACATGCACACTCAAAATATACAGCAGCAGGCATTATCAGGGTCGGGATCGAATCCACTACCTCGTGTACACCAGGCGAGGTAGTTAAACATTTACCCAGCCGCTGTGTCACGTAAACAAAGTGCTTTCGATCAACGCAACGAACATCATTAATATAATAACAATAGGGGGTTTCCCCTTTTTTCTGGCAACACAACTGAAACCTTTTTACACGGATTCATGTCTGCATTAACCACAATACCTGCAGTCAAAATGCAAACAAAAAAACATACTAAATTTTTATTTAAAGCTTTCGTGACTGCAGGGTTTCATATTCTTGGTTTTTTCGGTAAAGTCACCACGTAGAAGGGAAACAATACAATAATAAAAATATAAAACACGTGACTTCACCGAAAGAACCAAGAATATTAAAAAACATACTATGATTATATATGATGCATTGTCCTTGTAACTTATTGGTCCACACCAAGGGACGGCTTTCTTTGGAGCCTCGACCCAATTGGTGCTCAACCACATGACGCCAAAAGGCGTTACACAGCTCAAAGACAATGCACTATAAGTTTCAAGGACAATGCATATATTCATCTTCTTTGGTTCTTTCGGTAAAGTCACGTAGAATGAGAATAAAATAATAAAATAACGCAATAAAATTCTCACGACGTGTGTTATTTTATTATTTTATTTTCATTCAACGTGGTGACTTTACCAAAAGACCCAAAGAAGATGAATCCTTGCAGTCACTAAAGCTTTAAATCGAAATGCATATATTATCGTAGTATGTTTTTGTTCGCATTTTGACTGCAGGTATTGTGGCTAATGCAGTAACATGAATCCTTGTAAAAAAAGGCTTCAGTTTTGTTGCCAGAACAAAGGGGAAAACCCCCTATTATTATTATTACATTTTGGTACTGGCAAAGGAGGTCTAATGATGTAGATGCTCACCCCAAGCCCTCATTACTTTGATAGTGGCATTGTCTTTGAGCTGTGTGACGCCTTCTGGCGTCATCTGGTCGAGCACCAATTGGGTCGAGGCTCAAAAGAAAGTCGTCCCTTGGTGTGGACCAATCAGTTTCAAGGACAATGCATCATATATTATCATAGTATGTTTTTGTTCGCATTTTGACTGCAGGTATTGTGGCTAATGTAGTAACATGAATCCTTGTAAAAAAAGGCTTCATTTTTGTTGCCAGAAAAAGGGGAAAAACCCTGTTATTATATTTTGGTACCGGCAAAGGAGGTCTAATGATGAAACGTTATTATTGTCGTCGTCGTCACTTGGAGAGGCATTCCCGGCACACCGCAGAGGGCTGCACCTCACACGGCGAGGCCCGATGAGGATTATCCCTCGTTTTCTTGTTTTCCGATGAGCAGAAGTTACATTTTGAGTGTGGATCGTCTCCTAAAGATTAGTACTCGGGTACCAGACAAACGTTTGGCAATGGTCAACAAAGATGTAACTTCTAAGTTTGCTGGCTGCTTAACACGTTGTAGTAGTGGTAGTAGGAGGCTTTCGCGACCGATATCCATAATAGGGGTGAAGCCAGCCATATGTACAGGCACAATTTCAACCGAGAGGATGGTTATGAGCCCAGCAATCATTGGAAAGATGTCATCAACCACTTTGGTTCGTGACTTGATTTGTGTTTTCTTGTCAACCTCCACCGTCAGCAGTGTGGGTGTGTGGAGCGAGGTGCAATGCTCTGATTGGTGTAAACCTCCTGCCAGTGTTGGTGCCCTCTTCTACATTAACATGAGCTGCCCCGCCCATCTCTAAACCTTAATAAACAGCTCTCTGATTGGTGTAGACCTACTGCCGGTGTTGGAGCCCTCTCCTACATTAACATTGGCTGCCCCGCCCATCTCTAAACCTTTATAAGCAGCTCTCTGATTGGTGTAGACCTACTGCCGGTGTTGGAGCCCTCTCCAACATTAACATGAGCTGTCCCGCCCATCTCTAAACCTTTATAAGCAGCTCTCTGATTGGTGTAGACCTCCTGCCAGTGTTGGTGCCCTCTTCAACATTAACATGAGCTGCCCCGCCCATCTCTAAACCTTAATAAACAGCTCTTTGATTGGTGTAGACCTACTGCCGGTGTTGGAGCCCTCTCCTACATTAACATTAGCTGCCCCGCCCATCTCTAAACCTTTAAAGCAGCTCTTTGATTGGTGTAGACCTACTGCCGGTGTCGGTGCCCTCTCCTATATTAACATTGGCTGCCCCGCCCATCTCTAAACCTTTATAAACAGCTCTCTGATTGGTGTAGACCTACTGCCGGTGTCAGAGCCCTCTCCTACATTAACATTAGCTGCTCCGCCCATTTCTAAACCTTTATAAGCAGCTCTCTGATTGGTGTAGACCTACTGCCCGTGTCGGAGCTTTCTCCTACATTAACATTAGCTCTAAACCTTTATAAACAGGTTTCTCTCAGAGGCTAACCTCCCTGTTCCTGATGACGGCTGCTTGTGTTGCGATAAAAGTGTCGTGATATTTTTAATCACGTTTTTTTCTATCTACGTGACTTTACCGAAAGAACCATGAAACATAATAGAGGTGTTTTTTTTTAATTTAAAGCTTTCGTGACTGCAGGGATTCATATTCTTGGTTCTTTCGGTAAAGTCACCACCACGTAGAAGGGAAACAATAAAATAATAAAAATATAATAAAATAAAATTATTGTAAAACAATAAAATTATTATTCTTGGTTCTTTCGGTAAAGTCACCACCACGTAGAAGGGAAACATTAAAATAAAAATATAAAACAATAAAATTATTGTAAAACAATTAAATTATTATTCTTGGTTCTTTCGGTAAAGTCACCACCACGTAGAAGGGAAACAATAAAATAATAAAAATATAAAACAATAAAATTATTGTAAAACAATAAAATTATTATTCTTGGTTCTTTCGGTAAAGTCACCACCACGTAGAAGGGAAACATTAAAATAATAAAAACATAAAACAATAAAATTATTGTAAAACAATTAAATTATTATTCTTGGTTCTTTCGGTAAAGTCACCACCACGTAGAAGGGAAACATTAAAATAATAAAAATATAAAACAATAAAATTATTGGTAAACAATTAAATTATTATTCTTGGTTCTTTCGGTAAAGTCACCACCACGTAGAAGGGAAACATTAAAATAATAAAAATATAAAACAATAAAATTATTGGTAAACAATTAAATTATTATTCTTGGTTCTTTCGGTAAAGTCACCACCACGTAGAAGGGAAACGATAAAATAATAAAAATATAAAACAATAAAAATTTTGTAAAACAATACAATTATTATTGTTGGTTCTTTCGGTAAAGTCACCACCACGTAGAAGGGAAACATTAAAATAATAAAAATATAAAACAATAAAATTATTGGTAAACAATTAAATTATTATTCTTGGTTCTTTCGGTAAAGTCACCACCACGTAGAAGGGAAACATTAAAATAATAAAAATATAAAACAATAAAATTATTGGTAAACAATTAAATTATTATTCTTGGTTCTTTCGGTAAAGTCACCACCACGTAAAAGGGAAACAATAAAATGATAAAAATATAAAACAATAAAATTCTCACGACGTTTCGACTGCTACACAAGCAATCATCATCAGGTGTGAAAACCACAGTTTCAAATTTTCTTGCTGTGGTTTTCACACCTGATGATGATTGCTTGTGTTGCAGTCGAAACGTCGTGAGAATTTTATTGTTTTATATTTTTATTATTTTATTGTTTCCCTTCTACGTGATTTTTACCGAAAGAACCAAGAATAAGAGGTGTTTTTTGTTTGGGTTAGGTCGTGTAAGTATAAATGTGTCGTTAATCCCACCACCACCCGACACAACCAAACAGTAAGGGTTCATCACGTAAACAAAACGTGGCCAATTATTTACTTAGTTCAGCACTAACTGGTGTGTGTTGGGGAGTAAACCCACAACAACGTTTACAATTCAAGTTAACGTGACGTTTCGCTGGTAATCACAATCAGCAGCTTCATCAGGCGGTTAGCCATATGAGGCTGGTTTTAATGAACTAATTGGTCACGTTTTGTTTAAGTGACAACCCCTACACAAATGAGGCTGTTTCGGGACGGTGGTGGTCGGTTCAACGACACAGCGTTTATACGTACGTAATCTAACCCAAAAAAACAACCCTCTATCATGGATAATATTGGTTAGCGAAAGCCTCTCCCTTACTACTACAAATACGTGTTAAACTAAATAGCATGTGCTGCCCGTGGTCACGTGCATTTGTCTCCAGGTTATTTATCTCCACACCACTGCCACAGCCTACGCTAGCACCACGGTGGCTAGGAGATGTTAACTACCTCGCCTGGTATGCAGGAGGTCGTGAATTCGACCCAAGCCTGACAATTAATGCTGATGTATATTTGGAGGCTGTGTTTCTCTCTCTCTCATCATCATAGTGGCTAGGAGATGTTAACTACCTCGCCTAGTATGTAGTAGTTTATAGTAGTGTAGTAGTATATAATGTAGTGTAGTAGTATATAATGTAGTGTAGTAGTATGTAATGTAGCATAGTAGCATATTGTAGTGTAGTTTACAATGTAGCGTAGTAGAATATAATGTAGTGTAGTCATATATAGTTTTGTAGTAGTGTAGTAGTATACAATGTAGTGTAGTAGTATGTAATGTAGCGTAGTAGTATATAGTAGTGTAGTATATAATGTAGTGTAGTAGTATATAATGTAGTGTAGTATATATTGTAGTGTAGTAGTATATCATGTAGCGTAGTAGTATATAATGCAGTGTAGTCATATATAGTTTTGAGTAGTGTAGTAGTATATAATCTAGTGTAGTAGTATGTAATGTAGCGTAGTAGTATATAGTAGTGTAGTATATAATGTATCGTAGTAGAATATAATGTAGTGTAGTAGTATACAATGTAGTGTAGTAGTTTGTAATGTAGTGTAGTAGTATATAGTAGTGTAGTATATAATGTAGCGTAGTAGTATATAATGTAGTGTCGTAGTATATAATGTAGTGTAGTAGCATATAATGTAGTGTAGTAGTGTATCATGTAGCATAGTAGTATATAATGCAGTGTAGTCATATATAGTTTTGAGTAGTGTAGTAGTATATAAAGTAGTGTAGTAGTATATGATGTAGTGTAGTACTGTATAACGTAGTGTAGTAGTATATAATGTAGTATAGTAGTATATCATGTAGCATAGTAGTATATATTGCAGTGTAGTCATATATAGTTTTGAGTAGTGTAGTAGTATATAAAGTAGTGTAGTAGTGTATAATGTAGTGTAGTAGTATATAACGTAGTGTAGTAGTATATAATGTAGTGTAGTAGTATATAGTAGTGTCGTATATAATCGTGTAGTATATAATGTAGTGTAGTCATATAGTTTTGTGGTAGTGTAGTGGTATGTAAAATAGTGTACAGTGTACAGGAGTAAATTTGGGACTTGCAAACAGATCAACTTACAAACACAGACCTCTGGTACCCGACTCGTGCGGCTGTTTACATCTCCACTGACCGCTGATTTCCCGCCTGTCCGCCCCGCATCTCGACATTGTTGTTCTTTCAGGAAAGGGCTTCTGCATCAACTATTGGAGCGTGAGGCCCGTCACGAGCACCAAGGGTGAGTCTCGACGAGCAGAGACACCTTCATGTCGCGGTCTCAGTGGGGGTAATTTTTTAGTTTTACTTGGTTACGGTAACCTGGTTATGGTAACTTGGTTATGGTAACTTGGTTACAGTAACTTGGTTACTTTGTTACGGTAAACTTGGTTATGGTAACTTGGTTACCGTAACCTGGTTACGGTAACTTGGTTATGGTAACTTGGTTACGGTAACTTGGTTACTTTGTTATGGTAAACTTGGTTATGGTAACCTGGTTACGGTAAACTTGGTTATGGTAACCTGGTTACATTAACCTGGTTACTTTGTTATGGTAAACTTGGTTATGGTAACCTGGTTACATTAACCTGGTTACTTTGTTATGGTAAACTTGGTTATGGTAACCTGGTTACGGTAACCTTGGTTATGGTAAACTTGGTTATGGTAACTTGGTTACGGTAACCTGGTTACGGTAACCTGGTTAATTTGTTATGGTAAACTTGGTTATGGTAACCTGGTTAGGTAAACCTGGTTATGAAAACTTGGTTAGGGTAAACCTGAACATTAAACCTGGTAACAGTAAACCTGGTTATGTTAAACTTGGTTACAGTAAACCTGGTTATGTTAAACTTGGTTAGAGTAAACCTGGTTATGGTAAACTTGGTTACGGTAAACCTGGTTATGTTAAACTTGGTTACGGTAAGCCTGGTTATGTTAAACTTGGTTATGGTAAACCTGAACAATAAACCTGGTTACGGTAAACCTGGTTATGTTAAACTTAGTTATGGTAAACCTGGTTATGTTAAACCTGGTTACAGTAAACCTGAACATTAAACCTGGTTATGGTAAACCTGGTTATCTTAAACCTGGTTACAGTAAACCTGGTTATGTTAAACCTGGTTACGGTAAACCTGGTTATGTTAAACCTGGTTACGGTAAACCTGGTTATGTTAAACCTGGTTACAGTAAACCTGGTTATGTTAAACTTGGTTACGGTAAACCTGGTTATGTTAAACTTGGTTACGGTAAACCTGGTTATGGTAAACCTGGTTATGTTAAACCTGGTTAGAGTAAACCTGGTTATGTTAAACTTGGTTACGGTAAACCTGGTTAAGTTAAACTTGGTTATGTTAAACCTGGTTACAGTAAACCTGGTTATGTTAAACCTGGTTATGTTAAACCTGGTTACAGTAAACCTGGTTATGTTAAACCTGGTTATGTTAAACCTGGTTACGGTAAACCTGGTTACGGTAAACCTGGTTATGGTAAACTTGGTTATGGTAAACCTGGTTATGTTAAACTTGGTTACGGTAAACCTGGTTATGGTAAACTTGGTTATGGTAAACCTGGTTATGTTAAACCTGGTTATGTTAAACTTGGTTAGAGTAAACCTGGTTATGGTAAACTTGGTTATGGTAAACCTGGTTATGTTAAACCTGGTTACAGTAAACCTGCCATCTGCCGTCTGCTGTCTGCAGCCTGCGGTGTGAAGGGGTTCCAGTCACCGGCTCCCTGGGCGGCTGCGGTGGTGCAGTACAACGCGACGCTGTGCCACGCCACGCTTGTCAAGCCCTCCTGGTTCCTCGCGACCGCCGGCTGCGTCAACCTGCTCGTAAACAGGTCGGGGTGCAGGCCGCGGTGTGAGTCTATGGGTCTCTGTGTGAGTCTATGGGTCTCTGTGTGAGTCTATGGGTCTCCGTGTGAGTCTATGGATCCCTGGGTGAGTCTATGGGTCTCTGTGTGAGACTTTGGGGCTAGTGTGAGTCTATGGGTCTCTGTGTGAGTCTATGGGTCTCCGTGTGAGTCTATGGATCCCTGGGTGAGTCTATGGGTCTCTGTGTGAGACTTTGGGGCTCTATGTGAGTCTATGGGTCTCTGTGTGAGTCTATTGGTCTCTGTGTGAGTCTATGGGTCTCTGTGTGGGTTTTTGTGTCTCTGTGTAAGTCTATGGGTCTCCGTGTGAGTCTATGGGTCTCCATGTGAGTCTATGAGTCTCCGTGTGAGGCTATGGGTCTCTGTGTGAGTCTATGGGTCTCTGTGTGAGTCTACTGGTCTTAGTGTGAGTCTATGGGTCTCTTTGTGAGTCTATGGGTCTCTGTGTGAGTTTATGGGTCTCTGTGTGGGTTTTTGTATCTCTGTGTGAGTCTATGGGTCTTTGTGTGAATCTATGGGTCTCTGTGTGAGTCTATGGGGCTCTGTGTGAGTCTATGGGTCTCTTTGTGAGTCTATGGGTCTCTGTGTGAGTCTATGTGTCTCTGTGTGAGTCTACTGGTCTCTGTGTGAGTCTATGTGTCTCTGTGTGAGTCTACTGGTCTCTGTGTGAGTCTATGGGGCTCTGTGTGAGTCTATGGGGCTCTGTGTGAGTCTATGGGGCTCTGTGTGAGTCTATGGGGCTCTGTGGGAGTCTATGTGTCTCTGTGTGAGTCTACGGGTCTCTGTGTGAGTCTATGAGTCTCTGTGTGAGCCTATGGGTCCCTGTGTGAGTCTATGGGGCTCTGTGTGAGTCTATGGGTCTCTGTGTGAGTCTATGTGTCTCTGTGTGAGTCTACTGGTCTCTGTGTGAGTCTATGTGTCTCTGTGTGAGTCTATTGGTCTCTGTGTGAGTCTATGGGGCTCTGTGTGAGTCTGTGAGGCTCTGTGTGAGTCTATGGGGTTCTGTGTGAGTCTATGGGGCTCTGTGGGAGTCTATGGGGCTCTGTGGGAGTCTATGTGTCTCTGTGTGAGTCTACGGGTCTCTGTGTGAGTCTATGGGTCTCCGTGTGAGTCTATACGTCTCTGTGTGAGTCTATGGGACTCCGTGTGAGTCTATGGGTCCCTGTGTGAGTCTATGGGGCTCTGTGTGAGTCTATGTGTCTTTGTGTGAGTCTATGTGGCTCTGTGTGAGTCTGTGTTTCTGTGTGAGTCTACTGATCTCTGTGTGAGTCTATGAGTTTCTGTGTACGTAAGTCTGTGGATCTCTGTGAGTCTATTGGTCTCAGTGTGGTGAGTCTATGAGTCTCTGCTGTGTGAGTCTATGTGTTTCTGTGTGAGTCTACTGGTCTCTGTGTGAGTCTATGGAACTCTGTGTGAGTCTATGTGGCTTTTTGCGAGTCTATGGGTCTCTGCTGTATGAGTCTATGGGGCTCTGTGTAAGTCTGTGGGGCTCTGTGTGAGTCTATGGGTCTCTGTGTGAGTCTATGGGTCTCTGTGTGAGTCTTTGGATCTCTGTGTGAGTCTATGGGTCTCTGTGTGAGTCTCTGTGTCTCTGTGTGATTCTATATGTCTCTGTGTGAGTCTATGGGTCTTTGTGTGAGTCTAATCGTCTTTGTGAGTCTATTGGTCTCTGATGTGAGTCTATGGGTCTCTTTGTGAGTCTACTGGTCTCTGTGTGAGTCTATGGGGCTCTGATGTGAGTCTATTGGTCTCTGTGTGAGTCTATGTGTCTCTGTGTGAGTCCACTGGTCTCTGTGTGAGTCTACTAGTCTCTGTGTGAGTCTATGGGTCTCTGTGTGAGTCTATGGGTGTCTGTGTGAGTCTATGGGTGTCTATGTGAGTCTATGGGTCACTGTGTGAGTCTACTGGTCTCTGTGTGATTCTATGGGTCTCTGTGTAAGTCTATGGGTCTCTGATGTGAGTCTATGGGTCTCTGTGTGAGCCTACTGGTCACTGTGTGAGTCTATGTGTCTCTGTGTGAGTCTACTGGTCTCTGTGTGAGTCTATGGGACTCTGTGTGAGTCTATGTGGCTTTTTGCGAGTCTATGGGTCTCTGCTGTATGAGTCTATGGGGCTCTGTGTAAGTCTGTGGGGCTCTGTGTGAGTCTATGGGTCTCTGTGTGAGTCTATGGGTCTCTGTGTGAGTCTTTGGATCTCTGTGTGAGTCTATGGGTCTCTGTGTGAGTCTCTGTGTCTCTGTGTGATTCTATATGTCTCTGTGTGAGTCTATGGGTCTTTGTGTGAGTCTAATCGTCTTTGTGAGTCTATTGGTCTCTGATGTGAGTCTATGGGTCTCTTTGTGAGTCTACTGGTCTCTGTGTGAGTCTATGGGGCTCTGATGTGAGTCTATTGGTCTCTGTGTGAGTCTATGTGTCTCTGTGTGAGTCCACTGGTCTCTGTGTGAGTCTACTAGTCTCTGTGTGAGTCTATGGGTCTCTGTGTGAGTCTATGGGTGTCTGTGTGAGTCTATGGGTGTCTATGTGAGTCTATGGGTCACTGTGTGAGTCTACTGGTCTCTGTGTGATTCTATGGGTCTCTGTGTGAGTCTATGGGTCTCTGATGTGAGTCTATGGGTCTCTGTGTGAGCCTACTGGTCACTGTGTGAGTCTATGTGTCTCTGTGTGAGTCTACTGGTCTCTGTGTGAGTCTATGGGTCTCTGTGTGAGTCTATGGGTCCCTGTGTGAGTTTATGGGTCTCTGTGTGAGTCTATGGGTCTCTGTGGGAGTCTACTGGTCTCTGTGTGAGTCTATGGGGCTCTGTGTGAGTCTATGGGTCCCTGTGTGAGTCTATGGGGCTCTGTGTGAGTCTATGGGTCTCTGTGTGAGTCTATGGTTCTCTGCTGTGAGCCTATGTATGTACGTTGAACTTATTTTGTACGTAGCCAACCGTGTCTAATCGGAGGTGCGCCGGGGGAACTAAACACAACAAACGAGACCGTGAGAAGAGAGAAAGAGACGCAGATTACAAATATACATCAGGGCTCAGGATCGAACCCACGACCTCTAGCATACCAGGCGAGGTCGTCAACGTCTCCCCAGCCACCGCTGCACGGCAACAAAAGTTCGTCGCGAATAAAGACGTCGTTGGCTGCCGCCGATTTCAGGAGCGACCCGCAGCCCCCGAGTGTCCGGCTGAGCGGTGGCGTGGACCTGCGGGTGCTGAGCTACACCGTTCACGACCGGTACAACGCAGCACTGCTGAAGGTCGCCACTCCCGTGACCAACAGGAGCCCGGCCTGCCTGCCAGACTACCAGCGGCCTACGCACTACTCCGGGAAGACCTGCTTCATCGAAGGTGATCCCGCCTACTCGCTTACTCCCTCCGCTACCCTCTCCTCTCATCCCCTCTCCTTCCCTCCCTTCCCCTCCCCTACCCTCTTTTCCTTTTTTTACGATAAGAGGAAACAAGAAGATGCTCGGTGTAGTCAGCACTTTGCTTCGTTTATCATTTCGTTTTCTTCTTTAATGCTCTGCTTTATGTAACCCCCCCCCCCCGCCCGTTTGAAATGAAAGATTTCACGAAAGATTTCAAGCTCTGCTCTCCTTACCTCTTCCCTCTCTCTCGACCACCTCTCTCTACCTACCCCCTCTCTCTACCTACCCCCTCTCTCTACCTACCCCCTCTCTCTACCCCCTCTCTCTCTACCCTCTCTCTTTCTCTACCTACCCCCCTCTCTCTACCTACGCCCTCTCTCTCTACTCCATGTCCTTGTTCCCCCTATGTTTTGTATGTAATATTTGTAATATTATTATGTATTTTTAACTACGACAAGTGCTGCATCGGCACGCAGCCCTTCCCGCAGTGCTACGGCCTCCGACGGGTAGCTCACAATCTGCACGCAGAGCTCTCCGTCATCTGCCACCGAGCCACACGGCCCTCCTCCAGCGCCCACCGCTCCTTGAAGGGCCGGCACGGCGTGGGTCAGCCGCGCACGGCGGAACTCCGGCCCACACACCCTGGCTCTGGTCGGAGCGCGCGGAAGAAGCCCAGGCCCGCTTGGCCGGACGTTTCCCCTCCAGGGCCACCTTCCTCGCCCTGTGCACGGCGAGCTTGGCGTGGCCGACGAGCACGTTGACAGGGCCCCTGAAGATGTTGGGGTCCGTCGCCCTTCGGGTATCCGAAGATGAGAGGACCGTCGGGGAGAAGTGGAGGCTGAACCTTAGGAGGATGTTTTCTCAGGGACCTTGAACACAGCGAGTCCAGGCTCTTGCTCCCCGCGTATCGGCGCGCCACCGTCTCCGCTTTACCGCGGGACCGGCGCTCCGGGGACGTGTCGGTGAAGCTTCCGCTCCCTTCCCCTTCCGTCTCCCTTCCCCTTCCCGTCCCCTCACATTGCTTCCGCCCCCGCTGCTGCCCGTGCGTTGGTAACGACTTGGGGGGGTATTCAAAGCCAGGATCATCGGCGCTCTCGCTTCACCTCGGCCGGGTAACATTTGAAACATTTTTGTTCGATTCTCTGCCCTCCCTTCGCGTTGGCCAGCACTCGACCAGAGGCAGATGCAGGTGCAGATGGCCACGGAGGGCAGCTGCGGAGTTTCCAGCATCTCAAGCCAAAAGATCTGCACCCAGCCTCCTAGGAGCTGCGTGGTGCCATTGCCGGTGAGTCTAGAATAGTGTACACTACACTATACACTACACTATACACTACACTATACACTACTATACACAACTATACACTACACTACTATACACTACATTATACACTACACTATACACTATACTACTATACACTACACACTACACTACTATACATTACACACTACACTACTATACACTACACACTACACTACTATACACTACTATACACCACACTACTATACACTACACAATACACTACACTATACACTACACTACTATACACTACACTATACACTACTATACACTACGCTACTATACACTACACACTACAATATACACTACTATACACCACACTACTATACACTACACTACTATACACTACACTATACACTACACTACTATACACTACACTGCTATACACTTCTATACATTACACTATACACTACACTACTATACACTACTATACATTACTATATACTACTATACACTACTATACACTACTATACACTACACTACTATACACTACTATACACTACACTATACACTACACTATACACTAAAACTACACTATACACTACTATATATACTACACTATACACTAAAATATACTACACTATACACTACACTACACACTACACTATAGACTACACTACTATACACTACACTACTATACACTACACTATACACTACACTATGCACTACTATACACTACACTACTATACACTACACTACTATACACTACACTACACCACTATACACTACGATACACTACGATAAACTACACTATACACTACAATACTATACACTACAGTATACACTACACTATACACTACAACACTACACACTACACTTTACACTACTATACACTACGAAACACTACACTATACACTACACTACTATACACTACACTATACACTACACACTACACTATACACTACACTACACACTACACTATACACTACACTATACACTACACTATGCACTCCACTATACACTGCACTACACACTACCCTACATACTACACTATACACTACACTATACACTACACTACACACTATACACTACACTGTACACTACACTATACACTGCACTACTGTACACTACACACTACACTATATACTACACTATACACTACACAATACACTACTATACACTACACTATACACTACACTATACACTACACTACACTATACACTACACTACTATAGACTACACTACTAAATACTACAGTATACACTACTATACACTACACTGTACACTACACTATATACTACAATATACACTACACTATACACTTCACTATACACTACACTACTACACTACACACTACACTATACACTACACTACACACTGCCCCATCACCGATTTGGAGTTGTGGGGGTGGAGTGTCCGATGGTACAAAATACCCAGGCAGGTGCTTAGTTTTGGTGGGCCTGATGGTAAGGCCCCATCTCTTAGTAGCATGCTCCAGTCTCAGCAGCAGCGTCTCCAACTCCTTCTCTGAATGAGCAGCTATTACCAAATAATCAGCATACATAACGTGGTTGAGCAATAGGGAGCTATCCCTTGACCACACCCGGGCATCGATCAGCCTCCCATTATATCTGTACCATATGGAGATTCCCCCGGTACAGCTATTGAAGGCTTCACGAACTACGTGGTCAAAATAGATGTTAAATAATGTGGGAGCCAGAGGACATCCCTGTCGCACCCCAAGGTGTACAGGGAATGGCCCTGACTCCCGGCCACGTAGTTTTACCTGGGCCCCCTCACCATCATGAAGGTCCTTAATGATCGTGAGCAGAGGGTCAGGTACTCCAAAAGCACGAAGAACAACCCAGAGCCCAGGCCTACTGATGGTATCATAGGCCTTGCCCAGGTCAACAAAGCAGAGATGTAGGTCTTGTTGGAATTCCCTACACCTCTGCTGTAGCAGACGGACAGAAAATATGGCATCTGTGCAGGACCACCCTTTCCTGAAACCGCATTGGGGCTCCGCAAGCCTCTCCTCAGCGTGCCTGGCAAGGCGATGCTGAATAATCCTTGCCAGGACCTTCCCCGGCACACTGAGGAGTGAGATGCCCCTGTAGTTGTTACAGTCTGTGCGGTCCCCCTTAAAAAGGGGGACCACCAGGGCATCCTTCCAATCCTGCGGAACTCGTCCAGTGGTCCAGACTGTTGTTATGATGTCATATAGGGCAGTCTGTGCACAAACGCCACCCTCCCTCAGCATTTCGCTTGGGAGATCATCTCTGCCCGCTGCCTTTCCTGGTCACAGACTCCGGATAGCCTTCAGTACTTCCTCAACAGATGGCACCTCAGCCAGCCACTCACAGGGGGTGACTTCCTCCAATATTTGAGGCACCGCAGCCTCACTTTGTGCCATGATGTTTTCCTGGCTGAGGGGTTTTCCCTCCCCCAGGACCTCACTGAAATGCTCAGCAAATCTGCAAACCTGTTCCTGGGGGTCGGAGATTGGATCACCGTTTTTTCCCCTAATGATGGTAATAGGTGTGGCACTGCAAGCTACTTTTTTGATGGAGTTAAATAGAGATTTGTGATCGCGGGCCACTGAGGCAGACTCCATCTCCTCAGCAACCCGCGACCACCACCCATCCTTGCAGCGCCTCACGGCTCTCCAAACCTCCGAGCGAAGGCTGCGGTAAGCCTCCTCATTCTCTGATGTGGGATTCTGTAGCCGATGACAATGGGCCTGTCGCTTTTTCTCAACCATCCTGAACACGTCCTCTGTCAGCCAGGGTCTCTGGGGAGGTCTGGACCGCGTACCCAAACTAGCCATTGCAGCTGCATGAGTCACAGTCCTAAACCTCGCCGATTTACCCTCGACATCAGGAGGAGTTGGGTACGATGCCAATCTCAGCCGCAAGCGATGATGAAATTCTCGCTAGCAAATTTCATCAGATAACTAAGACCAGGCCACTTTAGGTTGGAATGGGGTACTGGGTGTACACCCACCACCGGAGTGGAAGAATGGCAGGCGCATCTTACAGATGACTAGTCGATGGTGAGAGGGCAGATCAGCTCCACGGTAGGTCCTGGTGTTAAGGACATGGGCTTGCATCCGCTGGTCCGTCACTATGTAGTCCAGCAGATGTTCTTGCTTGGACCTGGCATGCATCCATGATGTTGTGTGGATGCGCCGATGCCGGAACAGCGTGTTGGTAATTACAAGCCCATAGGCTACACAAAAATCTAGCAGCCTCCTACCATTGTTATTGAGCTGATCTGGCCCATGCCCTCCAATCACTCCAGACCAGGTGCCAGCACCTTGACCAACTTGGGCATTGAAGTCACCCAACATGATGACTCTATCCCGAGGGGCCACTTTAGCCAGCACCTGTGACAGGAGGTCATAGAAGGCATCTGACTCATCGGCTTTGCCTGTATCCCTCCACGGATGTTCATCTTCGGTGGGGGCATAAGTGACCACGACCACCATTCCTCGCCTGCGGTTGATGGGAAGGCGAGCCCAAAGTAGCCTGGGGCTTACAGCTTCCCACACCTCACCGCCACGCTCCCACGCCCCCTTCATTCTTTCATTCAAAAGAAGAGCCACACCCTGTTGTTTGGCAGTCTGCTGCCCCGAGTAGAGGACTGTCCACCCCTCATGGAGGCAGGAGCCAGAACCGGTCCACCGGACCTCCTGACTGCCACATAGATCTCCCGACAGAGGAGTGGCAGCCTCTCCTCCGCAGTGAGAGTTCGAACATTCCACGTCGCCACCCGTAGTGGTTTTCCTTGTGTCTGGAGGAGCCCCGAGGGTAGATATTCAATCTCCTGGCTCCTCCAATTGGGGTTTGGCCAGGAGACGTCAGACGCCTGGCCCTCCGGCGCCTCCAGCACAAGCTTATTAGATATATACTTAATTCGCGGTTTAGTGGTAATTAATTGACGGTGGAGGGGTTACCAGCCCCTCACACCCGTCCAGAGCCCCCGTTTAGCCCCTGTGGTGGACACAGATGCCATGAGGGGAGGAGCCAATCGAAATTGGACCTCCCCCCACAGCACTGTCATACACACACTCACTCATACACACTCACTCATACACTCACACAAGTGCTGTTAGCGAGCAACTATGAAGGCCGGAACAGCACACGGGGGGGTGGGTTGCCAGCACCACGCCCGACCGCCTTTGTCTCCCCAGTGGTGATATTCCTACACCGCACCTGGGTACTCATTTGAGGCTGAGTCGACCAAGGGGAGGCCCGGGACCGGTTCAGATAATCGTCACTGGTGCTGTTGGCCGTGAGCTGGGATAGAACCCGGGTCGCCGGGTTCGTAGTGCAGCGTAGCGCCGACCGCTACACCACCGCTCCCCACAAACACTCACCCACACACTCGCATATATACCCACGCGTGTTTTTTTTGTCGTTGGCATTTCTCTCCCCTCCGAAGTCGAACGCCTCCGCTGCTCTGATGTGCAAGCAAGAGGACGGCAAGTGGTACGTGGTGGGCATCTACGAGTCGGGCTCCCGTTGCGGGGGCCAGGCGGAGTGGGGGGTCTTCGCCAGGGCGTGGAAGCTCCGGAGGTTTTTCAACAACACGATGGGCGACGTACAATAACGCGCGCCCGTTCGTTCGTTCGTTCGCATGCCCGCCCGTTCGCATGCCCGCCCGTTCGCATCATAGTTCATAGTTCATTTATTTGGTATAGCCTTGTGAGCCATTCGGCTCTTGAATCGGGTGCAACCGCAACAAAAAAAAACATGAACAAGAAAAACATCTTAAAGTGACTTTGTGTGACTGTGCAAACAGAAAAATCCAGGAAAAAAAAAAAAACATCAAAATATTCCTGAAATAGCACCGTACACCAACGCTGTGTGCAAAAATCCCAGTGGGATGCAAGTCAACAACAACCTTTTGCTTGCGCATACACGCACCCCGCGTGCATGCGCGAGCAGAAATGGCGTGAGTCCGTGCCCAACACTTAAATCTGTTCCTCGTGCATTCAATGCGCTTCGTTAAAAAAACTCCTCACCAACGATGATGGAGGTTTCTGTGCTTTTCCTTGGGGTCAGATCACGCGAAGTGTATAAATGCTGTGTCGTTAAAACTCACCACTGCTGCCCCTACGCACAGCCCAATTTAGTACGGGTGTTGACACAAACAAGACGTGGCCAAATAGTTCCTTATTTCAGCACTAATGGGTGTGCGTGTGTCGTAGAGTAAACCCACTACAACATTTACAATCAGTGAAGGTTTGTTCAAATGAACAAAACGTGGACAATTAGTTACTTAGTTCAGCACTATCCGGTGTGTGTGTGTGTTGGAGAGTAAACTCACTACAACATGTACAATCAGTAAAGGTTTGTTCAAATAAACAAAACGTGGACAATTAGTTACTTAGTTCAGCACTATCCGGTGTGTGTGTGTGTGTTTTGGAGAGTAAACCCACTACAACATTTACAATCAGTAAAGGTTTATTCAAATAAACAAAACGTGGACAATTAGTTACTTAGTCCAGCACTATCCGGTGTGTGTGTGTGTTGAAGAGTAAACCCACTACAACATTTACAATCAGTGAAGGTTTGTTCAAATAAACAAAACGTGGACAATTAGTTACTTAGTCCAGCACTATCCGGTGTGTGTGTTGGAGAGTAAACCCACTACAACATTTACAATCAGTAAAGGTTTGTTCAAATAAACAAAACGTGGACAATTAGTTACTTAGTCCAGCACTATCCGGTGTGTGTGTTGGAGAGTAAACCCACTACAACATTTACAATCAGTAAAGGTTTGTTCAAATAAACAAAACGTGGACAATTAGTTACTTAGTTCAGCACTATCCGGTGTGTGTGTGTGTATGTTGGAGAGTAAACCCACCACAACATTTACAATCAGTGAAGGTTTGTTCAAATAAACAAAACGTGGACAATTAGTTACTTAGTCCAGCACTATCCGGTGTGTGTGTGTGTGTGTGTTGGAGAGTAAACTCACTACAACATTTACAATCAGTAACGGTTTGTTCAAATAAACAAAACGTGGACAATTAGTTACTTAGTCCAGCACTATCCGGTGTGTGTGTGTGTGTTTTGGAGAGTAAACCCACTACAACATTTACAATCAGTGAAGGTTTGTTGAAAAAAACAAAACGTGGACAATTAGTTACTTAGTCCAGCACTATCCGGTGTGTGTGTGTTGGAGTGTAAACCCACTACAACATTTACAATCAGTAAAGGTTTGTTCAAATAAACAAAACATGGACAATTAGTTACTTAGTCCAGCACTATCCGGTGTGTGTGTGTGTTGGAGAGTAAACTCACTATGACATTTACAATCAGTAAGGGGTTTTCACGTAAACACGACGTGGCCAATTCGTTACTTAGTTCAGTACAAACATGTGCGTGTTGGAGAGTAAATTCCCTACGGCATTTACAATCAGGAAGGGTTGTGTCACGTAAATAAAACGTGGCAATTAGTTACTTAGTTCACCAATAACCTGTGTGTGTTTCTGTTTAATAAAACAGAAAACAACAATAACATCAAAGTATCATCATCAATCTTGATTTGAAGCTTTCGTGACTGCAGGAATCCATACTCTTTGGTTCTTTCGGTAAATTCAAGTAGCTAGAAATAAAATAAAACAAAACACAACGTTTCGATTGCAACACAAGCAATCTTCATCAGGTGGTAAAACCACAGCAAGACAAAAAAAATCTGATTCCCACCACCATCCGGCACAGAAGAATTCCCTCATCAAAACACTACACCATAGGGCCCACTGCATTTCTGACCAACACCACCTAGCCAGTGAACTGGAACACGTACACCAGGCCCTCAAGATGAATGGGTACTCGGACCGCATTAATCGCAAAGCTGTTTCGCCAACCATGGAGAAACAAACCCCTGAGAAGCAGATCAAAACCATCACGCTACCATACATAGCAGGCGTTACCAAAAAGATTTCCAAAATCTTAAACAAACACAGGATCCAGGTCCGATTCAATACAGTACACAAAAATCCGTGATCTGATCTCATCTGTGAAGGAGGTCATTCCTGACATGCAATACCCTGGAGCCTACAAACTGAGTTGTACCTGCGGCAGCAGTTACATCGGGGAAACGAAACGACATGTCTTGGACCGTGTTCGCGAACACAAGGCAGATCAGAAACACGGCAGAACCAATACCTCTGCCGTGGCTGACCATTGTTATAACGCTTTGGGCTCGTGTGATATTGTGTTTTTCCGAGACCAAGGTACTCTGAAAACCTTTGGGCTACTATCAAAGGTTTGTTCATGAAGCCATTCGCATATATAAACACAGGCATAACTTCAACCGGGAAGATGGATACAAATTGAGCAATCATTGGAAGGATGTTATTAACCAGGTAAACCCTTAACTTTTTTATTTAAAGCTTTCGTGACTGCAGGGATTCATATTCTTGTTTCTTTCGGTAAAGTCACCACCACGTAGAAGGGAAACAATGAAATAGTTTTATATTTTTATTATTTCATTGTTTCCCTTCTACGTGACTTTACCGAAAGAACCAAGAATTCGAAACCCTTAACTGTTTATGGTTGTATCCATCATATCTGCCGGGTACTTGTCTATTTTTCCGAGTTAATTTCCCGCCCGCCGCATCCTCAGCTTTCCCAGCCATTCACTTCTAGCCCCGCCCACTCCCCCCCAGCCTCACGTCCTCACTCCTCCTAGTGCTCACGCAGTGCCCCTACCCCTCCCCCTACCCCACACCTCCCCCCTCTCTCTCCCCCGTTGCTCCTCCCCCCTTCTTGCCTATATAGCCTCTTGCCACGGCAGCTCTCTCGCCCACTTCAGCAGTTGTTTTCCTTGCTGCGCTTTTACCACCTGATGAAGGTCGCTCGCGGTGCCATCGGAACGTCCAGATTGTTTCCATTGTATTTCTAACTACGTGGCTTTACCGAAAGAACCACAAAGAGCGTCATCATCAAGGTCTCGCATTCACCACGCGTCGTCATTGCTTGCGATAATACAATGCAACAGGTGCATTTTTTTTTACGATGACGATGATAATCATCATCGATGATGATAATAATAATCATCATCGTCGTAATAATGTCTTGCATTGTTTTTTTTTTAAGACTGCCTCGGCCGAAATAATTGGAATTGTGGAGGTGGGAAAAAATCCTTAGGAGACCCGGAAAAAAACCCCACACAATCACCACCGTGGGGAGAGAGACGCAGACTAAAAATATACAGCAGCAGCAGCAGGTGTTAGAGTCAGGATTGAACCCACGACCTCCTGCGTACCAGGCGAGGTAGTTAACATCTCCAACCACTGTGATGATGATGAGAGGGAGACGCAGACTCCAAATATCCAGCAGCACGTGTTAGGGTCAGGATCAAACCAACGACCTCCTGCGTAGCAGGCGAAGTAGTTAACATCTCCTAGCCACCGTGATGATGAGAGATGGAGAGAGACACGCAAACTCCAAATATACAGCAGGCGTTCTGGGTCGGGATCGAACCCACGGCCTCCTTCATACCAGGCGGGAATGGGGGTGAGGGGAGATCGAGGGGGTGCTGGGGGGGGGACAATGGCAAAAATTTCCACACACAGACAACTACAGCAAGTTAGGCGTCGGCATTGCTCGCTCGGGTTCAGAAGTTGCGTGTCGCGAGGTTTCGGGCGTGAGCTTCGTTCTGGAAATTGGAGACAAAAAAATAATAAAAAGAAAACGGTTCTGCTAATTGCATTGGTGGGAGGTAGTCTTCTTTACGTTGTGTGGAGTGGTGGTGGTGATGTTGAATTTGTGTGGAGTTGGAGTGGTGGTGATGTTGATGGTGATGATGTTGACTTTGTGTGGAGTGGTGGTGGTGATGTTGATGGTGATGATGTTGACTTTATGTGGAGTGGTGGTGGTGATGTTGATGGTGATGATGTTGACTTTGTGTGGAGTGGTGGTGATGGTGATGTTGATGTTGAGGGTGATGATGTTGACTTTGTGTGGAGTGGTGGTGATGGTGATGATGTTGACTTTGTGTGGAGTGGTGGTGGTGATGTTGATGGTGATGATGTTGACTTTGTGTGGAGTGGTGGTGGTGATGTTGATGGTGATGATGTTGACTTTGTGTGGAGTGGTGGTGGTGATGTTGATGGTGATGAAGTTGACTTTGTGTGGAGTGGTGGTGGTGATGTTGATGGTGATGATGTTGACTTTGTGTTGAGTTGGAGTGGTGGTGATGTTGATGGTGATGATGTTGACTTTGTGTAGAGTGGTGGTGGTGATGTTGATGGTGATGATGTTGACTTTGTGTTGAGTGATGGTGATGTTGATGGTGATGAAGTAGACTTTGTGTTGAGTGGTGGTGGTGATGTTGATGGTGATGATGTTGACTTTGTGTTGAGTGGTGGTGGTGATGTTGATGGTGATGATGTTGACTTTGTGTGGAGTTGGAGTGGTGGTGATGTTGATGGTGATGATGTTGACTTTGTGTGGAGTGGTGGTGGTGATGTTGATGGTGATGATGTTGACTTTATGTGGAGTGGTGGTGGTGATGTTGATGGTGATGATGTTGACTTTGTGTGGAGTGGTGGTGGTGATGTTTATGGTGATGATGTTGACTTTGTGTGGAGTGGTGGTGGTGATGTTGATGGTGATGATGTTGACTTTGTGTGGAGTGGTGGTGGTGATGTTGATGGTGATGATGTTGACTTTGTGTAGAGTGGTGGTGGTGGTGATGTTGATGGTGATGATGTTGACTTTGTGTTGAGTGATGGTGATGTTGATGGTGATGATGTAGACTTTGTGTTGAGTGGTGGTGGTGATGGTGATGATGTTGACTTTGTGTTGAGTGGTGGTGGTGATGTTGATGGTGATGATGTTGACTTTGTGTGGAGTGGTGGTGGTGATGTTGATGGTAATGATGTTAACTTTGTGTAGAGTGGTGAAGGTGATGTTGATGGTGATGATGTTGACTTTGTGTGGAGTGGTGGTGATGTTGATGGTGATGATGTTGACTTTGTGTGGTGTGGTGGTGGTGATGTTGATGGTGATGATGTTGACTTTGTGTGGAGTGGTGGTGGTGATGTTGATGGTGATGATGTTGACTTTGTGTTGAGTTGGAGTAGTGGTGATGTTGATGTTGATGATGTTGACTTTGTGTGGAGTAGTGGTGGTGATGTTGATGTTGATGATGTTGACTTTGTGTTGAGTGGTGGTGGTGATGTTGATGGTGATGATGTTGACTTTGTGTGAAGTGGTGGTGGTGATGTTGATGGTGATGATGTTGACTATGTGTGGAGTGGTGGTGGTGATGTTGATGGTGATGATGTTGACTTTGTGTGGAGTGGTGGTGGTGATGTTGATGGTGATGATGTTGACTTTGTGTGGAGTGGTGGTGGTCATGTTGACTTCGTGTAGAGTTGGAAAGGTGGTGGTGATGTTGTTGGTGATGATGTTGACTTTGTGTGGAGTGGTGGTGGTGATGTTGATGCTGATGATGTTGACTTTGTGTGGAGTGGTGGTGGTGATGTTAATGGTGATGATGTTGACTTTGTGTGGAGTGGTGGTGGTGATGTTGATGGTGATGATGTTGACTTTGTGTTGAGTGGTGGTGGTGATGTTGATGGTGATGATGTTGACTTTGTGTTGAGTGGTGGTGGTGGTGTTGATGGTGATGATGTTGACTTTGTGTGGAGTGGTGGTGGTGATGTTGATGGTGATGATGTTGACTTTTTGTTGAGTGGTGGTGGTTATGTTGATGGTGATAATGTTGACTTTGTGTGGAGTGGTGGTGGTGATGTTGATGGTGATGATGTTGACTTCGTGTAGAGTTGGAGTGGTGGTGGTGCTGTTGATGGTGATGATGTTGACTTTGTGTTGAGTGGTGGTGATGATGTTGACTTTGTTTGTGGAGTGGTGGTGGTGATGTTTATGGTGATAATTTTGAGTTTGTGTAGAGTTGTAGTGGTGGTGATGTTGATGGTGATGATGTTGACTTTGTGTGGAGTGGTGGTGGTGATGTTGATGGTGATGATGTTGACTTTGTGTTGAGTGGTGGTGGTGATGTTGACGGTAATGATGTTGACTTTATGTGGAGTGGTGGTGGTGATGTTGATGGTGATGATGTTGACTTTGTGTTGGGTGGTGGTGGTGATGTTGACGGTGATGATGTTGACTTTGTGTTGGGTGGTGGTGGTGATGTTGACTTTGTGTGGAGTGGTGGTGGTGATGTTGATGGTGATGATGTCGTCTTTGTGTTGAGTTGGAGTAGTGGTGATGTTGATGGTGATGATGTTGACTTTGTGTGGAGTGGTGGTGGTGATGTTGATGGTGATGATATCGTCTTTTGTGTTGAGTTGGAGTAGTGGTGATGTTGATGGTTATGATGTTGACTTTGTGTGGAGTAGTGGTGGTGATGTTGATGATGTTGACTTTGTGTTGAGTGGTGGTGGTGATCTTGATGATGATGATCTTGACTTTGTGTGGAGTGGTGGTGGTGATGTTTATGGTGATGATGTTGACTTTGTGTGGAGTGGTGGTGGTGATGTTAATGGTGATGATGTTGGCTTTGTGTGGAGTGGTGGTGTTGATGTTGATGGTGATGATGTTGACTTTGTGTGGAGTGGTGGTGGTGATGTTGATGGTGATGATGTTGACTTTTTGTTGAGTGGTGGTGGTTATGTTGATGGAATGATGTTGACTTTGTGTGAAGTGGTGGTGGTGATGATGATGGTGATGATGTTGACTATGTGTGGAGTGGTGGTGGTGATGTTGATGGTGATGATGTTGGCTTTGTGTGGAGTGGTGGTGGTGATGTTGATGGTGATGATGTTGACTTTGTGTGGAGTGGTGGTGGTGATGTTGATGGTGATGATGTTGACTATGTGTGGAGTGGTGGTGGTGATGTTGATGGTGATGATGTTGACTTTGTGTGGAGTGGTGGTGGTGATGTTGATGGTGATGATGTTGACTTTGTGTGGAGTGGTGGTGGTGATTTTGATGGTGATGATGTTGACTTTGTGTGGAGTGGTGGTGGTGATGGTTATGGTGATGATGTTGACTTTGTGTGGAGTGGTGGTGGTGATGTTGATGGTGATGATGTTGACTTTGTGTTGAGTGGTGGTGGTGATGTTGATGGTGATGATGTTGACTTTGTGTTGAGTGGTGGTGGTGGTGTTGATGGTGATGATGTTGACTTTGTGTGGAGTGGTGGTGGTGATGTTGATGGTGATGATGTTGACTTTTTGTTGAGTGGTGGTGGTTATGTTGATGGTGATGATGTTGACTTCGTGTAGAGTTGGAGTGGTGGTGATGTTGATGGTGATGATGTTGACTTTGTGTTGAGTGGTGGTGATGATGTTGACTTTGTTTGTGGAGTGGTGGTGGTGATGTTTATGGTGATAATGTTGACTTTGTGTAGAGTTGGAGTGGTGGTGATGTTGATGGTGATGATGTTGACTTTGTGTGGAGTGGTGGTGGTGGTGATGGTGATGATGTTGACTTTGTGTTGAGTGGTGGTGGTGATGTTGACGGTAATGATGTTGACTTTATGTGGAGTGGTGGTGGTGATGTTGATGGTGATGATGTTAACCTTGTGTGAAGTGGTGGTGGTGATGTTGACTTTGTGTGGAGTGGTGGTGGTGATGGTGATGATGTTGACTTTGTGTTGACTGGTGGTGGTGATGTTGATGGTGATGATGTTGACTTTGTGTTGAGTGGTGGTGGTTATGTTGATGGTGATGATGTTGACTTTGTGTGGAGTGGTGGTGGTGATGTTGATGGTGATGATGTTGACTTCGTGTAGAGTTGGAGTGGTGGTGGTGATGGTGATGATGTTGACTTTGTGTTGAGTGGTGGTGATGATGTTGACTTTGTTTGTGGAGTGGTGGTGGTGATGTTGATGGTCATGATGTTAACTTTATGTGGAGTGGTGGTGGTGATGTTGATGGTGATGATGTTGACTTTGTGTTGAGTGGTGGTGGTGATGTTGACGGTAATGATGTTGACTTTATGTGGAGTGGTGGTGGTGATGTTGATGGTGATGATGTTAACTTTGTGTGAAGTGGTGGTGGTGATGTTGACTTTGTGTGGAGTGGTGGTGGTGATGTTGATGGTGATGATGTTGACTTTGTGTTGAGTGGTGGTGGTGATGGTGATGATGTTGATTTTTGTGTGGATTGGTGGTAGTGGTGGTGGTGATGTTGATGATGTTGACTTTGTGTTGAGTGGTGGTGGCGATGTTGGTGGTGATGATGTTAACTTTGTGTAGAGTGGTGGTGGTGATGTTGATGGTGATGATGTTGACTTTGTGTTGAGTTTTAAGTGGTGGTGATGATGTTGATGGTGATGATGTTGACTTTGTGTTGAGTGGTGGTGGTGTTGTTAATGGTCATGATGTTGACTTTGTGTTGAGTTGGAGTGGTGGTGATGTTGGTGGTGATGATGTTGACTTTGTGTTGAGTTGGAGTGGTGGTGATGTTGATGGTGATGATGTTGACTTTGTGTTGAGTTGGAGTGTTGGTAGTGTTTTTAGTTTTCAGTTTCATTTATTAGGTATAACCCTGTGAGCCATGCGGCTCTTCACTCGGGTGCAACCGCAAAAAAACAAAAACATGAACAAGAAACACCTTGAAGTGACTACACGCAACAGAAACAAACAGGAAAAAACAGCAAAGTCTTCCAGAAAATCACCGTATTTCAAACGCTGTGTGCAAAAATCCCAGTGGGATGCAAGTAAAACAATAACAACCATAATAAGACAATGCAGATGAAAGTTATCAGGCTAACTCTGCACTACAACAAACATACATGGCTAAACCAAAACGTTTTCAAAATCACCAAAATAAAGCTGTGAAAGCAATGCAACAGTGATCATAGGAACTAATAAAGTATTAAAGCTTTCGTGACTGCATAAAATTACTCATTGTTTTTTTCGGTAAAGTCACGTATGTAGAAATACAATAAAATTATATTAAAACAAAAAACAATCACTACGTTTCGATCACAATGCAAGCGATCTTCATCAGGTGTCAAGAACAAATCACGGAGGTAAATACGACAAATAGATGAGAGACGAGAATTCAACAAACCTGAAAAAACAGTATGTGAAACACATCCAGTCAGGCCAACAACACAGTTAGACACTTCCTGCCTCCCTGTCCGTCTTTCCTCCCTCCTTACCTCTTGGTAGACTTGTATATGTATTTCTACTGACCGTGTACCTCGTATTTTTCATTCTATCTATGCTGGTATGTGCAATCCAAAGGTTGAACACGAAATTTAACACTCTTTTGAAATTCGTGGTCTGCCAGGAAGTGTCTAACTGTGGTGTTGGCCTGACTGGATGTGCTTCACATAATGTTTTTTCAGGTTTGTTGAATTCTCGTCTCTCATCTTTTTGTCGTATTTACCTCCGTGATTTGTTCTTGACACCTGATGAAGATCGCTTGCGTTGTGATCGAAACGTCGTGATTGGTTCTTGTTTTAATATAATTTTATTGTATTTCTACATACGTGACTTTACCGAAAAAACCAAAGAGTAATCATAGGAACTGTCATTCAAATTTAACAATAAACGATATATACATGACATGTACGACCAAACTTTGCAGCCATAGCTGGCTGCAAGAGTCACTCCATAACAGCAGGAGTATCAGTAGCAGCATCACATTTTTTTCAATAAACCTTTGAAGATCAGCACACTCTAGTCAAAACTCAAGATCATACTTTGCAGCGGTCATCCGGAACGATACATTTGATTTCCGGCAATTTTGAATAGCAGTGGCAGATAGGGGTGTACAACTACTCTAGATAAGTTTTGACTGAAGATCTCATAGGTAGTGATCCAAGTTGCAGTTTATTGGCGATATCATTCCAAACCCTAGGGGCATCAATAGTAAAGGCCCGTCCTCCGGTTTTTGTATGGCAATAAGGAATGTGAAGCTGGTAAATGAGCGAAGACCTGAGGTCAAATTTGTTCTTCGAAACAGTGAGGAGATCCAGCAGGTAGTCTGTTTATTTTTTTGTAAGTACATCGTGAATAAATAAGATCTGGTGCACAAGCCGTCGATCATTAAGAGATGTTAAGTTTGACCCAATGTAGAGATCGCAGTGGTGAGTCCTATAGGGGCAGTTCAATGCAAATCTCAAGGCCGAGTAATAAATTGATTCAAGCTTCTTCAGTACAGTACTTGGGGCTGATTTGTACACGATGTCACAGTAATCAAGTAGAGGCAGTATGGTAGCTTTTATCATTTCCAAACGGAACATTGGGGAGAAGCAGTGCTTGTGTCGATACAGAAAACCTATTTTAAATGTTGTCTTTTTACCAATATAATCAATGTAATCTTGAAAATTCAGTTTGTAATCAAAGATGACCCTAAGATACTTATAGATCATGACTTGCTCTATTTGATGATTATTTAAGAAATATAATTGGGGGAAAATATCTTCCTGCAATTTAGTCCTGGTGAGAAGCATAGCACCTTGGTTTTGGAGGTATTCAGGACTAGTTTAAGAGCAACTAGCTGAAGTTGTAGTTTGTTGAAATCACCCTGGGGATTAGCAATCACGTCATCCAGAGAGCGGCCAGCAGTAATCAGTATCGTGTCATCTGCAAACAGATTTACCCTGGAATAATCCAGGTCAGTGCCCAAGTCATTGACATAAAGAGAGAACAAGAGGGGGCCAAGGATGGAACCCTGTGGAACCCCTTTTGTTATCTTAACACTGTTTGACCTCCAACCATCTGTGAGGACAGTTTGGGTGCGAGAAAATAGGTAATTTTTTAACCATTTAATGTGTTTTCGGGAAAACCGAGGCAACTTAGTTTACTAAGCAGGGTGTTGTGCTCCACTGTATCAAAAGCTTTGGACAGGTCAAGAAAAAGACAGGCACAGTACTGCTTATTATCAATGCTACTGTAAATGTGATTAAGAGAGTTTAATGCAGCAGGTGTGGTGCTGTATTTTTTCGGAACCCAGATTGGTTTCGATGTAATAGTTTGTTGTCGGACAGGAAACTGCTTATTTGGTATTTCAAACATTTTTCAAGAATTTTCATCAATGGGGACAAAATTGAGATAGGTCGGTAGTTATTGGGATCATCTTTAGGGCCCCCTTTGTGAAGTGGACGAATATAGGAATATTACCATTCTAGAGGTACTGATGCTTCTTTGATGAACAGATTGAAAATATGGGCCATAGGTTTGTAGATTAGGTGACCAACAGTTAGCAGAGCAAAGACGGGAATACTATCCGCTCCAGTAGAGGAGGACCCTTTGAGGTAGGACAGTTGTTTCAGAACATTACTTTCGTGGATAGGCTGGAAACTCAATTCGTTTAATGTTTGGACAGGAGTGTAGGAAATTGCATGAGCAGGGGTGACTCCCAGTACATTATCAAAAAGATTACCAGCTTCAGAAAAATGAAGGTTAAAATTGTCGACAATTTTTTGGGGCTCTGAAAAATATTCCCCATTTCGGTTAAGCACAACAGGCAGAGTATCTGTGTTAGATGCCTTGTCGATACATTTAATTGTTTTCCAGAAGAGCCTGGCATTGGCATGTGATTCCAGGAGAGTGGAGGAAAAGTAGGCATTTTTTGCATGCCTGATTTTTTTGACGCATCTATTCCTGAAAATCCTGTATTCTAGCCAGTCATTGACCAAATGACTTTTCTGAGCACATGCCCAAGCCTTGTCCCTAGTTTTCATGAGCTTTGTAATCAAAGGATGAAACCATGGTGGGTGGTTGCCTTTAATTTTAAATCTAACCAACGGAGCATGTTTGTTAAGAATTTGGATAAACGTGTAATTGAAGGTCTCCCAAGCCGTAGTCAGGTTTGGGGCTATCACAGACCTTGTCAATATCCGAGTGAAGCACATCATTGGTAAATGCCTGAGTGCTGAAGTGTCTCACAGAGTGCTTATCAACCAATTTAGCGGGGGGCTTTGGGTCTGGCTGATGATCTCACCCGGGTCCGAGTGGGCCAGTGGTCGGGGCTCGTAGCCGGAGGACCTAAGAGCTCTAGCCCGGTGTTAATTCGCGCGAGTCCAGAGGCTGTTACCTCCCCAGGTGATAAGTAAAACAACGGGCTGTTGCCTTAGTGAAGGCTGGGAATGTTGCTATTGGTTTGGCCATGTTTTTTATTTATTGTAGTATGGAGTTAGACTGATGGCCTTAAACTAAGTTTTCTTGTTGTTGTTGTTTGACTTGTTTTAGTTTTTTTGTTGTTTGGTGAGGTTGCACCCGATTCAAGAGCCGAATGGCTCACAGGGCTATACCAAATAAATGAAACAAAATGAAACTAAATGAAACTATGTTAAGCGTTTATTGAATAAACACGTTGCGTCTACAAGTCGTTTCCGATAACTCACTACAAATGTAGAGGAGTAGAATGGGGAAGTGGCGTCACGTGTGCTGTCCAGGGCGATGACGTGAGGTCACGTGTGCCGTTCAAGGCGATGACGTGACATCACGCGCTCGGGACAGCAGAGTGACGTCACGGCTCCACAAAGATAAAAGTGGGGGGGGGGCCGTGACGTCAGCGGGGTCGTAGCTGGAGAGTGGGGTCGGAGAAGGTGTGGAACGGGGAGCCAGGGGCTAGAGGGTAGGGATAGGAGAGGGCACAGTGCCAGGGCTGGACGTGGCTGGGCTCCTCGGTCGGCCGTGTTGGCTGATCCCACAGCCGGCGCAGAGGAGACAGCACAGGGCAGCCGGCTGTGTCGGGACCTAGCCCGGGGACCCCCCTAACCCCTGGGAAGCTGTTCACCCCCTGTGTATTAAATATTGTTAGCTCTTTCGGTGAAGTCACGTTGAAGGGAAACAATGAAATATATATAAAACAATAAAAATTCTCACGACGTTTCGACCATGACACAAAGGGTCATCATCAGGTGACCGTTTGTGTTATGGTCGAAACGTCGTGAGAATTTTTTATTGTTTTATATATTTTTTATTATTTTATTGTTTCCCTTCAACGTGACTTTACCAAAAGAGCTAAGAATATGAATTACTGCAGTCACGAAAGCTTTAAACCCCTGTGTATTGTTAAAGATTTGTAATAAACCCTTGGCGGAGGCCCTTAACTTACCTTAGCCTCCGAGTGAGTGGTCGGGAACTCCTTTACACATACAAACAAAACGGTTATCAACAAGAGTCCAGGGGCGGAGCCAGGGGGGGGGTGACAGGGGGTGACATTCTGCGTGTAAGTGTACGACACTCGGTCTGGCGGACTCCGTTGCAACTGCATTGTCAGAGCGTGTGTCCGCCAACCGATGGTGTCTAAGTTCAACAGCCTGACTCTCTCTAAATCATTCTTGAAATTAACATTTGTTGAATGTCACTCCGGGCTGAAAATGCTGGCTCCGCCCCTGGTCATACACACTTCATCCATACACACGTCATACACGCGTCATACACACACGTCATACACACGTCATACACGCGTCATACACACACGTCATACACGCGTCATACACACGTCATACACACACGTCATACACAGGGGCGGAGCCAGGGGGGGGTGACAGGAGGGGGTGACATTCTGCGTGTAAGTGTACGACACTCGGTCTGGCGGACTCCGTTGCAACTGCGTTGTCAAGAGCGTGTGTCCGCCAAAACGATGGCGTCTAAGTTCAACAGCCTGACTCTCTCTAAATCATTCTTGAAATTAACATTTGTTGAATGTCACCCCGGGCTGAAAATCCTGGCTCCGCCCCTGAACATGACGAACGTTGAATTAATCAGCGGTATGGTTTCATTGGTGTCTAAAGGTCTTAACGTTGCCGTTGCCCCATATGAAATCCGTGTCGATGAGATCGTTGTTGATGTGGAATCAGCAGTTAGACATTTCCCACATACACTGAGATGATTGTGCATGAGGTTGCCAAAATGATTAAGAACAGTAAATTTCTAAAAAAATATATATTATTTTCAGTGACGCAAAGCCTTAAGAGAATCGAGAGCAAATAAAGATATCCAAATTCTTGCTGCTGATAAGGGCTGATGGACTGTTGTGATGTCCCGTGAGGACTATGATAATAAATTCAAACATTTACTCGATTAAAATTAAACGAGACCCAGCCAACACCTTGGTAGGTTTAAACTACGGCAATCATTGCCAAGTAATCGATTCCTAGGGAAGAGCAATACCTGATCAAACCAAGGGCGTCAAAACGCCCGAGACTTTATGGGCTACCAAAGATTCACAAACCTGATGTCCCATTAAGACCCATAGTTAGTCAAATAGACTCTGCCACATACAAATTAACATGAGTAGTGGTACCCCAAACTTTCGCAGCTCTTAAAAATTCCCTTTTCACACCATCAATAGGTAAACTCCCCCTCCCCCCCGCCCCCCCCCCGCGCCAACCGGCATGTTCACCCGCATGTACACCACCTCTACACCGTTCATCATGCTAAGTCGGCCAATCAAATGCTAATGTTTATGCTAATTCCTTTGTCAAGGCACCTTGTTTCCTCGCACACAGCTTAAAGGTCGCGGTCTGAGCTTGGCTCTGTTTCACTTCAGCGCTCTCCTCGAGACAGCCTGGTCCCTTCACCTGATGAAGGCCGCTTGTGTTGTGGCCGAAACGTCGTGATTTTTGTTGTTTTATTTTTTACCTACGTGACTTTACCGAATAGAACCAAAGAGTAACACGAGGCAATGAAACAAATACAACTGTACATTGGTAGGACCTCTTCATTCATTAAAAGCTCTGAACATCTCGTAAATGTAATTATAGATATAACGCTTATCCCGAATGATATTCTCGTAAGTTTTGATGTGACTTCTCTGTTCACGAGGGTTCTGGTCAAGGGTCTATTAAAATACTCGACACTCTGGTGACGAACGCAGGTTCAGCCAAAGATATCCCACGATTAGCTGAACACTGTCTAAAGAACACCTACTTATTGTGGCAAGGTGCCTTCTATAAACAAAAGGAAGGAGCAGCAATGGGCTCTTCTTTGTCTCCTGTGATAGCGAATTTGTACTCGGAAGATTCTGAAACAAAAGCAGTATTTTCAAGCGCACTAAAACCCTCTTCTTGGTTTGGATACGTGGATGACAACATTGGTGGGTCTGGCCACATGGCAAAGATACACTTAACTAATGTCTAAATCATCTCAACTCGCAAAACCCATCCATCCAGTTCACCATGGAAGTGGAAGCTGACAGAACAACTCACATTTCTGGATATTCTGCTCAGACGTGGTCGAAACGATAAAATAACACACGGCATTTACCAAGAGAAAATGCACACTGACGCCTATCTTAAATGCAGTCACACCATCATCGCTTACAGAAATATGCTTTCATCAAGACACTCATACATCGGGCTAAGGAAGTGTCAGATGGTGATGGTCTGAGAAGTGAAATTAAACGTATATGAAGCGCTGTAATTGAATGGTTACAATGATGCACAAATCAACAGGGCATTGAATTCCGAAACCAAATAAAAATAACACGAGCATTGAAACTGACCAAGTGATTAAAACTAAAAAAATAATACCCTATATTGTGGGAGTAACTGATCAACTAGCCAGATGTTTGGAAAAACAAAACATCCGAGTCAGATTTGGCACGGTACATAAAATACAAAAAATGATATCTGGTACGAAAGATGTATTACCGAAGTTATCGACAGAAGGTGTGTACCGGATTACTTACACTTGTGGCAAATGCTATGTAGGGAAAACAAGACGAATGATCAGCACGAGACTAAAATTAACACGCGTGCCAACAAGGGCACTCAATTGCTTTTGATAATATTAAAGTTCCGCGCAAAACTAGTTACTACTGGCGACGACTAATTTGAGAATCTATCGAAATTGAGATAAATACAATTTTCTTTTAACCTGACCATCAAATAACACATTGTTTAAATGCATGCCTATACAGGTCACCAAACTTCAATCGGGATTACCGTCGGTACTGCTATTTTAGTACACACAACCAACGGGGAGTACAATAACAAATGGGCTTGCATAACGCGCATGCATAATGTATCATAATTGATTACCATATAAATAACCCTAGCGGCAAAAGATGCCCATTGTCATTCATATGCATTCATTAACACTCCCCCCTCCCCACTCAATTTCACGCAAGAAGCGCACACAAGTGACGTCGTTACATCTACCCCTCTATTTAAGGAGCGAAACAGGGGGATTTCCCCACGATTCTGGCTGCTGCCTGATGAAGCTAGTTGTAATTACCGGTGAAACGTCGTACTCAGATTCCAAATGTTGTGGCTTTGCTCTAGTAACGGTTTTTGGCACGTTCTGTTCACGTGACAAACCGCTTACTAATTGGCTGTGTCGGGTGGTGGCAGGTTTAGCGACACGTTTAAATATTACGCGATCAAACCCATAACAGTACCTGGATTATGGATGTTGATGATGTTGTTGATGGTGTTGTTGTTGATGATGTTGATGGTGTTGTTGTTGATGATGTTGATGGTGTTGATGGTGTTGTTGATGTTGATGGTGTTGTTGATGATGTTGATGGTGTTGTCGTTGATGATGTTGATGGTATTGATGGTGTTGTTGTTGTTCATGATGTTGATGGTGTTGTTGTTGATGATGTTCATGGTATTGATGGTGTTGTTGTTGATTTTGATGGTGTTGATGTTGTTGTTGTTGATGATGTTGATGGTATTGATGGTGTTGTTGATGTTGATGGTGTTGTTGTTGATGATGTTGATGGCATTGATGGTTTTGTTGTTGTTGTTGATGATGTTGATAATGTTGTTGTTGATGATGTTGATGGTATTATTGGTGTTGTTGATGTTGATGGTGTTGTTGTTGATGATGTTGATGGTGTTGTTGTTGATGATGTTGATGGTGTTGTTGATGATGTTAATGGTGTTGATGGTGTTGTTGTTGTTGTTGATGACGATGAAGATGTTACGGAAATAACACAGGAGTTGTGTAAAGATGTTCAAACGCCAAAATAAACCTTTTGCAAGGCATGAAGTTACCGTGTTAACCACACACACGGTACTCGTGGTGAACATGCAAACAGACATGGCTCTGATAAGATATGACACATTGTCTTTGAATCTGATTTGGCCTAGACCAGACACAACATCCGTCTTTAGGGTCTATTCTCACCAGTGTCAGACCAATTATAAATGCTGTGTCGTTAAACCCGCCACCACCCGACACAGCCCAATCAGTAAGCAGTTTGTGTCACGTTAACAAAACGTGGACTATTAGTTACTTTGTTCAGCACTCACCGGTGCGTGCATGTGTGTGTTCTGGAGAGTTAACCCACAACATCATTCACGATCCGAGTAACCCTGGTCACTTATCGCCGGTAAGAACAAACGCAACCACGACCAGCAGCAGCAGCATCATTAGGCGGACAGCCACAGAGTTACATAGGAATCCTTCCTCCTATCTGGGTCTTAAGCAGATGGGGGAGGTGGTAATTGTGGTGTCTTCACTTGTAGGTCAATCAGGGTGTGCAAAAACCAGAGGGGTGGGGGAGGTGTTGGTTAATGTATGCCACGTAAATGATAATGGCTGACCAATTAACCGGTTGGGTTATTCATAGGGTAAATCAACAACCGTGCTTTGTATTTGTGTGCCAACACCATTGACGATTATCTGAACCGGTCCTGGGCCTCCCCTAGGTCGACTCAGCCTCAAATGAGTACCTGGTGCGGTGTGTAAGCATCGCCACTGGGGAGACAAAGGCGGCCGGGCGTGGTGCTGGCTACCCACCCCCTCGTGTAGCCGCTTCGGCCTTCATAGGTGCTGCTCGCTAACAGCACTTGCCCCTACAGTCTGTTAAGGCTATACGGGGGATCTTTGTCTTTGTGTGTTGTATGTGTACACTGTGTGTGTGTATACCTGTGTGTGTGTGTGTGTCACAGGTGGTGCATCGACCAGTCATCTCAGTCAGTCGAACAGCGACACCTCCTGCCAGCGGGCGTTCGACACTTCACGTGGCTTCTAGATTTGAAGATTTCGTGACTGCAAGGATCCATACTCTTTGGTTCTATTCGGTAAAGTCACGTAAAAAAACAACAAAACATAAAAAAAAATTCACGACGTTTCGGCCACAACACAAGTGGCCTTCATCAGGTGAAGGGTCCAGACTGTCTAGAGGACAGCGCTGGAGTGAACACAGCCAAGCTCAGAATTCGTTCTGCCATGTTTCAAATCTGATTTGTGCTCGCGAATTCGGTCAGAGACATGTCGTTTCGTCTCCCCGATATAGCAGTCACCACAGGTGCAGATCAATTTGTAAACTCCGGGGTACTGTAAGTGAGGAATGACATCCTTCACAGAACGAATTCTTCTGTAGAGAGGGGGGTAGAGAGAGAGGGAAGGGGTAAGAAGAGCAGAAAAAAAAGAAAAAAATATTTTGTTGTTGGGTCTTTCATTTAAAAGGGGGGGGGTTACATAAAGCAAAGAATAAAAAAAAACGAAATGATGAACGGAGGATCTTCTTGTTTCCTCTGATCGTTAAAAAATAAATAAATAGAGCAACGCCTATGAAGGGCGGCACTGGGGCACACGAGGGGCGCGGGTGTCCAGCACCACGCCCGACCGCCTTTGTCTCCTCACCGGCGAAGTTTACACAACCACTACCGCTCCGACACACACACAAGCAGCCACCTGCGGAGGTCCCCCGCATGAACTTGCACAATCGCTAGTGGCGGCTTGTGACATTCTAGATTTAAAGCTTTCGTGACTGCTAGGATCCATACTCTTTGGTTCTATTGGGTAAAATCACGTAGGTGAAAAATAAAATAACAAAAAATCACGACGTTTCGGCCACAATACAAGCGGCCTTCATCTTGTGACATGTCCAATAGGTGGCGCTGTTGCGAGTGATCTTGTGGCTATATGGTGTTCTTATAACAGGGGGGGTTTTCCCCCTTTTTTTCTGGCAACAAAACCGAAACCTTTTTTTGCAAGGATTCATGTCACTGCATTAACCACAATACCTGCAGTCAAAATGACAAAACAACAACAAAAAAAACATACTATGATAATATTATATTCTTGGTTCTTTCGGTAAAGTCACGTTGAAGGGAAACAATAAAATAACAAAATATATATAAAACAATAAAATTCTCACGACGTTTACGACTGTAACACAAACAGTCATCATCAGGTGTGAAAAAAACCAACGGCAAGAAGCATTTGAAAGAAGTGGCGGTTTGTATTTATTAATTTATTTTCCAAACGGCGTATTTATTAATTTATTTTCAAACGGTGTTTGCATTTTTCGATTTAAAGCTTTCGTGACTGCAATGATTCATCTTCTTTGGTTCTTTCGGTAAAGTCACGTAGAATGAGAATAAAATAATAAATTGATAAAGTAAAATAACACAATAATATTCTCACGACGTTTCGGCCACAACACAAGCGGCCTTCATCAGGTGAAGGGGGCGAGACTGTCTGGTAGGACAGCGCTTGTGTTGTGGCCGAAACGTCGTGAGAATATTATTGTGTTATTTTATTTTATCAATTTATTATTTTATTCTCATTCTACGTGGTGACTTTACCGAAAGAACCAAAGAAGGTGTTTGCATTTATTTATTTAAAAAAAAAAAACGTTAGCACCACGGATAGCGATTTGACAGTGTGTTTAAAAGGACGAGTCCATCTATGTTCGGATAATCGTCGCTTGGCATTGGCCCCGCGGGCTGGAGTCAAACTCAGGTCGTCAGGTTCGTGGCGGCGGCGGTGGCGGCGGCGGCAGCGGCGGCATCGCGCCAACCGCTCCACCACCGCTCGCTCGCGGTCCGAACGCGCCACTGAACACCCTTGGCTGATCATTAGCTTGGCAGTCGTCACGGGTGAGTGCGTGAAAAGTGTCACCTCTCAGCCGGGGGAAATCCCCAATCCCCGTCCGCACCAGTCCCGCGAGAGGGCTCATTTGCCTACGAATCTATCCCCACACCCTCCCCCCCCCTAGAGAATGATCTCGTCGTAGGCACGTGCCAAGGTCGGTGAAACAGCGAATTAAGGGGCTGGGTCCATAAGCGACGTCACGCGATTTTGGATGAATGTTTTTTATCCCCCCCCCCATCCACCCACCCACCCCTAGTCACGTGGCGTCACAAAAAGTCAGACCCCCACCCCCGCCCTCAAATATGACGTCACAAAGCTCTGCTCCTCCCCCCTCCCCCCCAAAAAATATAATAATATAAAACAGCCTTCAAATCTTGATTTAAAGCTTTCGTGACTAAAGTCACGTTGAAGGGAAACAATAAAATAATAAAATATATATAAAACAATAAAAAAATTCTCACGACGTTTCGACCATAACACAAACGGTCATCATCAGGTGTGTCGGTCCGCATTAATTAATTTATTTTTTTACGGTGTCTTTATTTATTTATAAAAACGTCAGCGCCACGTGCAGCGATTTGGCAGTTTATTTAGAAGGACGAGTCCATCTATGTTCTGAAAAGAGGAGGGGGGAGACGAAAAATTAATGTAAGGGAAACAATAAAATAATAAAATATATATAAAACAATAAAAAAAATTCTCACGACGTTTCGACCATAACGCAAACGGTCATCATCAGGTGTGAAAAACCAACGGCAAAAAACATTTGAAAGAAGTTTTTCACACCTGATGATGACCGTTTGCGTTATGGTCGAAACGTCGTGAGAATTTTTTAATTGTTTTATATATATATTTTATTATTTTATTGTTTCCCTTCAACGTGACTTTACCGAAAGAGCTAAGAATATAAATTACTGCAGTCACGAAAGCTTTAAATCAAAACCTTTATTATTATTATTTTTTAATTCATCACGGATCGATCATTGTTGTATTGCGGGGACGCCGGGCCGGGGAATCAAACTCGATTCCCGCCCGCCCGCCCGCTGAAGACTCAGCCTCAAGTGTGTGGTGAAATATCGCCACTGGGGGGGAGACAAAGGCGGTCGGGCGTGGCGCTGGACAACCCACCCCGCTTGCCCCCTACAGCCCTTTGAGGTCACAAGGGAGTGATCTTTGTCTTCGTGAGTGGGTCGCACGATGCCACTGCCCTGCGCGAATCTGCTGTAGGCGGTGATGAGGAGTGAAACGATAAGAGGCCGTCCATGAATGACGTCACGCACCTAGGGGGTGGGGTGGGGGGAGGGGTCAGACATTTGTGACGATGCGTGATGAGGAGGGGGGCGTGGTTTGAGAAACGTGACGTCACATCGAAATGCGCAAAACTTTGAGTAAATATGGACACGGCACGTTCTACTTATATTCGTGGTTCTTTCGGTAAAGTCACGTTGAAGGGAAACAATAGAATGATAAAATATATATAAAACAATAATTAAATAGATTTTTTAAGGAAAAAATGTGTTCTCCTACAACATCAGAGTGCAGTGCCACGTTATATACGCAACTACAATGTGACAATACATTTTTATTTAAAGCTTTCGTGACTGCAGTAATTCATATTCTTAGCTCTTTCGGTAAAGTCGCGTTGAAGGGAAACAATAAAATAATAAAAAATATATAAAACAATAAAAATTCTCACGACGTTTCGACCGTTTGTGTTATGGTCGAAACGTCGTAAGAACATCTGCTGGACTACATAGTGACGGACCAGCGGATGCGAGCCCATGTCCTTGACACCAGGACCTACCGTGGAGCTGATCTGCCCTCTGACCATCGACTAGTCATCTGTAAGATGCGCCTGCCATTCTTCCATTCCGGTGGTGGGTGTACACCGAGGACCCCATTCCAACCTAAAGTGGCCTGGTCTTAGTTATCTGATGAAAGTTGCAAGCGAGAATTTTATCATCGCTTGCGGCTGGGATTGGCATCATCCCCGACTCCTCCTGATGTCGAGGGTAAATGAGCGAGGTATAGGACTGTGACTCATGCAGCTGCAATGGTTGCTTTGGGTACGCGGTCTAGACCTCCCCAGAGACCCTGGCTGACAGAGGAGGTGTTCAGGATGCTTGAGAAAAAGCGACAGGCCCACTGTCATCGGCTACAGAATCCCACGTCAGAGAATGAGGAGGCTTACCGCAGCCTTCGCTCGGAGGTTCGGAGAGCCGTGAGGCGCTGCAAGGATGGGTGGTGGTTGCGGGTTGCTGAGGAGATGGAGTCTGCCTCAGTGGCCGGCGATCAGAAATCTCTATTTAACTCCATCAAAAAAGTAACCTGCAGCGCCCCCCCTATTACCATCATTAGGTGAAAAACGGTGATTCAATCTCCGACCCCCAGGAACAGGTTTGCAGATTTGCTGAGCATTTCTGTGAGGTCCTGGGGGAGGGAAAATCCCTCAGCCAGGAAAACATCGTGGCACAAAGTGAGGATGACCCTGCTGAGGCTGCGGTGCCTCAAATATTGGAAGAAGTTACCCCCTGTGAGTGGCTGGCTGAGGTGCCATCTGTTGAGGAAGAACTGAAGGCGATCCGGAGTCTGAGACCAGGAAAGGCAGCGGGCAGAGATGATCTCCCAAGCAAAATGCTGAGGGAGGGTGGAGTTTGTGCACAGACCACAGTCTGGACCACTGGATGGGTTCTGCAGGATTGGAAGGATGCCCTGGTGGTCCCCCTTTTTAAGAAGGGGGACCGCACAGACTGTAACAACTACAGGGGCATCTCACTCCTCAGTGTGCCGGGAAGGTCCTGGCAATGATTGTTCAGCATCGCCTTGCCAGGCACGCTGAGGAGAGGCTTGCGGAGCCCCAATGTAGTTTCAGGAAAGGGCGGTCCTGCACAGATGCCATATTTTCTGTCCGTCTGCTACAGCAGAGGTGTAGGGAATTCCAACAAGGCCTACATCTCTGCTTTATTGACCTGGTCAAGGCCTATGATACCATCAGTAGGCCTGGGCTGTGGGTTGTTCTTCGTGCTTTTGGAGTACCTGACCCTCTGCTCATGATCATTAAGGCCTTTCATGATGGTGAGTGGGCCCGGGTAAAACTACGTGGCCGGGAGTCAGAGCCATTCCCTGTACACCTTGGGGTGCGACAGGGATGTCCTCTGGCTCCCACATTATTTATCATCTATTTTGACCACGTAGTTCGTGAAGCCTTCAATAGATGTACCGGGGGAATCTCCATATGGTATAGATATAATGGGAGGCTGATCGATGCCCGGGTGCGGTCAAGGGATTGCTCCTTATTGCTCAACCACGTTATGTATGCTGATGATTTGGTAATAGCTGCTCATTCAGAGGAGGAGTTGGAGACGCTGCTGCTGAGACTGGAGTGTGCCACTAAGAGGTGGGGCCTTGCCATCAGCCCCACCAAAACTAAGCACCTGCCTGGGTATTTTGTACCATCGGACACTCCACCCCCACAACTCCCATTCGGTGATGGGGCAGTTGTGGAGCGAGTGGAGAATTTCCCATACCTGGGCAGTGTGCTTATGACTGCTCCAGTTTAACAGCAGAGGTCTCACTCCGAATCAGTCGAGCGGCAATATCTTTTCATCGGTTGCGTGACGCTGTGTGGAAGCTACCTGGTCTCTCGCTCCGCACTAAGCTTCAGGTCTTCTTGGCCACGGTCATTCCCTCCCTTCTCTACGCTTGCGAAACGTGGACCCCCCTAATGGAACGTCTTCGCCGGTTAGAAACATTTAGGCTGGCCTGCCTACGATCCATCCTGGGTTAACCAGACTGGATTGTGTGAGGAGCTCACAAATCCTTGAAAGATCTGGGCAAGGTCTCATCGGTGAGCTCCTCCGGCGGGCAAGGCTGCGATGGCTGGGTCATGTAGCCCGCATGCCCAGCCACCGCATGCCGAAACAGCTTTTGTTTGGCCTGATTGAGAGGGCTAAACGGGCGCGGCACGGGCTAGAAAAGAGATGGAGTGATGTGGTACGGGGGGACGTGGAGCTGAGTGGACTTGCCGATGACTGGTACCAGTGGTGTCAAAATCGGCCTCTGTGGACGAGGCTCGTGAAGGACGCTACTGGGCAGTTGGAGGTAGTCGCCCTCCAACAACAACGGAGGGTGGAGGAGCGACGCTCACAACAACGAGCGGAGCGCCGGGTGGCTAAAGCACAGCAGGTTGGCAGAGTAGGGGGCACAGGTGGTGCATCAGTCAGTCATCTCAGTCAGTCGACCCGTAGCACCTGGGTCTGCCCCGTGACCTCCTGCCAGCGGGCGTTCGACACTTCACGTGGCCTCAGGGTGCACATAGCCTAGCACAAGCGTCGTGGTGATGTCACCGCCACTTAGTGGTGAATGGCGGTTGTTGTTGTTGTGTGTGAGTGGTTGTGTGAGTGAGTGGTTGTGTGAGTGTGTGGGTGTGTGAGTGAGTGTGTGGGTGTGTGAGTGTGTGGGTGATTGTGAGGGTGGGTGAGTATGTGGGTGTGTGAGTGTGTGGGTGGGTGAGTGCTTGAGAGAGTGGGTGAGTGAGAAAGTGGGTGGGTGAGTGCATGGTTGAGTGAGTGAGTGAATGTGTGAGTGTGTCACTGAGTTGGTGTGTGAGTAAGTGGGTGGGTGGGTGAGTAAGCACATGAGAGTGAGTGAGTGGGTGAGTGTGTATGTGGGTGATTAAGTGAGTGTGTAAGTGGATGAGTGAGTGAGTCGGTGAGTGGGTGAGTGAGTGGGTGAATGGGTGAGTGTGTGAGTGGGTGAGTAAATGGGTGAGTGAATGAGTAAGTGAGTGGGTGAGTGAGTGGGTTGGTGAGTGAGTGCGTGGGTGAGTGAGTGGGTGGGTGAGTGAGAAAGTGGGTGGGTGAGTGTGAGTGAGTGAATGTGTGAGTGTGTGTGAGTGTGTGGGTGTGTGAGTGAGTGTGTGAGTGAGTGCATGCGTGAGTGAGTGGCTGATTGAGTGGGTGTTGTGGGTGAGTGAGCGGGTCGGTGAGTGAGTTAGTGGGTGAGTGAGTGTGTGAGTAAGTAAGTGAGTGGGTTAGTGGGTGAGTGAGTGTGTGAGTGTGTCAGTGGGTTAGTGGGTGAGTGAGTGTGTGAGCAAGTTGGTGAGTGAGTGAGCGAGTCAGTGACTTAAAGCTTTCGTGACTGCAGGAATTCATATTCTTTGGGTCTTTCGGTAAAGTCTCGGAGATAGGTTCAAACAAAATACAAAATAACAAAAGGCTACGACGTTTCGATCGCAACACAATCGGTCGTCAGCAGGAAAAGGAAACCTTTTTCATACGTGGCCGGGAGTCAGAGCCATTCCCTGTTCACCTTGGGGTGCGACAGGGATGTCCTCTGGCTCACACATTGTTTAACATCTATTTCGAGTACGTAGTTCGTGAAGCCTTCAACAGCTGTGCCGGGGGAATTTCCATCTGGTACAGATATAATGGGAGGCTGATCGATGCCCGGGTGCGGTCAAGGGATGGCTCTCTATTGGTCAACCACGTTATGTATGCCGATGATTTGGTAATAGCTGCTCACTCAGAGGAGTTGGAGACGCTGCTGCTGAGACTGGAGCGTGCCACTAAGAGGTGGGGACTTATCATCAGCCCCACCAAAACTAAGCACCTGCCTGGGTATTTTGTACCATCGGACACTACACCCCCACAACTCACAATCGTTGATGGGGCAGTTGTGGAGAGAGTGGAGAGTTTCCCATACCTGGGCAGTGTGCTTATGACCGGCTCCGAATCAGTCGAGCGGCATTATCTTTTCATCGGTTGCGTAACGCTGTGTGGAAGCCACCTGGTCTGTCGCTCCGCACGAATATTCCGGTCTTCTCGGCCACGGTCATTCCCTCCCTTCTCTACGCTTGCGAAACGTGTCACCACCCCTAATGGAACATCTTCGTCATGGCACCTGCTGGGTTTGCCCCGTGACCTCCTGCCAGCGGGCGTTCGACACTTCACGTGGACTCAAAGTGCACATAGCCTGGCACAAGCGTCGTGGTGACGTCACCGCCACTTAGTGGCGAATGGCGGTTGTTGTTGAGTGAGTGAGTGTCTGAGTGAGTGCATGAGTGGGTGAGTGAGTAGGTGAGTGAGTGAGTGGGTGAGTGAGTGGGTGAGTGTGTGAGTGAGTGGGTGAGTGAGTGGGTGAGTGAGTGGGTGAGTGAGTGGTTGGGTGAGTGTGTGAGTGAGGGGGTGAGTGAGTGGGTGAGTGAGTGAGTGGGTGAGTGAGTGCGTGAGTCTGTAAGTGAGTCGATGAGTGTGTGAGTGAGTGGGTGAGTGCGTGAGTGTGTGAGTGAGAAGGAGAGTGAGTGAGTGAGTCGGTGAGTGTGTAAGTTAGTGGGTGAGTGATTGGGTGTGTGAGTAAGTGGGTGATTGAGCGAGTGAGTGAGTGGGTGAGTGAGTGGGTGAGTGAGTGGGTAATTGAGTGAGTGAGTGCGTGAGTGAGTGAGTGGGTGAGTGAGTGGGTGAGTAAGTGAGTGGGTAATTGAGTGAGTGAGTGCGTGAGTGAGTGGGTGAGTGAGTGGGTGAGTGAATGAGTCGGTGAGTGAGCGAGTGGGTGAGTGAGTGAGTGGATGAGTGAGTGAGTGGGTGAGTGAGTGGGTGAGTGAGTGAGTGAGTGGGTGAGTGAGTGGGTGAGCGGGTGATTGAGTGAGTGAGCGGGTGAGTGGGTGAGTGAGTGAGTGGGTGAGTGAGTGGGTGAGTGAGTGGGTGAGTGTGTGAGTGAGTGGGTGAGTGAGTGAGTGGGTGAGTGAGTGAGTCGGTGAGTGAGTGAGTGTGTGAGTGAGTGTATGAGTGAGTGAGTGTGTGAGTGATTGTGTGGGTTAGTGGGTATGTGTGTGCGTGAGTGTGTGAGTGAGTGGGTGTTTGTGTGAGTGTGTGAGTGGGTGAGTATGTGAGTGAGTAAGGGGGTGAGTGTGTGGGGGGGTGAGTGTGTGGGTGGGTGAGCACGCATTATGTTGAACTTCTATCCCACCATACGTAGTCAACCGCGCTAATCAGAGCTTGCGGGAGGGGACTGCGTTCACATCATGAGGCTGCTGATATAAATGTCCACGTGACGCTGACGATGACAATCAACTTCGTTGAGCTCTAATTTGTAATGGGCAAGGTCCGCTTCTGACAACGCGCTACACAAGAGCTTTCGCAGGGGGCTTGCCTGGCAAAGGTAAAGCCACAGTTGAAGAGTGAATGTCTAACACGCTGGCCGATAGCGCTCTGTACTGACGAGGTCGAAGCTGGGTTAAACCGGTTCACCAGGTTGTTCCCTCGTGTCGGAGGTGCCCTGATGGCATGGCGGTCTGTACTGATTGCTTCCTAACGAGAGTGACACCTTCTTTGGTTCTTTCGGTAAAGTCACCACGTAGAATGAGAATAAAATAATGAATTGATAAAATAAAATAACAAAAATAATATTCTCACGACGTTTCGGCCACAACACAAGCGGCCTTCATCAGGTGAAGGGGAAGAGGCTGTCTGGAGGACAGGGTGAATCCTTGCAGTCACGAAAGCTTTCAATCGAGAGTGACACCGGTCACCAGTTGCGTCTTTGTCTCGGGAGGCGCCTGACCACGCGCACCTCTGTGAGTGTATCGCCGCTTGGAACTAAAACTCAAACACGTTCTCCTGCGGAGGGAGTGATGCTGGTAGCGAACGTCGGGTTGCTCGGTCAATGGGCAGGGTCAACAACAACAACAACGGTGGTGGTGGCGGCACCAGCAGCACCACGTGGTGATGGTGGTGGTGGTGGCGCGTTCAGCACCACGTGGTGCTGAGACGCAGACTCCAAAAATACAGCAGCAGGCATCGTCAGGGTCGGGATCGAACTCACGACATCCTGCATACCAGGCGAGGTAGTCAACATCTCATAGCCACTGTGATGATGATGATGATGAGAGAGAGACGCAGACTCCAAATATACAGCAGCAAGCATCGTCAGGGTCGGGATCGAACTCACGACCTCCTGCGTACCAGGCGAGGTAGTTAACATCTCATAGCCACTATGAAGATGACGATGATGAGAGAGAGAGAGACGCAGACTCCAAAAATACAGCAGCAGGCATCGTCAGGGTCGGGATCGAACTCACGACATCCTGTATACCAGGCGAGGTAGTTAACATCTCATAGCCACCGTGAAGATGATGAGACTCAGACTTCAAATATACAGCAGCAGCAGGCATCGTCAGGGTCGAGATCGAACCCACGACCTCCTGCACACCAGGCGAGGTAGTTAACATCTCCTAGCCACCGTGATGATGATGATGAGAGAGAAACACAGACTCCAAATATACAGCAGCAGCAGGCATCGTCAGGGTCGGGATGGAACCCACGACATCCTGTATACCAGGCGAGGTAGTTAACATCTAACCACAGTGATGATGATGAGAGAGAGACGCAGACTCCAAATAGACAGTGGCAGGCATCGTCAGGGTCGGGATCGAACTCACGACCTCCTGCGTACTAGGCGAGGTAGTTAACATCTCCTAGCCACAGTGATGATGAGAGAAAGAGACGCAGACTTCAAATACACAGCAGCAGGCATCGTCAGGGTTCGGGATGGAACCCACGACCTCCTGAAAACCAGGCGAGGTAGTTAACATCTCCTAGCCACTATGAAAATGACGATGATGATGAGGAGAGAGAGACGCAGACTCCAAAAATACAGCAGCAGGCATCGTCAGGGTCGGGATCGAACCCACGACCTCCTGCATACCAGGCGAGGTAGTCAACATCTCATAGCCAAAATGACAACACTAGTGCCTGGGGCTTGGTTCTTGTCCTTGAAGCTCGTCCCTTCCCTGGGGCGTTCCCGCGCCTCGTTGCTATCCCCTTTGATCCGTCTCGGGCCACTGCCAATCCCCCCTCCATTCTCCTCCAATGGTTCCCAATCGTTGCCTCCCGGTCCGCTCTGTTTCCCCGCATTCTCCCGTTTAAACCTTTTACTCCAATCACTTTGGACCCTCACCTCCCGACCAATCAGCGTGGAGGCCTCTTTCCGCCAACAGGAGGCCTTGGCAGACTTTTTGAATTACAGTTTGGCTGTTATACAGCAGCCTTGGGGTGAGTGCCTCGTAATTTTGGTCATTACGTATGGAAATGAGGACAACATAACTACAGGTCTTTGTGTCGAAGCTTTGGGTCTCTGTGTGAGTCTATTGGTCTCTGTGTGAGTCTATGGGTCTCTGCGTGAGTCTATGGGTCTCTGTGTGAGTCTATGGGTCTCTGTGTGAGTCTATGGGTCTCTGTGTGAGTCTATGGGTCTTTGTGTGAGGCTATGGGTCTCCGTGTGAGTCTATGGGTCTCCGTGTGAGTCTATGGGTCTCTGTGTGAGTCCATGCGTCTCTGTGTGAGTCTAGAGGTCTCTGTGTGAGTCTATGCGTCTCCGTGTGAGTCTATGCATCTCCGTGTGAGTCTATGCGTCTCTGTGTGAGTTTGTGGATCTCTGCATGAGTGTATGTGCCTCTGTGTGATTCTACGGCTTTCGTTGTGAGTCTATCAGTCTAGGCGTGAGTCGATGCGTCTCTGTGTGAGTCTATGCGTCTCCGTGTGAGTCTATGGGTCTCTGTGTGAGTCCATGGGTCTCCGTGTGAGTCCATGGGTCTCTGTGTGCCTATGGGTCTTCGTGTGATTCTATGGGTTTCTGTGTGAGTATATGGGTCTCTGTGTGAGTCTATGCGTCTCCGTGTGAGTCTATGGGTCTCCATGTGAGTCTATTGGTCTCTGTGTGAGTCGATGGGTCTCTATGTGAGTCTAATAGTCTCCGTGTGAGTCTAGGGATCGCTGTGTGAGTCTATGGGTATCCGTGATAGGGAAACAATAAAATAATAAAAATATAAAACAATAAAATGTTCACGACGTTTCGACTGCAACACAAGCAGCACTCATCATCAGGTGTGAAAACCACAGCAGGAAAATGTGAAAAAAAAGTTATTGCTGTGGTTTTCACACCTGATGATGATTGCTGCTTTGTGTTGCAGTCGAAACGTCGTGAGAATTTTATTGTTTTATATTTTTATTATTTTATTGTTTCCCTTCTACGTGGTGATTTTACCGAGAGAACCAAGAATAACAACTTTATTGTTTTACAATAATTTTATTGTTTTATATTTTTATTATTTTTTATTATTTTATTGTTTCTCTTCTACGTGGTGACTTTACCGAAAGAACCAAGAATACCAGAACCGTGTTTGTTTGCGTGTTTTGCCACAAGTACTCCATGTGGTTGAAGCAGCATCTTGACGTGCCTTGCAAAAATGTGTTATCTGTATTCTTGGTTCTTTCGGTTAAGTCACCACCACGTAGAAGGGAAACAATAAAATAATAAAAATATAAAACAATAAAATTCTCACGAGGTTTCGACTGCAACACAAGCAATCATCATCAGGTGTGAAAACCACAGCAAGAAAATTTGAAAAAAGTGGCAGTTTTTTATACATTAGCACCACGGATAGCGATTTGACAGTTTATTCAGAGGGACGAGTCCATCTATGTTCGGAAAAGAGGAGGGGGGGAGACGAAAATAATGGATGCGGTCTGAAAGCCACCGTAAGCGTGAACAATCAATTAAGACCCGAAATGGTTTATCAAATCTTTCCAATGATTGCTAAGCCCAGAATCCATCTTCTCGGTTGAAATTGTCTCTGTGTTTTTACATGTGGATAGCCTCATGAACGAATCTCTCATGGTAACCGTCAGCGTGAACAATCATTTAAGACCCGAAATGGTTTATCAAATCCTTCCAATGATTGCTAAGACCACAATCCATCTTCTCGGTTGAAATTGTCTCCGTGTTTGTATATGCGGATAGCCTCATGAACGAATCTCTCATGGTAACCGTCAGCGTGAACAATCATTTAAGACCCGAAATGGTTTATCAAATCCTTCCAATGATTGCTAAGCCCATAATCCATCTTCTCGGTTGAAATTGTCTCCGTGTTTGTATATGTGGATAGCCTCATGAACGAATCTCTCATGGTAGCCAGATGGCTTGTTATCTATGTTGGTCGTTTGAACGTCATAATTTCACTCCTGTTTCATTACTGCCAGAAAGGATACAAAGTTATCCTTAAATTTCGATTCAAAGCTTTCGTGACTGCACTAATTCATCTTCTTGTGTTTTTCGGTAAAGTCACCACCACGGAGAATGGAAAAAAAAAGAATGATAATAAAACAAAATGAAATAAAAATAAAATAAAATCAATTTGTGTTATTTTATTTTGTTTTATTTTTATTATTTTATTTCCATTCTACGTGACTTTACAGAAAAAAACCACGAAGATGAAAAGTTAAACCTTGTTTTTCGTACTTTGATGGCTTTATTTTGGTGATTTCGAAAACGCTTTTTTTTTGTTTGGCCATGTTTTTGTTTATTGTAGCACGGAGTTAGACTGATGGCCTTAATCTTAGTTGTCTTGTGGTTGTTGTTATTGTTGTTGTTTGACTTGCATCCCACTGGGATTTTGTTTGCACACAGCGTTGGTGTACGGTGCTCTTTCAGGAATATCTTGATGTTTTTTTCCATGGATTTTCTGTTTGCACAGTCACACAAAGTCACTTTAAGATGTTTTTCGTGTTTTTTGTTTGTTGCGGTTGCACCCGATTCAAGAGCCGAATGGCTCACAGGGCTATACCAAAATAAATGGAACTATGGAACTATGATTCAGGAAAAAAGAGGTATCCCATCACATAGCTGCTCACCCCGAGTTATAAATGCTCTGATACGAGTGGAATTGTTCTTGTGCTCCATTGGAACCTCCTTTTCCAGTAGCAAAATACGTGTTTTTTTAAACCCTTTTATCTGACAACAAAACTGACACCGTTTTTTTTTTAACAAGGAGTCGCGTTTGCATTGACCACAATACCTGCGGTCGGAATGCCAAGAAAAAAAACACAACTCTGATAATGTATTGGCACTGTCCTTGAAATTGATTGGTCCACACCCGAGACAGCTTTCCTTAAAGCCCCGTCTCACGTTGGTGTTCTTGTGCTGTTCGCCTTTTAGGGTTTTTCTCTGGTCTACTCACACTCGTAGTGAGACTAGTCCATCAGGTAGGCTGCTGGCTGTATCTGGTGTAAGCCAATTAGCTCCAAATATAATGTTCGTTTGCATCTTCACCTCTAGTACTGCGCGCGCGGTTAATGCAGTGAATTGACGATGCCTTGCAAAATGTATCATCTGTGTTGGTGTTTGAACATCTTAACACAACTGCTGCTTTATTAATGCCAGAAAGGGTGCAAGCCTATTCTTATTCTTTCATACTTTGATGGTAGTTAGAGACTGGGTAGCGAGACACTGGGTAGCGAAACACTGGGTAGTGAGACAGTGGTTAGTGAGACACTGGTAGTGAGACACTGGGTATTGAGACACTGGGTAGTGAGAGACTGGGTAGTGAGACACTGGGTAGTGAGACACTGGGTAGTGAGAGACTGGGTAGTGAGACACTGGGTAGTGAGACGCTGGGTAGTGAGACACAGGTAGTGAGACACTGGGTAGTGAGACACTTGGTAGTGAGACACTGGGTAGTGGGACACTACTAGAGAGATACTGCTAGTGAGACACTGCTAGTGAGACACTGGGTAGTGAGACATTGCTAGTGAGACACTGGGTAGTGAGACACTGGATAGTGAGACACTGGGTAGTGAGACATTGCTAGTGAAACACTGGGTAGTGGGACACTGGGTAGTGAGATACAGGTAGTGAGACACTGGGTAGTGAGACACTGAGTAGTGAGACACTGGGTAGTTAGACACTGGGTAGTGAGACACTGGGTAGTGAGACGCTGGGTAGTGAGACACAGGTAGTGATACACTGGGTAGTGAGACACTGCTAGTGAGACAGTGGGTAGTGAGACGCAAGTAGTCAGACACTGAGTAGTGAGACACTGGGTAGTGAGACATTGCTAGTGAAACACTGGGTAGTGGGACACTGGGTAGTGAGATACAGGTAGTGAGACACTGGGTAGTGAGACACTGAGTAGTGAGACACTGGGTAGTTAGACACTGGGTAGTGAGACACTGGGTAGTGAGACGCTGGGTAGTGAGACACAGGTAGTGATACACTGGGTAGTGAGACACTGCTAGTGAGACAGTGGGTAGTGAGACGCAAGTAGTCAGACACTGAGTAGTGAGACAATGGGTAGTGAGAGACTGGGTAGTGAGAGACTGGGTAGTGAGACACTGGGTAGTGATACACTGGGTAGTGAGACACTGGGTAGTGAGACACTGGTAGTTAGACACTGGGTAGTGAGACACTGGGGTAGTGAGACACTGGTTAGTTAGACACTGCTAGTGAGACGCTGGGTAGTGAGACACTGGGTAGTGAGACACTGGGTAGTGAGACACTGGGTAGTGAAACACTGGTAGTTAGACACTGGGTAGTGAGACACTGGGTAGTGAGACACTGGGTAGTGAGACACTGGGTAGTGAGACACTAGGGTAGTGAGACACTGGGTAGTGAGACCCTGGGTAGTGAGACACTGGGTAGTGAGACACTGGGTAGTGAGACACTGGGTAGTGAGACACTGGGGTAGTGAGACACTGGATAGTGAGACACTGGGTAGTGAGACACTGGGTAGTGAGACACTGGTAGTTAGACACTGGGTAGTGAGACACTGGTAGTTAGACACTCGGTAGTGAGACACTGGTAGTGAGACACTGGGTAGTGAGACACTGGGTAGTGAGACACTGGGTAGTGAGACACTGGGTAGTGAGACACTGGGTAGTGTCACGAGGTCACAACTGACGCTGCTGCTAATGTCTCTGGTGTTGGCCAATCAGTTGCAAAGACAACGCCATGTAACATTATTATTATTAGAGCCATGTGTTACTCTTTGGCTCTTTAGGTAAAGTCACGTAGTTAATGATAATAATAGTAAAAGGGCGCTACGAATCTTAGCAGCGTTTATTGAAGCTCTGTCGACCCAACAGGTCTGTCCCTTTCACCTGAAGAAGGCCACTTGTGTTGTGGCCGAAACGTCGTGACTTCACCGAATAGAACCAAAGAGTATGGATCCTTGCAGTCACGAAAGCTTCAAAATCTAGAAATAAATAAAAAATCAAATCAAATCACGACGTTTCGAAGGCAACAGAAGCCTCACTTTTTACACCTGATGAAGGAAGCTTGTGTTGCCTCCGAAACGTCGTGATTTGATTAGATATTTATTTATTCACATTTTTTTTTTTAAACCTACGTGACTTTACCTAAAACTTCAAATCCGGAACGAAAAACTTCAAATCCAGAAAGAGCCGGGCGCTGTTTGGCGCGTTCGCCCATAAGTACTGCGCGTGCGGTTAATGCAGACACTTCGTGATTTCTTGGCAACAAATGCGTCATCCACTCGGCCGTTCGACGCATCTTGACGGAGTGGTTATGAAGCCTGAGTGGAAATGTGTCGTCGTGTCGTCGTGCCCCATCATTGCATCCCCATTTGGTCGAGCAGCTTGCGAGCGAGAGTCGTGTCTAAAACGGAAGGAGCCCAAACAGAACTGGAGAATGTGCAACCCGATCGTCTGAGAAACGCTCCCGTGGCATTTTCTTTAAATCTGCAGTCAAACCAGTTTCTAAGAGATTGGACAAAGGCAGACGAGAATAAATAATTAGACGGAACACAAATCACACACAGATCACACAGATCACACACACACACCACACAGATCACACACACACACATCACACAGATCACACAGATCACACAGGTCACACACACCACACAGATCACACAAATCACACACACACACACCACACAGATCACACAAATCACACACACACACACCACACAGATCACACACACACACCACACAGATCACACAGATCACACAAATCACACACACACACACCACACAGATCACACAGATCACACACACACACATCACACAGATCACACAGATCACACACACACACATCACACAAATCACACACACACATCACACAGATCACACAGATCACACACACACACACCACACAGATCACACAGATCACACACACATCACACAGATCACACACACACCACACAGATCACACACACCACACAAATGACACACACACACCACACAGATCACACACACACACAGATCACACAGATCACACAGATCACACACACCACACAGATCACACAGATCACACAGATCACGCACACCACACAGATCACACACACCACACAGATCACACACGCACCACACAGATCACACACACACACACCACCACCACACAGATCACACACACCACCACCACACAGATCACACACACACAGACCACACACACACACACACATCACACACACACACCACACAAATCACACACACACACCACAGATCACACACACACACACCACAACACCACCACCACCACACAGATCACACAGATCACACACACACACCACACAGATCACACACACACACCACAGATCACACACACACCACAACACCACCACCACCACACAGATCACACAGATCACACACACACACACACACCACACAGATCACACACACACACCACACAGATCACACACACACACCACACAGATTAGCACACACACACACACACCACACAGATCACACACACACACACCACACAGATCACACACACACACCACACAGATCACACACACACACCACACAGATCACACACACTCACACAGATCACACACACACACCACACAAATCACACACACACACACCACACAGATCACACACACACACACACCACACAGATCACACACACACACACACACACCACACAGATCACACACACACTACACAGATCACACACACACACACACTACACAGATCACACACACACACCACACAGATCACACACACACACACACACCACACAGATCACACACACCACACAGATCACACACACACACCACACAGATCACACACACACACCACACAAATCACACACACACACACCACACAGATCACACAAACACACACCACACAGATCACACAGATCACACACTACACACATCACACCCATACCACACAAACACCACAGCACTCACACACCACACAGATCACACACACACACCACACAGATAACACACACACACACACACCACACAGATCACACAGATCACACACTACACACATCACACCCATACCACACAAACACCACAGCACTCACACACCATACAGATCACACACCACGCAGATCACACACACACACCACACCCATACCACACAAACACCACAGCACTCACACACCATACAGATCACACATCACGCAGATCACACACACACCACACAGATCACACACACACACACCACACCCATACCACACAAACACCACAGCACTCACACACCATACAGACACTAGACACACACCACACAGATCACACACACACCACACCCATACCACACAAACACCACAGCACACACACCATACAGACACTACACACACACCATACAGCCACTACACACACACCATACAGACACTACACACACACCATACAGCCACTACACACACAATACAGCCACTACACACACACCATAGAGACACTACACACATACACACCATACAGACACTACACACACACCATACAGACACTATACACACACACCATACAGACACAACACACACCACACCCGCATCACACAAATACCACAGCACACACACACACCATACAGACACTATATACACACACACCCCATGCAGACACTACACACACACACCATACAGACACCACACACACACACACCATACAGACACTACATACACACCATACAGACACTACACACACACACCATACAGACCCTACACACACACACACACCATACAGACACTACACACACACACCATACAGACACTACACACACACACACACCATACAGACACTACACACACACCATACAGACACTACACACACACCATTTAGACACTACACACACACACCATACAGAGACTACACACACACATACCATACAGACACTACACACACCATACAGACACTACACACACACACACCAAACAGACACTACACACACACACCATACAGACACTACACACACACACCATACAGCCACTACACACACACCATACAGCCACTACACACACACCATACAGACACTACACACATACACACCATACAGCCACTACACACACACCATACAGCCACTACACACACACCATACAGACACTACACACATACACACCATACAGACACTACACACACACCATACAGACACTATACACACACACCATACAGACACAACACACACCACACCCGCATCACACAAATACCACAGCACACACACACACCATACAGACACTATATACACACACACACCATGCAGACACTACACACACACACCATACAGACACCACACACACACACACACCATACAGACACTACATACACACCATACAGACACTACACACACACACCATACAGACCCTACACACACACACCATACAGACACTACACACACACCATACAGACACTACACACACACACACCATACAGACACTACACACACACCATACAGACACTACTTTACACACCATACAGACACTACACACACACACACCATACAGACACTACACACACACACCATACAGACACTACACACACACCATTTAGACACTGCACACACACACACCATACAGACACTGCACACACCAAACAGACACTACACACACACCATACAGACACTACACACACACACCATACAGACACTACACACACACACACCATACAGACACTACACACACACACCATACAGACACCACACACACACACCATACAGACACTACACACACACCATACAGACACTATACACACAAACACCATACAGACACTACACACACACACCATACAGACACTATACACACACACACCATATAGACACTACACACACACCATACAGACACTACACACACACACCATACAGACACTACACACACACACACCATACAGACACAACACACACACACCATACAGACACAACACACACCGTACAGACACTACACACACACACCATACAGACACTACACACACACACCATACAGACACTACACACACACACACCATACAGACACTACACACACACACCATACAGACACTACACACACACACCGTACAGACACTACACACACACACCATACAGACACTACACACACATACACCATACAGACACTACACACACACACACACTATGCAGACACTACACACACACACCAGTCAGACACTACACACACACACACACCATACAGACACTACACACACACCATACAGACACTACACACACACACCATACAGACACTACACACACACCGTACAGACACTACACACACACACCATACAGACACTACACACACACACACACCATACAGACACTACACACACCATACAGACACTACACACACACACACCATACAGCCACTACACACACACCATACAGCCACTACACACACACCATACAGACACTACACACATACACACCATACAGCCACTACACACACACCATACAGCCACTACACACACACCATACAGACACTACACACATACACACCATACAGACACTACACACACACCATACAGACACTATACACACACACCATACAGACACAACACACACCACACCCGCATCACACAAATACCACAGCACACACACACACCATACAGACACTATATACACACACACACACCATGCAGACACTACACACACACACCATACAGACACCACACACACACACACACCATACAGACACTACATACACACCATACAGACACTACACACACACACCATACAGACCCTACACACACACACCATACAGACACTACACACACACCATACAGACACTACACACACACACGCCATACAGACCCTACACACACACACCATACAGACACTACACACACACCATACAGACACTACACACACACCATACAGACACTACTTTACACACCATACAGACACTACACACACACACACCATACAGACACTACACACACACACCATACAGACACTACACACACACCATTTAGACACTGCACACACACACACCATACAGACACTACACACACCAAACAGACACTACACACACACCATACAGACACTACACACACACACCATACAGACACTACACACACACACACCATACAGACACTACACACACACACCATACAGACACCACACACACACACCATACAGACACTACACACACACCATACAGACACTATACACACAAACACCATACAGACACTACACACACACACCATACAGACACTATACACACACACACCATATAGACATTACACACACACACCATACAGACACTACACACACACACCATACAGACACTACACACACACACACACCATACAGACACAACACACACACACACCATACAGACACAACACACACCGTACAGACACTACACACACACACACCATACAGACACTACACACACACACCATACAGACACTACACACACACACACACCATACAGACACTACACACACACACCATACAGACACTACACACACACACCGTACAGACACTACACACACACACCATACAGACACTACACACACATACACCATACAGACACTACACACACACACTATGCAGACACTACACACACACACACCAGTCAGACACTACACACACACACACCATACAGACACTACACACACACCATACAGACACTACACACACACACCATACAGACACTACACACACACCGTACAGACACTACACACACACACCATACAGACACTACACACACACACACACCATACAGACACTACACACACCATACAGACACTACACACACACACACCATACAGACACTACACACACACCATACAGACACTACACACACACACACCATACAGACACTACACACACACACCGTACAGACACTACACACACACACCATACAGACACTACACACACACACCATACAGACATTACACACACACACACACCATACTTACACTACAAACACAACCATACAGACACTACACACACACACCATACAGACACTACACACACACACACACCATACAGACACTACACACACACACCATACAGACACTACACACACACACCATACAGACACTACACACACACACCATACAGACACTACACACACACACCATACAGACACTACACACACACACACCATACAGACACTACACACACACACCATACAGACACTACACATACACACACTCCATATAGACACTACACACACACACACACCATACAGACACTACACACACCATACAGACACTACACACACCATACAGACACTACACACACACACCGTACAGACACTACACACACACACACCGTACAGACACTACACACACACCATACAGACACTACACACACACACACCATACAGACACTACACACACACACCATACAGACACTACACACACACACCATACAGACACTACACACACACACCATACAGACATTACACACACACACCATACAGACACTACACACACACACACACCATACAGACACTACACACACACACACCATACAGACACTACACACACACACACCATTTAGACACTACACACACACACACCATACAGACACTACACACACACACCGTACAGACACTACACACACACACACACCGTACAGACACTACACACAGACACACACCATACAGACACTACACACACACACTCACCATACAGACACTACACACACACCATACAGACACTACACACACACCATACACACACTACACACACACACCATACAGACACTACACTACACACACCATACAGACACTACACACACACACCATACAGACACTACACACACTATACTTACAATACAAACAACCATACAGACACTACACACACACACCGTACACACACTACACACACACTACACACACCGTACAGACACTACACACACACACTACACACACCGTACACACACTACACATTGTGTTGCCACGACCACGGAGCAACTCCGCAAGTGTCGCTGCTCCCTCCCGGCCCCCCGCGCTAAAACAAACACCGGCACGCATCGCACCCACGTCGCGTCCTGTTGGGGGATAGCATGGCACTTCGGGTTTTCATCCGAAGGGGCTCCTAGAGGGAAAGTCCCACGGTTTCCCGGTGTCAGGAGATTGGCCGACCCTCGCCGGGCAGGTCACGTTTTCCGCCGCCCCTAAAATTGTATGGGCGGCAGTGTGAAAACGGTTCAATGGGCCAACCACAATGAGGTGCGACTCAGCCTGGAAGAATTTGAGGACGGAACCCTGAGCAAGACAACGGGGTAGTCACAGGGAGAGGGACGGCGGTTGCGGGTAAGTGCACGCTTGGCCGGCGCGGTACAATGGCGCCCCCCCCCGCCCCGGGGCCTTTGACGTCACGGATAAACAACGAGTGGCCCAGGACGATTCTGCGGGGCAGGCGTCTTCAACCTCAGGGCCGTCAGGACCCACTCCCTGCCGTCCCGCCTCCTCGAGGTCACTCGCAGCGTCCGCGCGGCGCCAGCGGGTGCCGCTACGAGGCAAGCGATAGGCGAAGGTTTTCGCTCGGCCTTCTCCCTTCGACTTGCGAGTCTGTACAGCCGTTAATGTCTGTGGCGTCCGCGAGGTTGCGGGCAAACGACTTCCACGACGGGATCTCTTGCCCCCACGCCAGCGCCCTCTCTGAGGGACGTAGCTAATTGGCTGGCTCACCACCGCCCGGGGTTATCCCGCACACGCCCACGTACACCACCACCAAAGCGAATGCGCGCCCCCTAGAGGCGCTTATTTCGCATCAAAAGCTGGCGCTAAATCAGAAATCAGAATCTGAAAGGGTTTTATTCGCCATGAAAGTTCACACAGACACGGAATTTACTTTGGCAGGATGGTGCATACATTCAACATATAGGAATCTAAAATCTTAAATAAGTGGTAAACAAGTCTTACTACAATTATGGTTCAAAGTCTAACTAACACCAAGAGGCTAAAGGATATAAAATTGAATAAATATCGAATATAAAGTAGCTAGAAGATACAATCTCGATTTAAAGCTTTCGTGACTGCAAGGATTCATCTTCTTTGGTTCTTTCCGTAAAGTCACGTAGAATGAGAATAAAATAATAAAATAACACAATAAAATTCTCACGACGTTTCGGCCACAACACAAGTGGCCTTCTTCAGGTGAAAGGAACAGACCTGTCGGGACGACAGAGCTTCAATGAAGCTCTGACGGACTCTCTTTGCCCGGTGGACACGCCAGTACACTCACCCAGCTTAATAACCATTGCTATAGCCTACATTATAGGCTGAGCTTCATTGAAGCTCTGTCGATCCCGACAGGTATGTTCCTTTCACCTGAAGAAGGCCACTTGTGTTGTGGCCCAAACGTCGTGAGAATTTTATTGTGTTATTTTATTTTATTATTTTATTCTCATTCTACGTGACTTTACCGAAAGAACCAAAGAAGAAGATACAATCTAAAGATGAAAAAAAATACAAATAGGGTAACATGGTTAATATTGGCAAGGTGTCATTTTGTAGATAAAACGTTAAAGTCAGTGTAAGCCCTTGGCCTTGTTTAAGAGGCCAGCAGCGGATGGGAAGAAACTGTTTTTGTGGCGTGAGGTTTTGGGTCCCGATGGACCCGCAGCCTTCTGCCGGAGGGGAGTAGCTGGAACAGAGAAGTGTCCAGGGTGGCAGGAATCGGCCACAAATCTTCCTCGCTCGCCTCTTGCTCCTCGTGGTGTGCAGGTCCTTGAGGGTTGGCAGATTGCAGGCAATCACCTTCTCAGCATATTCATACGGCGGTATGAATGTGCGCCGGGGGTGGGGGGGGGTGGGTGGTCAAGGCCTAATCCGCTCGCACGCAAGGGCCGGCGCTCAAGGGCTGCGCTAATTTGAGCGCGCGCCTTCGCAAGTTAACGCCATCATTGCTGCGTAAACAGCGCAGCCGCGTCCGCAGGCAAAATCGCAGACACCGCGCCGACGCTCTGACCACGCAACGCGCAAGAAATGACGCCGCGCCGATACTCTGCGCTAAAAGTTTCTTGACGGCGCGTGTACACACTGCCGGGGAATATTTTGCGAGGAAGAGCTTAGCCTCGGCTCTGCCCACGAAGCCCAGTCGCTCGGACGTCCCAGCACCTGCCTCGCAGCCGTGCCCACGGCGCCGCACTGCGACGGCCGGAGGGAGAAGGGCGAGCGAAAAACCTTCGCCTGCCGCTGCCTCGCAGCGGCACTCGGTGGCGCCGCGCGGACGCTGCGAGCGGCCCCGAGGAGGGAGTGGGCCCTGACGGCCCGGAGGTTGAAGACACCTGCCTGGGCTACTCTTTGCTCACCCCCCTAATCTTCCAAGGCGCTGGGTGACGTCGCACCGCGCGGCCAATCGCGCGCTCACCTGCGCCGTCCACAACGGAGCGCCGCCGGGGTGTGCCGCTGCCGCCGCTGCTCCGCTCGCCCCATTGTTCTCCCGCGCTCATTAATTCCTACCCTGCTGGTCTGCCCCTCCTGCCTAATGTTCCACCTTGAAGCCTCTGCCAATGTCGCGAGTGAGTCATTGCGGCTGGCCCAGTGAACCGTTTCCTTCCGAGCCCATGCAATTTTGCGGGCAATTTAGGGGCACCGCAATCGTCGCCTTGTCCTGTGAGGGTCGGCCAATCGCCTTGCCACCGGGAAACCGTGGGACTCTCCCGCTGGGGGCCCCTTCGGATTAAAACCCGATGTGCCGGTCAACCCCCCCCCCCCCCCCCCCGACACACACACACCATGGATTTGAAGCTTTCGTGACTGCAGGAATCCACGTTCTTTGGGTCTTTCGGCAAAGTCACGCGCGAAATGTGAAATAATTAGAATCACTGCGCTTCGATTGCCGCAACGAAAAGCGGCAATCATCGCCGGGTGTGAAAAACTCACGGCGAGGTTCGTCCATGAAGCCATCCAGGTACATAGGCAAAGACGTAACGTCCCAACCGAGCAGGTGGACACAAATTGAGCGGTCATTGTAAGGGTGTTGTCAACCAGGCGAAACGTTAACTGCCTATGATTGTTCCATCACGTTTACCGAGCACTGGTCTACTCTGCCGAGTTAATTGCACCCCCAGCGTTTGGCAGTTACTGCTACTTCTAGATTTGAAGCTTTCGTGACTGCAAGGATCCATACTCTTTGGTTCTATTCGGTAAAGTCACGTAGGTAAAAAAATAAAACAACAAAAATCACGACGTTTCGGGCCACAACACAAGCGGCCTTCATCAGGTGAAGGGACCGTGCTGTCCTCGTGACAGCACGGTCCCTTCACCTGATGAAGGCCACTTGTGTTGTGGCCGAAACGTCGTGAATTTTTTATTTTTTCTTCTTTGGTTCTTTCGGTAAAGTCACCACGTAGAATGAGAATAAAATAATAAATTGATAAAATAAAATAACACAATAATATTCTCACGACGTTTCGTTTCGTGAGAATATTATTGCGTTATTTTATTTTATCAATTTATTATTTTATTCTCATTCTACGTGACTTTACCGAAAGAACCAAAGAAGATGAATCATTGCAGTCACGAAAGCTTTAAATCGAAATTTTTATTTGTTGTTGTTTTTTTTACGCGGCTTTACCGAATGGAACCACAGAGTATAGTTACTGCTAATGTTGCTTTGCTGCATTTCATTGGCTTTTGCTGTGGTGGTGGTGGTGTTGCCTTTTTTTTGTTGCACTACTCCAACGTCTGCTACTGTTGCTTCCATGTCTTTCATTGGCTCTGCTGCAAGTGGCATTGGTTTTCTGGACCTTTCTAGCCCTGCCCATTCCCCCAGTCCTGAAACATTCCACGCAACGCTACCCTCCCCATACCCCGCCCCCCGGCTCCCTTGCTCCTCCCATCTCTTCCGCTTCAGCTAAAAAAAAAGTATTGCTGTAGTTGTCACACCTGATGATGATTGCTTGTGTTGCAATCGAAAAGTCGCGATTTAATTTATTTCATATTTTATACGTGACTTTGCCGAAAGAACCAAGGAGTATACACTACACCATACACCACACCGCACACGAACACCACAGCACACAGAGCACACACACACACACAGACTGAGCACACACACAGCACACACACCACATAACAGATAGCACACAACAGACGCACATACCACACAAAACAGCACACACACAGACTGAGCACACACAAACAGCACACAGACATAGCACACACACAGCACACACACCACATAACAGACACAGCACACAACAGACACACACACAGCACACAACAGACACACACACAGCACACAACAGACACACACACAGCACACAACCCATGCCACACAACAGACACACCACACACACACACAAGGCAACAAAGACAAAGATCCCCCATATATCCTTAACAGACTGTAGGGGCAAGTGCTGTTAGCGAGCAGCACCTATGAAGGCCGGTAACGCCACACGACGGGGTGGGTGGCCAGCACCACGCCCGACCGCCTTTGTCTCACCAGTGACAATGTTTCCATACCGCATCAGGTACTCATTTGCGGCTGAGTCGACCTAGGGGAGTCCCAGGACCAGTTCAGAGAATCGTCACTGGTTCTGGTTCTGTCCGCGAGCGGGAATCGAACCCGGGTCGCCAGGTTCGTAGCGCTAACCGCTGCACCACCGCTCCCTCACACACCACACACACCACACACACACCACCACCACCACCACACACAAACTGCATACACCAGCGCATATAATGTGGCATTCTAAACAGGTAACCTACCGTGTCCTCCTCTAAGACAATGCTGGGAGTGGTACCCACCCCTTCTCCGCCGGTAACCCACCCCGTCTCTGTCGGTATGAGGAAGCGTTGTGTTTCAGTGTCTATAAGAACCACAGTGGTGGGTTCAATTGAAGTCACGCGAATTTGTGGACAAGGTGAGTGCGTAGTGCATGTGTGAGTGTGTCACTGCGTGTGTCACTGTGTGTGTCACTGCGTGTGTCACTGTGTGTGTGCCACTGTGTGTACGTGTGTGTCACTGTATGTGTCACTGTGTGTGCGTGTATCACTGTGTGTGTGTCACTGTGTGTGTCACTGTGTGTGTGCCACTGTGTGTACGTGTGTGTCACTGTATGTGTCACTGTGTGTGCGTGTGTCACTGTGGGTGTGTCACTGTGTGTGTCACTGTGTGTGTGTCACTGTGTGAGTGTGTAGCATTGTGTTTGTATGTGTCACTGTGTGTGTCACTGCGTGTGTCACTGTGTGTGTGTCACTGTGTGAGTGTGTAGCATTGTGTTTGTATGTGTCACTGTGTGTGTCACTGCGTGTGTCACTGTGTGTGTGCCACTGTGTGTACGTGTGTGTCACTGTATGTGTCACTGTGTGTGCGTGTGTCACTGTGTGTGTGTCACTGTGTGTGAGTGTGTCACTGTGTGTGTCACTGTGTGTGAGTGTGTGTGCCACTGTGTGTACGTGTGTGTCACTGTATGTGTCACTGTGTGTGCGTGTGTCACTGTGTGTGTGTCACTGTGTGTGAGTGTGTCACTGTGTGTGTCACTGTGTGTGAGTGTGTGTGCCACTGTGTGTACGTGTGTGTCACTGTATGTGTCACTGTGTGTGCGTGTGTCACTGTATGTGTCACTGTGTGTGAGTGTGTCACTGTATGTGTCACTGTGTGTGAGTGTGTCACTGTATGTGTCACTGTGTGTGAGTGTGTCACTGTATGTGTCACTGTGTGTGAGTGTGTCACTGTGTGTACGTGTGTGTCACTGTATGTGTCACTGTGTGTACGTGTGTGTCACTGTATGTGTCACTGTGTGTGAGTGTGTCACTGTGTGTACGTGTGTGTCACTGTATGTGTCACTGTGTGTACGTGTGTGTCACTGTATGTGTCACTGTGTGTGAGTGTGTCACTGTGTGTACGTGTGTGTCACTGTATGTGTCACTGTGTGTACGTGTGTGTCACTGTATGTGTCACTGTGTGTGCGTGGGTCACTGTGTGTACGTGTGTCACTGTGTGTACGTGTGTCACTGTGTGTGTGTCACTGTGTGTGTCACTGTGTGTACGTGTGTCACTGTGTGTGTGTCACTGTGTGTACGTGTGTCACTGTGTGAGTGTGTAGCATTGTGTTTGTATGTGTCACTGTGTGAGTGTGTCACTGTGTGTGTCACTGTGTGCGTGTGTGTCACTGTGTGTGTCACTGTGTGCGTGTGTGTCACTGCGTGTGTCACTGTGTATGTGTCACTGTGTGAGTGTGTCACTGTGTGTGTCACTGTGTGCGTGTGTGTCACTGCGTGTGTCACTGTGTATGCCACTGTGTGTATGTGTCACTGTGTGTCACTGTGTGCATGTGTCACTGTGTGTATCACTGTGTGTGTCACTGTGTATGCCACTGTGTGTGTCACTGTGTGTGTGACTGTGTGTTACTGTGTGTGTGTGAGTGTCACTGTGCGTGTCACTGTGTAAGTGTCACTGTTGTGTGTGTCACTGTGTGTGTGACTGTGTGTACGTGTGTCACTGTGTATGTGTCACTGTGTGTGTCACTGTGTGTCACTGTGTGTGTGTGAGTGTCACTGTGCGTGTCACTGTGTGAGTGTCACTGTTGTGTGTGTCACTGTGTGTGTGGCTGTGTGTACGTGTCTCACTGTGTATGTGTCACTGTGTGTGTCACTGTGTGTCACTGTGTGTGTGTGAGTGTCACTGTGTGTCACTGTGTGTGTGTGAGTGTCACTGTGTGTGTCACTGTGTGTGTCACTCTGTGTCACTGTGTGTGTGAGTGTCACTGCGTGTGTCACTGTGTGTGTCACTATGTGTATGTGTCACTGTGTGTGTAGCACTGTGTTTGTATGTGTCACTGTGTGAGTGTGTCACTGTGTGTGTCACTGTGTGTGTGTCACTGTGTGAGTGTCACTGTGTGTGTCACTGTGTGTGTCACTCTGTGTCACTGTGTGTGTGTGTGTCACTGTGTGTGTCACTGTGTGTGTGTGTCACTGTGTGAGTGTGTCACTGTGTGTGTCACTGTGTGTGTCGCTGTGTGTGTCACTCTGTGTCACTGTGTGTGTGTCACTGTGTGTGTCACTGTGTGTGTCGCTGTGTGTGTCACTCTGTGTCACTGTGTGTGTGTGAGTTTCACTGCGTGTGCCACTGTGTGTATGTGTCACTGTGTGTGTCACTGTGTATGCCACTATGTGTCACTGTGTGTATGTGTCACTGTGTGTGTCACTATGTGTGTCACTCTGTGTCACTGTGTGTGTGTGTGTCACTGTGTGTGTCACTGTGTATGCCACTGTGTGTATGTGTCACTGTGTGTGTCGCTGTGTGTACGTGTGTCACTGTGTGAGTGACTGTGTGTACGTGTGTCACTGTGTGAGTGTGTAGCATTGTGTGTGTATGTGTCACTGTGTGAGTGTGTCACTGTGTGTGTCACTATATGTGTCACTCTGTGTCACTGTGTGTGTGTGTGTGTGTCACTGTGTGTGTGTCACTGTGTGAGTGTCACTGTGTGTGTGTGTCACTGTGTGTGTGTGTCACTGTGCGTGAGTGTCACTGTGTGAGTGTCACTGTGTGTGTGTCACTGTGCGAGTGTCACTGTGTGTGTGTCACTGTGTGTCACTGTGTGTGTGTCACTGTGTGTGTGTCACTGTGTGTGTGTGTCACTGTGTGTGTGTGTCACTGCGTGTGTGTGTCACTGTGCGTGAGTGTCACTGTGTGAGTGTCACTGTGTGTGTGTCACTGTGCGAGTGTCACTGTGTGTGTGTCACTGTGTGTCACTGTGTGTGTGTGTCACTGTGCGTGAGTGTCACTGTGTGTGTGTCACTGTGTGTGTGTCACTGTGCGAGTGTCACTGTGTGAGTGTCACTGTGTGTGTGTCACTGTGTGTCACTGTGTGTGTGTCACTGTGTGTGTGTCACTGTGCGAGTGTCACTGTGTGTGTCACTGTGTGTGTGTGTCACTGTGTGAGTGTCACTGTGTGTGTGCCACTGTGTGAGTGTCACTGTGTGTGTGTCACTGTGTGTCACTGTGTGTGTGTCACTGTGAGCGACGCTCACAACAACGAGCGGAGCGCCGGGTGGCTAAAGCACAGCAGGTTGGCACAGTAGGGGGCACAGGTGGTGCATCAGCCAGTCATCTCAGTCAGTCGACCCGTGGCACCTGGGTCTGCCCCGTGACCTCCTGCCAGCGGGCGTTCGACACTTCACGTGGACTCAGGGTGCACATAGCCTGGCACAAGCGTCGTGGTGACGTCACCGCCACTTAGTGGCGAATGGCGGTTGTTGTTGTTGTCACTGTGTATGTGTCACTGTGTGTGTCACTGTGTGCGTGTGTGTCACTGTGTATGTGTCACTGTGTGTGTGTGTCACTGTGTGTGTCATTGTGTGCGTGTGTGTCACTGCGTGTGTCACTGTGTATGCCACTGTGTGCATGTGTCACTGTGTGTGTCACTGTGTGTGTCACTCTGTGTCACTGTGCGTGTGTCACTGTGTGTCACTGTGTGTGTCACTGTGTGTGTGACTGTGTGTACGTGTGTCACTGTGTGTGTGTGTCACTGTGTGTGTCACTGTGTGTGTGTCACTGTGTGTGTGTCACTGTGTGAGTGTGTGTCACTGTGTGTGTGTCACTGTGTGTGTGTCACTGTGTGAGTGTCACTGTGTGTGTCACTGTGTGTGTGTCACTGTGTGTGTGTCACTGTGTGAGTGTCACTGTGTGTATGTCACTGTGTGTGTCACTGTGTGTGTGTCACTGTGTGAGTGTCACTGTGTGTGTGTCACTGTGTGTGTCACTGTGTGAGTGTCACTGTGTGTGTGTGTCACTGTGTGAGTGTCACTGTGTGTGTGTCACTGTGTGTGTCACTGTGTGTGTGTCACTGTGTGTCACTGTGTGTGTGTCACTGTGTGAGTGTCACTGTGTGTGTGTCACTGTGTGTGTCACTGTGTGTGTGTCACTGTGTGTGTCACTGTGTGTGTGTGTGTCACTGTGTGAGTGTCACTGTGTGTGTGTCACTGTGTGAGTGTCACTGTGTGTGTGTCACTGTGTGTGTGTCACTGTGTGTGAGTGTCACTGTGTGTGTCACTGTGTGAGTGTCACTGTGTGTGTGTCACTGTGTGTGTGTCACTGTGTGAGTGTGTCACTGTGTGAGTGTGTCACTGTGTGTGCTGGCCACCCACCACCCTCTGTGTGTGCCTTGCCGGCCTTCATAGGGTGCGATGCATCGTGTGTACTAGACACGATTCCTTGTAAAAAAAGTTTTCAGCTGTTTTGTTGCTAGAAAAAAAAAGTGGAAAACCTATTCTCATGTAGCTTAGTAGTCGTATCTGTATATAGTTACACTTCGTTCATTAGAATCGCGTAGAATATAAGCAAATTAAAGTCATGTTAATAGAAAAAAAATTTAATTTATAGCGGTCATCGTCAAATTGCTCTTGCTGTGGTTTTCGCACCTGATGATGATTGCTGCTCCTGCTGTAAACGTCGTGAGAATTTAATTGTTTTGTATTTTTTATTATTTTAATGTTTCCCTTCTACGTGGTGGTGACTTTACCGAAAGAACCAACAATAATAATTGTATTGTTTTACAATAATTTTATTGTTTTATATTTTTATTATTTTAATGTTTCCCTTCTACGTGGTGGTGACTTTACCGAAAGAACCAAGAATATTAATTGTATTGTTTTACAATAATTTTATTGTTTTAATGTTTCCCTTCTACGTGGTGGTGACTTTACCGAAAAAACCAAGAATAATAATTTTATTGTTGTACAAGAATTTATTTATTTATTTATTGTTTTAATGTTTCCCTTCTACGTGGTGGTGACTTTACCGAAAGAACCAAGAATATTAATTGTATTGTTTTACAATAATTTAATTGTTTTATATTGTTTTATTATTTTAATGTTTCCCTTCTACGTGGTGGTGACTTTACCAAAAGAACCAAGAATAATAATTGTATTGTTTTACAATAATGTATTGTTTTATATTTTTTTTATTGTTTTAATGTTTCCCTTCTACGTGGTGGTGACTTTACCGAAAGAACTAACAATAATAATTTTATTGTTTTACAATAATTTTATTTTTTATATTTTTATTATTTTAATGTTTCCCTTCTACGTGGTGGTGACTTTACCGAAAGAACCAAGACTAATTATTTTACTGTTTTACAATAATTTTATTGTTTTATATTTTTATTATTTTAATGTTTCCCTTCTACGTGGTGGTGACTTTACCGAAAGAACCAACAATAATAATTGTAGTAATAGGTTTTACCCTTTTTAACTGGCACAAAAACTGACACTTTTATTCAAGGCATCATGTTTGCAATAACCACAACACAAGCAGTCAAAATGTAAACACAAGAGACAATCTGATAATAATATGTGTAGTGTATAGTAGTGTAGTGTATAGTGTAGTGTATAGTAGTTTAGTGTATAGTAGTGTATAGTGTAATGTATAGTAGGGTAGTGTATAGTAGTGTAGTGTATAGTAGTGTAGTGTATAGTAGTGTAGAGTGTAGTGTATAGTAGTGTAGTGTATAGTAGTGTATAGTGTAGTGTATAGTGTAGTGTATAGTAGTGTAATATATAGTAGTGTAGTGTATAGTAGTGTAGTGTGTCGTGTACAGTGTAATTTATAGTAGTGTAGTGTATAGTAGTGTAGTGTATAGTAGTGTAGTGTATAGTAGTGTAGTGTAAAGTAGTGTATAGTAGTGTAGTGTGTAGTAGTGTAGTGTATAGTGCAGTGTATAGTAGTGTAGTGTATAGTGCAGTGTATAGTAGTGTAGTGTACAGTAGTGTAGTGTATAGTGTAGTGTATAGTAGTGTATAGTAGTGTAGTGTATTTTAGTGTAGTGTATAGTAATGTAGTGCATAGGAGTGTAGTGTATAGTAGTGTAGTGTATAGTGTAGTGTATAATAGTGTAATGTATAGTAGTGTAGTGTATAATAGTGTAGTGTATAGTGTTGTGTATAGAAGTGCAGTGTATAGTAGTGTAGTGTACAGTAGTGTAGTGTATAATAGGGTAGTGTATAGTAGGGTAGTGTATAGTAATGTAGTGCATAGTAGGGTAGTGTATAGTAGTGTAGTGTATAGTAGGGTAGTGTATAGTAATGTAGTGCATAGTAGGGTAGTGTATAGTAGGGTAGTGTATAGTAATGTAGTGCCTGTTGTATATTTGGAGTCTGTGTCTCTCTCTCTCTTTCATCATCACAGTGGCTAGGGAGATGTTAACTACCTGGCCTGGTGTACAGGAGGTGCTGTCTAACTCTTTGGTGATTTTATGGCCTTGCAATATATCATCATCACCACCACGATCATCACCAATTATCAACATCACCATCATCACCATCATCAACATTATCACCATGATCATGAACATTATCACCATCATCGTCATCATTATCGTCATTATCATCATCGCCATCATCATCGTCATCATCGTCATCATCATCATCATGGTCATCATCGTCATCATCATCATCATCATCGTCATCATCATCATCACCACAATCACAACCATCATCATCGTCACCAACATCGTCATCATCGTCGTCGTCATAATTGTCATCATCATCGTCATCATTATCATCGTTATCATCGTTATCATCATCATCATCATCATTGTCATTGTCACCATCGTCATCATCGTCATCATTGGTGACTTTATGGTTTGGCAATACAGTATATATCATCACCACCATCAGTATCACCACCATCATCACCATCATCAACATCACCATCATCGTCATCATCATCGTCGTCATTTTCGCCATCATCATCGTCATCATAGTCGTCGTCATCATCATGATCATCATCATCACCACCATCAGCACCATGATCATCATTGTCATCATCGTCATCATCATCACCATTGTCATCATCGTCATCATTGGTGACTTTATGGTCTAGCAATATATCATCATCACTATCACCACCATCATCACCACGATCATCATCATTATCGTCATCATCGTCATCATCATAATGACTATATTTTTCACCATCGCAATTATCGTCATCATCAACGTTATCATCATCATCGCCATCATCGTCATTGTCGTAATCATCATCATCGTCATCATCATCATCGTCATCATCATCGTCATCATCGTCGTCGTCATTGTAATCATAGTCATCATTATCATCATTGTCATTATCATAAACATCAGCATCTTCGTTATCATCATCGTCATCATCGTCATTGCCATCATAATCGTCCTCATCGTCATCATCCTCATCATCGTTATCATCTTCGTCATCATCACAATCATAGTCATCATCGTTATCATGTTTGTCATCATGATCAACATCGCCATTGTCATCATCATCGTTATCATCATCATCATCGCAATCATCGTCATCATCGTCATCATCGTCACCATCATCATCAACATCATCATCGTTATCATCATCATCGCAATCACCGTTATCGTCGCCATCATCGTCACCATCATCATCATCGTTATCATCATCATCATCATCGCAATCATCGTCATCGTCGTCAACATCGTCACCATCATCATCGTTATCTCGCAGCTTCAGGAGCAGTCTGGAATGCTCTTCCCGTCCAATATGCCGAAGCCCACAGGGAGCTACGATTGACAAACTAATTTGTTGAGAATTGTTTAGATTTAGTAATCGGTTTTACCCTTTTATCTGCTACAAAAACTGACACCTTTATTCAAAGCATCATGTTTGCAATAACCACAACACAAGCAGTCAAAATGCAAAAAAAGGAGAAAACTCTGATAATGATATGCACCGTCCTTGAATTTGATTGGCCCACACCCGAGACGGCTTTTCTTAGAGCCCTTAGTCTAAACTGGTGTTGGACCAAAAGACGCCAAAAGGCGTACAACTCAAAAACAGCGCACTATCAGAGTGCATATTATTATCAGAGTTGTCTCTTTTTGTTTGCATTTTGACTGCTTGTGTTGTGGTTATTGCAAACATGATGCCTTGAATAAAGGTGTCAGCTTTTGTGCCAGTTTACAGGGTAAAACCTATTACTATATCTTGTTTCTGGCAAAGGAGGACTCATAATGTAAATTGCTAAGAATGTTAGACGTGTACGGTGCAAAATAAGTTAAACACACATACAAAGACCCATAGACTCACACAGAGATCCATAGACTCACACAGAGACCCATATGCTGACAAAGATACCCATAGATTCACACAGATATCCATAGACTCACACAGAGACCCGTAGACTCACACAGAGAACCATAGACTCAACACACTGAGACACAAATACTCACCACAGAGAGCCCCATAGACTCACACAGAGACCCACAGACTCACACAGAGACCCATAGACTCACACAGAGACCCACAGACTCACACAGAGACCCATAGACTCACACAGAGACCCATAGACTCACACAGAGACCCATAGACTCACAGAAACCCGTAGACTCACCACAAAGACCCACAGACTCACACAGAGACCCATAGACTCACACAGAGACCCATAGACTCACACAGAGACCCATAGACTCACACAGAAACCCGTAGACTCACCACAGAGACCCACAGACTCACACAGAGACCCATAGACTCACCAAAGAGACCCACAGACTCACACAGAGACCAATAGACTCACACAGATACCCATAGACTCGCACAGAGACCCATAGACTCGCACAGAGACCCATAGACTCACACAGAGACCCATAGACTCGCACAGAGACCCATTGACTCACACAGAGACCCATAGACTCACACAGAGATCCATAGACTCACACAGAGACCACAGACTCACACAGAGACCCATAGACTCACACAGAGACCCACAGACTCACACAGAGACCCATAGACTCACACAGAGACCCATAGACTCACACAGAGACCACAGACTCACACAGAGACCCATAGACTCACACAGAGACCCACAGACTCACACAGAGACCCATAGACTCACACAGAGACCCATCGACTCACACAGAGACCTATAGACTCACACAGAGACCCATAGACTTACACAGATACCCATAGACTCACACAGAAACCCGAAGACTTACACAGAGACCCATAGAGTCACTACACTGAGACTCATAGACTCACACAGAGACCCATAGACTCACACAGAGACCAGTAGACTCACACAGAGACCCATAGACTCATACAGAGACCCATAGACTCACACGGAGACCCATAGACTCACCACACTGAGACCAATAGACTCACCACAGAGAGTCCCATAGACTCGCACGGAGACCCATAGACTCACAAAGAAACCCATAGACTCGCACGGAGACCCATAGACTCACAAAGAAACCCATAGACTCATCACAGAGACCCACAGACTCACACAGAGACCCACAGACTCACACAGAGACCCATGGACTCGCACAGAGACCCATAGACTCACACAGAGACCCATAGACTCACACAGAGACCCACAGACTCACACAGAGACCCCATAGACTCACACAGAGACCCATAGACTCACACAGAGACCCATAGATTCACACAGAAACCCGTAGACTCACCACAGAGACCCACAGACTCACACAGAGACCATAGACTCACCACAGAGACCCACAGACTCACACAGAGACCAATAGACTCACACAGAGACCCATAGACTCGCACAGAGACCCATAGACTCGCACAGAGACCCATAGACTCACACAGAGACCCATAGACTCGCACAGAGACCCATTGACTCACACAGAGACCCATAGACTCACACAGAGACTCATAGACTCACACAGAGACCACAGACTCACACAGAGACCCATAGACTCACACAGAGACCCACAGACTCACACAGAGACCCATAGACTCACACAGAGACCCATAGACTCACACAGAGACCCAAAGAATTACACAGAGACCTATAGACTCACACAGAGACCCATCAACTCACACAGAGACCCATCAACTCACACAGAGACCTATAGACTCACACAGAGACCCATAGACTTACACAGATACCCATAGACTCACACAGAGACCCATAGACTCATCACAGAGACCCACAGACTCACACAGAAACCATAGACTCACACTGAGACCCATAGACTAACACATACACCCATAGACTCACACAGAAACCCACAGACTCACACAGAGACCCACAGACTCACACAGAGACCCATAGACTCGCACAGAGACCCATAGACTCACACAGAGACCCATAGACTCACACAGAGACCCACAGACTCACACAGAGTCCCATAGACTCACACAGAGACCCATAGACTCGAACAGAGACCCATAGACTCACACAGAGACCCATAGACTCACACAGAGACCCACAGACTCACACAGAGACCCATAGACTCACACAGAGACCCATAGACTCACACAGAGACCCATAGACTCACACAGAGACCCATAGTTCGTTGTTCTTTCCCTCCCCCGCATCTCCGATTTGTCACGGTTGGCTATGTTCGGCGCGACATGAATTCAACAACATAATAATAGCATAGGAGAGGAATGAATGGTAAGGTTAGCAAAATAATCTCCGTGTTTCAGGAATGAGGGGCTAAAGCTGAGCATTGTAAGGATGTCTTACACCCTGTCACACACTCAAAGACAAAGAACCCCACATAGCCTTAACAGACTGTAGGGGAAAGTGCTGATAGCAAGAACCTATGAAGGCCGGAACGGCACAGCACGCCCGACCGCCTTTGTCTCCCCAGTGGCGATGTTTACACACCGAACCAGGTTCTGGCTGAGTCGACCTAGGGGAGGCCCGGGATCGGTTCAGATAATCGTCACTGTTGGTGTTGGCCGTGAGCGGGAGTCGAACCCGGGTCGCCTGGGTTATAGCGCAGTGCACTAACCGCTACCCTATCGCTCCCCACACTCATACACACACTCACTCATACACACTCACTCACACTCATACACACACTCACACATACACACTCACTCATGCACTCACAAACACTCACACTCACGCATACACTCACTCATACACTCACACACACACTCATACACTCACTCATACACACTCACTCATACACTCACTCATACACACTCACACAGTGACACACACACTCACACACTCACACAAACACTCACACACTCACTCATACACACTCACTCATACACTCACACACACTCACACATACATACACTCACTCACACTCATACACTCACGCATACACTCACTCATACACTCACTCACACACACAGTCACACACACACTCACACACACACTCACTCACACACACACTTACACACACACTCACACACACTCATACACTCACGCATACACTCACTCATACACTCACTCATACACACTCACTCATACACTCACACACACTCACGCATACACTCACTCATACACTCACACACACACTCATACACTCACTCATACACACTCACTCATACACTCACTCATACACACTCACACAGTGACACACACACTCACACACTCACACAAACACTCACACACTCACTCATACACACCCACTCATACACTCACACACACTCACACATACATACACTCACTCACACTCATACACTCACGCATACACTCACTCATACACTCACTCACACACACAGTCACACACACACTCACACACACACTCACTCACACACACACTTACACACACACTCACACACACTCATACACTCACGCATACACTCACTCATACACTCACTCATACACACTCACTCATACACTCACACACACTCACGCATACACTCACTCATACACTCACTCATACACACACTCATACACACACACACAAACACTCAAACACTCACACAAACACACACACTTACACACACACTCACACACACTCATACACTCACGCATACACTCACTCATACACTCACTCATACACACTCACTCATACACTCACACACACTCACGCATACACTCACTCATACACTCACTCATACACACACTCATACACACACACACAAACACTCAAACACTCACACAAACACACACACTCACACACACACTCACACACACTCATACACTCACTCATACACACACTCATACACACAGTCACACACACACACTCACACACACACACCCTCACACAAACACACACAACAACAACCGCCATTCACCACTAAGTGGCGGTGACGTCACCACGACGCTTGTGCCAGGCTATGTGCACCCTGAGGCCACGTGAAGTGTCGAACGCCCGCTGGCAGGAGGTCACGGGGCAGACCCAGGTGCCACGGATCGACACACACACACAAACAGTCACACACACACACTCACACACACAGTCACACAAACACTCACACACACACTCACAGTCACACAAACACTCACACACACAGTCACACAAACACTCACACACACACTCACACACACGCTCACACACACAGTCACACGCACACAGAGAGTTATGTTACTCCCATACTTTGCTTCCTCATACTTTCAACATTCTCTGATTACCACGTAATTGTGCGCAATGTTTGGTGAAGCGTGTGAGAGTGTGTGAGTGTGTGTGAGAGTGTGTGAGTGTGTGTGTGACTGTGTGTGTGACTGTGTGTGAGTGTGTGTGTGAGTGTGTGTGTGAGAGTGTGAGAATGTGTGTGAGTGTGACTGTGTGTGTGTGAGAGTGTGTGAGTGTCTGTGTGTGACTGTGTGTGTGTGAAAGTGGGAGTGTGTGTGTGAGAGTGTGAGAATGTGTGTGTGTGTGACTGTGTGTGTGTGAGAGTGTGTGAGTGTCTGTGTGTGACTGTGTGTGTGTGAAAGTGGGAGTGTGTGTGTGAGAGTGTGAGAGTGTAAGTGTGTGTGACTGTGTGTGTGTGAGAGTGTGTGAGTGTGAGAGTGTGTGTGTGTGTGTGGGTGTGTGTGTGACTGTGTGTGTGTGAGAGAGTGTGTGTGTGAGAGTGTGTGTGTGAGAGTGTGTGAGTGTGTGTGTGAGAGTGTGAGTGTGTGTGACTGTGTGTGTGTGAGAGTGTGTGAGTGTGTGAGTGTGAGAGTGTGTGTGCGTGTGTGGGAGTGTGTGTGTGACTGTGTGTGTGTGTGAGAGTGTGTGAGTGTGTGTGTGAGTGTGTGTGTGTGAGAGTGTGTGTGTGTGACTGTGTGTGTGACTGTGTGTGTGTGTGACAGTGTGTGTGTGTGAGATGTGTGTGAGACTGTGTGTGTGTGAGAGTGTGTGAGTGTGTGTGTGTGACTGTGTGTGTGTGTGTGTGAGAGTGTGTGAGTGTGTGTGTGACTGTGTGTGTGAGAGAGTGTGTCTGTGAGAGTGTGAGTGTGAGAGTGTGTGTGTGACTGTGTGTGTGTGAGAGAGTGTGTGTGTGAGAGTGTGTGTGTGTGTGTGTGTGACTGTGTGTGAGAGTGTGTGAGTGTGTGTGTGAGAGTGTGTGTCAGAGTGTGTGAGTGTGTGTGTGAGTGTGTGTGTGACTGTGTGTGTGAGAGTGTGTGTGAGAGTGTGTGAGAGTGTGAGAGTGTGTGAGAGTGTGTGACTGTGTGTGTGACTGTGTGTGTGTGAGTGTGTGTGAGTGTTTGTGTGTGAGAGTGTGTGAGTGTGTGTGTGAGTGTGTGAGTGTTTGTGTGTGAGAGTGTGTGTGAGTGTGTGTGAGAGTGTGTGTGAGAGTGTGTGTGTGAGTGTGTGAGGGTGTGTGTGAGTGTGTGTCTGAGTGTGTGTGAGTGTATGATGGGGTGAGTGCGTGAGTGATTCAGTGGGCGAGTGAGTGAGTGCGTGACTGAGTGATAGGGTGAGTGAGTGGTTGAGTGAGTAGTCCAACAATACTACCTCCTCATTGGTGCCGGATGGTAACGCTGTGGTGACCAGTGCCGAGGCGTTAAAACACTTTTTTCGATTGGCCCTCAAGGCGTTTGTAGCCGCCACCGTGGCCAAAGGGGGCTCTGGACGGGTTCTAGGGGCTTGTAACCCCTCCACCTTCAATTTCATTACCAGAAAACCACGGAGTTATATCCAGGTGAGCATGTGCCAGAGGCCCCGGGGGGGGGGGGGGGGGGGGGGGGACAGGAGTCTATGACGTCTCCTGGCCAAACCCCATATGGCGGAGGCAGGAGATTGAATCTTTACCCTCGGGGCTCCTCCAGAAACAGCAAAAATCCGCTGCGGGTTGCCGCTTGCAACGTTCGAACGCTCACTGCGGAGGAGAGGCTGCTAATTCTCCGTCGTGGTCTGCACCGGTACCGACTGGATCTCTCTGGTGGAGGGGTTCTGGCTCCTGCCACCATGAGGGGTGGACAGTCCTCTCATCGGGGGGGCAGAAGACTGCCAAACAGCAGGAAGTGGAATTTCGATTTGAAGCTTTCGTGACTGCAGGGATTCATATTCTTGGTTCTTTCGGTAAAGTCACGTAGAAGGGAAACAATAAAATAAAATAAAAAATTATAAAACAACAAAATTATTGTAAAACAATAAAATTATTATTCTTGGTTCTTCCGGTAAAGTCACCACCACGTAGAAGGGAAACAATAAAATAATAAAAAATATATAAAACAACAAAATTATTGTAAAACAATAAAATTATTATTCTTGGTTCTTCCGGTAAAGTCACCACCACGTAGAAGGGAAACAATACAATAATAAATAAATAAAACATGATAAATAAAAAAATATGTTGTATTTGTATTATTTTATTTCCGTTCTACGTGGTGACTTTACCGAAAGAACCGAGAAGAACAGGAAGTGGCTTTTTTACTGAACAAAAGAACGAAGGGGGCGTGGGAGCGTGGCGGTGAGGTGTGAGAAGCTGTAAGCCCCAAGGCATTTTGGGCTCGTCTACCTATCAATCAGAGGCGAGGAGTGGTGGTCGTGGTTACTTATGCCCCCACCGAAGATGAACATCCATGGAGGGATGCAGGCAAAGCCGATGAGTCAGATGCCTTCTATGACCTCCTGTCACAGGTGCTGGCTAAAGTGGCCCCTCGGGATAGAGTTATCTTGTTGGGTGACTTTAATGCCCGAGTTGGTCATGATGCTGACACCTGGTCTGGAGTGATTGGAAGGCATGGGCCAGATCAGCTCAATAAGAACGGTAGGAGGCTGCTAAACTTGTATGCACGCTGTTCCAGCATCGGCACATCCACACAACATCATGGATGCTCGCCGGGTCCAAGTTAGAACATCTGCTGGACTATATAGTGATGTAACAGTGGATGAGGCCCATGTCCTTGACACCAGGACCTGCTTTGAAGCTGATCTGCCCTCTGACCATCGACTTGTCATCTGGAAGATGCGCCTGCCGTTCTTCCACTCTGGTGCTGAGTGCACACCCAGGACCACATTCAAACCCACAGTGGCCTGGTTTCAGCTAGCTGATGAAAGTCGCACGTGAAAATTTCATCGGTGCTTACAGCTGGGGTTAGCATCGTCCCCCATTCCTCCTGATACCGAGTTGAAATGGGCGAGGTTTAGGACTGTGGCTCATGCAGCTGCAATGGCTGCTTTGGGTATACGATCCAAATCTCCACAGATACCCTGGCTGACAGAGGAGCAGTTCAGGGTAGCTGCAAAAAAACGACAAGCCCACTATCACCGTCTACAGCATCCCACATCAGAGAATGTGGCTTACCGCAGCCTTTGCTCAGAGGGTTGGAGAGCCGTGAGGCACTGCAAGGATGGCTGATGGTCGCGGGTTGCTGAGGAGATGGAGTCTGCCTCAGTGGCCTGTAATCACCAATTACCCTTTAACTCCATCAAAAAGTGGGGATGGCACTGCTGTGTCTGCGGTACCCCAAATATTGGAAGAACTAGTCACCCCCTGCAAGTGGCTGGCTGAGGTGCCATCTGTTGAGGAAGTACTGAGGGCGATCCAGAGTCTGAGACCAGGAAAATCATCGGGCAGAGATGATCTCCCAAGCGAAATGCTGAGGGAGGGTGGCGTTTGTGCGCAGACTGCCCTACATGACATCATAACAACAGTCTGAACCACTGGACGGGTTCCGCAGGACTGGAAGGATGCCCTGGTGGTCCCCATCTTTAAGAAGGGGGACCGCACAGACTGTAACAACTACAGGGGCATCTCACTCCTCAATGTGCCGGGAAAGGTCCTGGCAAGGATTATTCAACATCGCCTCGCCAAGCACGCTGAGGAGAGGCTTGCGGAGCCCCAATGCGGTTTCAGGAAAGGGCGGTCCTGCACAGATGCCATATTTTACGTCGTTCTGCTACAGCAGAGGTGTAGGGAATTCCTACATGACCTACATCTCTGCTTTATTGACCTGGTCAAGGCCTATGATACTATCAGTAGGCCTTGGCTCTGGGCTGTTGTTTATGCTTTCAGAATCCCTGATTCTCTGCTCTCAATCATTAAGGACCTTCATGATGGTGAGCAGGCCCGGGAAATAATACGTGGCCGGGAGTCAGAACCATTCCCTGTTCACCTTGGGGTGCGACAGGGATGTCCTCTGGCTCTCACATTATGTAACATCTATTTCGACCACGTAGTTCGTGAAGCCTTCGATGGCTGTACCAGAGGAATTTCCATCTGGTTCAGATACAATGGGAGGCTGATTGATGCCCGGGCGCGGTCAAGGGATAGCTCCCTATTGATCAGAGGAGGAGTTGGAGGTGATGCTACTGAACCTGGACCATGCCACTAAGAGGTGGGGCCTTACCATCAGACACTCCACCCCCACAACTCCCAATTGGTAATGGGGATGTAGTAGAGAGAGTGGAGAGTTTTCCATACTTGGGCAGTGTGCTCATAACTGGCTCCGGTTTGACAGCAGAGGTCTCACTCCAAATCAGTTGAGTGGCATTATATTTCTATCGGCTGCATAACGCTGTGTGGAAGCTACCTGGTGTGTCGCCCCACACGAAGCTTTGGGTCTTCTCGGCCACGGTCATGCCCTCCGTTCTCTGTGCTTGTGAAACGTGAACCCCCTGAATGGAACATATTTGGCAGTTTGGCCGTCCTGCATATGATCCATCCACATAGCTCACCGGTTAAAAGCATTCAGGCTGGCACGCCTACGACCCATCCTGGGTTTCAGTAGGCCGGATTGTGTGAGGAGCTCACAAATCCTTGAGCAATTCTGGCAGGCAAGGCTGCTTTGGCTCGGTCATGTGGCCCACATGCCCAGCCACCGCATGCCCAAGCAGCTTCTGTTTGGCTGCATAGAGGGTTGCTAAGCTGGCACGACATGAGCTGGAGAAGGGAGGGTCTGACGCGGTACAAGATGACGTGGAGCCGAGTGGACTTGCCGATGACTGGTACCAATGGTGTCAAGATCGGCCTCTGTGCAGGAGGCTCGTGAAGAACTCTACTGGGCAGTTGGAGGCAGTCGCCCCCCTCCAACACCAACAAAGGAAGGCAGATGGCCGATGCTACAATAACGAGCGGAGCGCCAGGCAGCTAAAATGCAGCAAGGTGGCACAGTAGGGGGTGGTTACAGCTTGGCGTGGTGCATCTACCAGTGGTCATCTCAGTCAGCCGACCCATGGCACTTGCTGGGTCTATTCCGAGACCTCCTGTCAGAGAGACTTCGACACTTCACGTGGCCTTAACGTGCACCTAGCCTGGCACTGGCGCCGTGGTAATGCCACTATCGCTTAGTGGCGAAATGGGGGATATTGGAATTGGCTGAGTGGGTGAGTGAGTAGGCACCCTAGGCACAGTGACTACTGTTGTCGCCTATGGGCTGAGTGGGTAGGTGAACGAGTGGGTGGCTGGGTGAGTGGCAGAGTGGCTGAGTGGGTGGGTGAAGGAGTGGGTAGCTGGGTCAGTGGGTGAGTGGGTGAGTGGGTGAGTGGGTGGCTGAGTGGCTGAGTGGCTAAGTGGGTGGGTGAAGGAGTGGGTAGCTGGGTGAGTGGGTGAGTGGGTGAGTGGGTGAGTGGGTGGCTGAGTGGCTGAGTGGGTGGGTGAAGGAGTGGGTAGCTGGGTCAGTGGGTGAGTGGATGAGTGGGTGAGTGGGTGGCTGAGTGGCTGAGTGGGTGGGTGAAGGAGTGGGTAGCTGGATCAGTGAGTGAGTGGGTGAGTGGGTGGGTGAGTGGCTAAGTGGCTGAGTGGGTGGGTGAAGGTGTGGGTAGCTGGGTCAGTGGGTGAGTGGGTAAGTGGGTGGGTGAGTGGCTGAGTGGCTGAGTGGGTGGGTGAGTGAGTGAGTGGCTGAGTGGGTGAAGGAGTGGGTAGCTGGGTCAGTGAGTGAGTGGGTGGGTGAGTGGCTGAGTGGGTGGCTGGGTGAGTGGGTGAGTGAGTAGGCACCCTAGGCACAATGCCTACTACTGTGGCCTATTGGATAATACGGCCCTAGCGTGTGAGTGAGTGGGTGAGTTGGTGGGTGAGTGGCTGAGTGAGTGGCTGGGTGAGTGAGTGAGTGGGTGAGTGGGTGGGTGAAGGAGTGGGTAGCTGGGTCAGTGAGTGAGTGGGTGAGTGGGTGAGTGAGTGGCTGAGTGGGTGGCTGGGTGAGTGAGTGAGTGGGTGAGTGGGTGGGTGAAGGAGTGGGTAGCTGGGTCAGTGAGTGAGTGGGTGAGTGGGTGAGTGAGTGGCTGAGTGGGTGGCTGGGTGAGTGAGTGAGTGGGTGAGTGGGTGGATGAGTGGCTGAGTGGGTGAGTGAAGGAGTGGGTAGCTGGGTCAGTGAGTGAGTGGGTGAGTGGGTGGGTGAGTGGGTAGGTGAGTGGCTGAGTGGGTGGCTGGCTGGGTTAGTGAGTGGGTGAGTGGGTGGGTGAGTGGCTGAGTGGGTGGCTGGGTGAGTGAGTGAGTGGGTGAGTGGGTGAATGGGTGGGTGAAGGAGTGGGTAGCTGGGTCAGTGAGTGAGTGGGTGAGTGGGTGGGTGAGTGGCTGAGTGGGTGGCTGGGTGAGTGTGTGAGTGAGTGAGTGGGTGAGTGGGTGGGTGAGTGGCTGAGTGGGTGGCTGGGTGAGTGAGTGAGTGGGTGAATGGTTGGGTGAAGGAGTGGGTGGCTGGGTCAGTGAGTGAGTGGGTGAGTGGGTGGGTGAGTGGCTGAGTGGGTGTTTGGGTGAGTGAGTGAGTGGGTGAGTGGGTGGGTGAAGGAGTGGGTAGCTGGGTCAGTGAGTAATTCGGTGAGTGAGTGGGTGGGTGGCTGGGTGAGTGAGTGGGTGAGTGAGTGAGTGGGTGAATGGGTGAGTGGCTGAGTGGGTGGCTGGGTGAGTGGGTGAGTGGGTGGGTGAGTGGCTGGGTGAGTGAGTGGGTGAGTGAGCAGGCACCTATAGGCACAGTGCCTGCGACTCTAGCCTATTGGATAGCACAGCCCTGGTGGGTGGGTGCGTGGTTGAGGTAGCGTGTTCTTACATCGCCAAACTTAAGCCACTCATTCCGTGAACTCGCTGTTTTTGTTGCTGTTGTTGCCAAGCTTGCTCCGCATTGATATGCCGTTGACAATGCCGTGATATGTACGTATGTTGAACGTCTTTCTCACCGTACGTTCCAAAGGTCGAACTCGGTCTCAAATGAGTAACCTGGTGTATCGGTGGGTAATACGTTTACCCCTGTGTAGCCCTTGACAGACTGTTGGGGACAAGTGCTGCTAGTAGCTCACAGTGCCTGTGGAGGCTGGCACTGTGAAACAAGAGGGGGTGGACATTCCCACCACCCCCAGTTGTAGCAATGTTTACTACACGCACCACTGCACCAGGTATTCGTACGAAGCTGAGTCGACCTTAGGGGCATCTGTGCGAGTCTATGTTGGCCTTAAAATAAAACTTAAAATATATATATATTTTTTCCCCTCCCTCAAATTTCCATTGCGAAACGAGCCGCCTGCTGATCATGAACACGTTAACGCCTCTACCCCTTCCGCATTGTTGACACAGGCAGTCTTTGTCTGTGTCTAGCTCGCCGCAAGTATTGTGCAACTCACACGTCAAATGTTCACGCAGCCAATTAGTAAGGGGTTTGCCACGTGAACACAACGTGTTAATTGTCGCCTCATTTTTCTTGGTTCTTTCGGTAAAGTCACCACCACGTTAGAAGGGAAACAGTAACATAATAAAAATATAAAACGATAAAATTCTCACGACGTTTCGACTGCAACACAAGCAGTCATCATCAGGTGTGAAAACCACAACAGGAAAATTTGAGAAAAGTGGCGTTTTTTTTTTACGTTAGCACCACGGAGAGCGATTTGCCAATTTGTTCAGATGGACGAGTCCATCTATGTTCGGAAAAGAGGAGGGGGGGAGATGAAAAATAATGGATGCGGTCTGAAAGCCACCTTAAGCGTGATCAATCAATTAAGACCCGAAATGGTTTATCAAATCCTTCCAATGATTGCTAAGCCAGAATCCATCCTCCCGGTTGAAATTGTCTCTGTGCTTGTATATGTGGACAGCCTCATGAACGAATCTCTCATGGTAGCCAGATGGCTTGCAAAGAACCTCCGTTTTGGAGAAGTCAATGTCATGTGAGCCTACTGAATTATAACAGTGATCTGCCACGGCCGAGGTGTTGGTCCTACCGTGTTTCAGGTCTGCTTTGTGTTCACGAATGCGGTCCGAGACATGTAGTTTGGTTTCTCCAATGTGACTACTACCACAGAGGCAACTTAGTTTGTAGACGCCAGGGTACTGTCTGTCCAGAATCACATCTTTTACAGACGGAACCAGATCACGGATTTTATGTAATGTGTTGAATCGGACCTGGATCTTGTGTTTATTCAAGATTTTGGAGATCTTTTTTGTGATCCCTCCTCAAGAGGGTCCTTCTTCATGGTCGGAGTGATAGCTTTGCTGATTTTGTAGTCGGAGTAACCATTAGCCTTAAGAGCTTGGTGTACGTGCTTGAGTTCACTGGCTATGTGTTCCTGGTCGGATATGCATTGGGCTCTATGGTGCAGAGTCTTGATGAGGGAGTTCTTCTGGGATGGATGGTGGTGGGAATCCGGTTTTAAGTAAGCATCCGTATGGGTAGCTTTCCTGTAGACAGAGTGGCTCATTGAACCATCAGGTCTCTTTTTTATTAGGACATCCAAAAAAGGTAGCTTGCCATCTTTTTCAACTTCCATGGTAAATCTGATGGCTGGGTGTATGGAATTGATGTTGTCGAGGAATTGGTCTAGAGCAGGCCGGTCATGTGGCCAGATGACAAAAGTGTCATCCACGTACCTCTTCCATAAGGTTGGGCGCAGAGTGGCAGTCTGGATGGCGTCAGTCTCAAATTTCTCCATGAAAATGTTGGCTATAACCGGAGATAGGGGGGAGCCCATTGGGGTGCCCTCAGTTTGTTTGTAGAAAGTTCCATTCCAAGTGAAGTATGTATTGGTTAAGCAGTGTCTCACCAGGGAGGGCACCTCAATGTTTAGTTCTTGATGAACCAAGTCTTCAATGATTGCGATGGTGTCAGGTAAAGGAACTTTGGTGAATAAGGAAACTACATCAAAACTGACAAGCAGGTCGTCTGGGGACAAGGAAATACCCGTGATTGTCGATACCAGGTGAGTAGAATTTTGTACCGCTGAGGTAGTTTTTTCCAGTGAAAGGACGCAGGATTTCAGACAGAAAGCGAGCTAGTTTGTAGGTGGGGGAGTTGATAGTAGAGACGATGGGACGAAGGGGTGTATCTACTTTATGTATTTTTGGTAAGCCGTATAACCTTGGTGGCCTGGCAGCAGAAGGTTTCAACGAGAACTGTTTGGTGTGATCAATTAATGCGGTTGAATCAGAAATTATTTTGTTGGTTTGTATGACGAGGCTGTTGGTGGGATCTCTTTTTATTTTTGTATAGCTGCCATCGTTGAGTAATTCTTGAATGTTGTTGTTAGATTATATTTTCTCCATGATGACAGTGGCATTGCCATTGTCGGCTGAGAGGATGACAATGTCAAATAAATCACAACGAAAACCCACCAGTTTAACATGTAGGCTCTCGCAACGAATATCATCCATAATATAGTTATTTTTTTTAATATAAATCGCGTAAACATTTTACGCGTCATTAAACCCGCCACCAGTCGACCACGCAGCCAGTCAGTAACGGGGTTTGCCACGCAAACAGAACGCGGTGCCAATTCGTTAACCGTTTGGTATGGGTTATCCCTCGGGTAAAGCGACTAATATTATGCGTCCACAAAGAATCCTTCCCATCGCACGTCCGAGTGAAGTCCGTGGAGCCACACGACAGCGGCCTGACCAAGGCAGCGTAGGGGGGGGGTAGGGGAAAGCCTACGTGCAAGTACAAACGTGAGAGGCATTCCTGAGCGTTAAGAACGTCCTTCGAGAATTCCATACCTGTCGCAAGCCATACGGGGTACGGCCGTTTCAAACACGGCCAATAAAAAAAATAATGACGTGTCTATTTATATTCTTAGCTCTTTCGGTAAAGTCACGTTAAAGGGAAACAATAAAATAATGAAATATATATAAAACAGTGATTTTTTTAAAAAAATAAATAAAGCGGCCAAACACCTTTTTTTAATAAATTAATACAAACCGCCACTTCTTTCAAATTTTTCTTGCCGTTGGTTTTCACACTTGATAATGACCGTTTGTGTTGCAGTCGAAACGTCGTGAGAATTTCTTATTGTTTTATATATATATTTTGTTATTTTGGTGTTTCCCTTCAACGTGACTTTACCGAAAGAGCTAAGAATATGAATTACCGCAGTCACGAAAGCTTTAAATAAAAATGTACACTCCTACTTCTACACTACTGCTACTACCATCACTACTATACTACTACTACACTACTACTACACTACTACTACTACACTACTACCATCACTACTACACTACTACTACTACACTACTACTACTGCTACTACCATCACTACTACACTACTACTGCTACTACCATCACTACTACACTACTACTACTACACTACTACTACTACCATCACTACTATACTACTACTACACTACTACTATACTACTACTACACTACTACACTACTACTACTACACTACTACTACTGCTACTACCATCACTACTACACTACTACTGCTACTACCATCACTACTACACTACTACTATACTACTACTACACTACTATAATCTTAGCTCTTTCGGTAAAGTCACGTTGAATGGAAACAATAAAATAACAAAATATATATGTTATATATATTTGTTATATTTTATTATTTTATTGTTTCCCTTCAACGTGACTTTACCGAAAGAGCTAAGAACATGAATCGCTGCAGTCACGAAAGCTTTAAATCAAAATTTGTCACGTTGTCTATTTGTTTGTGTTTCTCCCTTGTGACGGAACTGTATAGCATGAACGTTGAGATTCATAAGGGGGCACAGGGTGACCAGTAAGCTCTGAGTTGGTCTGTGATAATCCAGGGCACTGATAAGGGGTTGGAAGCTATGACATTATCACGGTCAGATGGCGTAGCCCAACGTGTCCTGTATTGACCTCAGCTTTAACTTGGGGTCGTTTTACACTCAAAACGTCATCTCGTTCCACCTTGCATGCATTTCTTGCTTCCCTGGAACAATGCATTTCGTCGGGAGGTTAGATCTCCATGGTACCGGAGAGCTCCGGACCAGTTGCCCTGCCCATTATCTTCGAGTGTTAAATCTCTAAAAATAAAACTGAACTCAACAATTATTCATTGATTCCAGATTTGAAGCTTTCGTGACTGCAAGGATCCACACTCTTTGGTTTCGGTAAAGTCGCGCAGGTAAAAAAAAACAACAAAGCAACAAAAAATAACGACGTTTCGGCCACAACACAAGGCCACTTGTGTATTTACAACAACAAAATAAATAACGACGTTTCGACCACAACACAAGGCCACTTGTGTATTTACAACAACAAAAAATCACGACGTTTCGGCCACAACACAAGGCCACTTGTGTATTTACAACAACAAAATAAATAACGACGTTTCGACCACAACACAAGGCCACTTGTGTATTTACAACAACAAAAAATCACGACGTTTCGACCACAACACAAGGCCACTTGTGTATTTACAACAACAAAATAAATCACGACGTTTCGGCCACTTGTGTTGTGGCCGAAACGTCGTGATTTTTTGTTGTTTTTTTTTTTTACCTACGCGACTTTACCGATTAGAACCAAAGAATTATTCATTACTTTTTACCAGCGGGTAAAAGCCCTCCAACCCTACTGAAGTTGCTGCGATGAAGCGCTGTTTTGTTTCAGACGCAGCGACTCTGGCCATCACGAGTGGATAGCGTGGAAATTACAGACGCATAGAGACCCAGAAACCCGTGGAGATTCACAGAGGCCCATAGAGACCGCATAGCGATGCATAGAGACTCATAGGGATACATGGCGATGCATAGAGACCCACAGAGATGCATAGAGACCCATAGGGATACATAGAGACCTATAGAGATACATAGAGACCCATAGAGATACATAGAGACCCATAGAATTGCACAGAGACTACACAATATGCATATAGACCCATAGAGATACATAGAGATACATATAGATGCATAGAGACCCATAGAGATACGTAAAGCCCCACAGAGATGCATAGAGACCCATAAAAATACATAGATACCCATAGAGATACATAGAGACCCACAGAGAAACATATAGACCCACAGAGATACATAGCGACCCATAGAGATACATATAGACTCATAAAGTTACATAGAGACCACACAAAATGCATATAGACCCATAGAGATACATAGAGACCCACAGAGATACATAGAGACCCACAGAGATACATAGAGACCCATAGAGTTACATAGAGACCACACAAAATGCATACAGACCCATAGAATAGAAATACATAGATACCCATAGAGACACATAGAGACCCACAGAGATACATAGAGACCCACAGAGAAACATATAGACCCATAGAGTTACACAGAGACCACACAATGCATATAGATCCATAGAGATACATATAGATGCATAGAGACCCATATAGATACATAAAGACCCACAGAGATGCATAGAGACCCATAGAAATACATAGATACCCATAGAGATACATAGAGACCCACAGAGATACATAGAGACCCACAGAGATACATAGAGACCCATAGAGATACATATAGACCCATAGAGTTACATAGAGACCACACAAAATGCATAGAGACCCATAGAGATACATAGAGATACATATAGATGCATAGATACCCATAGAGATACATAAAGACCCACAGAGATACATTGAGACGCATAGAAACACATAGATACCCATAGAGATACATAGAGACCCACAGAGATACATAGAGACCCACAGAGATACATGAAGATACATAAAGATACATAGACTGTACTATATATATTTTTTTATTTTACCAGTGGGTTAAGGCCTCCACCCCACGGGCTGCTATGGATAGCCCAATGAAGTGGCTGATATCATCGTCATCATCGTCATGTGGCCATTAATAGCAGCAGGCAAATAACTCCAAACACGTCGTGACATTGATTCTGTGATGATGAGAGATAGTCAACATCTCCAAGACACCATGGCTACAGGCATCGTCAGGATGCGGGATCGAACCCACTAACCTCCTGTACACCAGGCGAGGTTGTTAACATCTCTAAGACACCGTGACTACAGCCATCATCAGTGGCTACGTACGGTGCGAAATAAGTTAAATATACATGCATAGACTAACACAGAGACTCATAGACTCACACAGAGACCCATAGACTCACACAGAGACCCGTAGACTCATATAGAGATCCATAGACTAACACAGAGACACATAGACTCACACAGAGACCCATAGACTCACAGAGACCCACAGACACACAAAGATACCCATATACTCACACAGAGACCCATAGTCTCACACATAGACCCATAGACTCACAAAGAGACCCGTAGACTCACACAGAGAGCCGTAGACTCACACAGAGACCCATAGACTTACACAGATACCCAGAGACTCACACAGAGACCCATAGCCTCATACATAGACCCATAGACTCACACAGAGACCCATAGACTCACAGAGACCCACAGACACACAGAGATACCATATACTCACACAGAGACCCATAGACTCACATAGAGACCCGTAGACTCACACAGAGACCCATAGCCTCACACATAGACCCATAGACTCACACAGAGACCCGTAGACTCACACAGAGAGCCGTAGACTCACACAGAGACCCATAGACTCACAGAGACCCACAGACACACACAAAAACCCATAGACTCACACAGAAACCCATAAACTCACAGAGAAACCCATAGACTCACACAGAGACCCGTAGACTCACACAGAGACGCATAAACTCACAAAGAGACCCATAGACTCACACAGAGACCCGTAGACTCACACAGAGACCCATAGACTCACACAGAGACCCATAGACTCACACAGAGACCCATAGACTCACACAGAGACCAGTAGACTCACACAGAGACCCATAGCCTCACACAGAGACCAATAGACTCACACAGAGACCCATAGACTCACACAGAGACCCATAGACTCACACAGAGACCAGTAGACTCACACAGAGACCCATAGCCTCACACAGAGACCCATAGACTCACACAGAGACCAGTAGACTCACACAGAGACCCATAGCCTCACACAGAGACCCATAGACTCACACAGAGACCCATAGACTCACACAGAGACCCACAGTTTGTTGTCCTTCACCCCGCACCTCTGATTAGCCACGGTTTAGCTACGTACGGCGGTGCCAAATGAGAAGTTCAACATCCATGCAAAAACCTATTGGCATTGGGTGGTCACGTTGGATTTCCTGGTGTTCGTATCGATGATGACGATGCTGTTGCCATAATCTTAGCTCTTTCGGTAAAGTCACGTTGAAGGGAAACAATAAAATATATACAAAACAATAAAATTCTCACGACGTTTCGACCATAACACAAACGGTCATCATCACCTGATGATGACCATAACACAAACGGTCATCATCACCTGATGACACAAACGGTCATCATCACCTGATGATGACTGTTTGTGTTATGGTCAAAACGTCGTGAGAATTTTATTGTTTTATATCTATTTTGTTATTTTATTGTTTCCCTGCAACGTGACTTCACCGAAAGAGCTAAGAATATGAATTACTGCAGTCACGAAAGCTTTAAATCAAAATTTACACTCCTACTACTACACTACTGCTACTACCATCACTAGTATACTACTACTATACTACTACACTACTACTACTACACTACTACTACACTACTACTATACTACTACTACACTACTACTACACTACTATACTACTACTACTACACTACTAGTACACTACTACTACACTACTACTACTACACTACTACACTACTACTACTACACTACTACTACTACACTACTATACTACTACTACACTACTACTACGCTACTACTACGCTACTACTACACTACTACTACACTACTACTACATTACTACTACTATACTACTACTACACTACTACTACTACACTACTACTATACTACTACTACCATCACTACTACACTACTATTCTACTAGTACACTACTACTACACTACTACTACTACACTACTACTACACTACTACTATACTACTACTACACTACTACTATCACTACTACTACACTACCACTACTACTGCCATCACTACTACACTACTACTACACTACTACTATATTCTTAGCTCTTTTGGTAAAGTCACGTTGAAGGGAAACAATAAAAAAATAAAATATATATGTTATATATATTGAATATGAATCACTGCAGTCACGAAAACTTGAAATCAAGATGCTGTTTGCCGTCTGCGTGTTTTTTTTATTTTTCCTTCCAGAAATCAAGCCTCGTGTGTAGCCGTCGCGACATCTGCTTCTCAAGCGGGCAAACCATGGACAAATCACTGCTGCTGCTGCTGTCCATCCTGCTGCCGCACGCCCTGTGCCAAAGTAATTGAACGCGGCGGAGAGTCCCATCTCGCGTCCAGTCGGCACTTGATCGGGGCGCCACGGCGGCTAGGAAGATGTTAACTACCTCGTCTTGTATCACGGCGATCACGGCTTCGATCCTGACCCTAACTGCACGGTGGCTAGGTTCGATGTTAACTCCCTCTCCTGGTGTAGAGGAGATCGTGGGGTTCGATCTCGACCCTAGCTTCACGGTGGCTGGGTATGATGTTATCTCCCTCTCCTGGTGTAGAGGAGATCGTGGGTTCGATCCCGACCCTAGCTTCACGGTGGCTGGGTATGATGTTAACTCCCTCTCCTGGTATACAGGAGATCGTGGGTTCGATCCCGACCCTAGCTTCACGGTGGCTAGGTTCGATGTTAACTCCCTCTCCTGGTATACAGGAGGTCGTGGGGTCAATCTCGACCCTAGCTTCACGGTGGCTAGGTTCGATGTTAACTCCCTCTCCTGGTATACAGGAGGTCGTGGGTTCGATCCCGACCCTTGACACTTGCTGCTGCTGTTGTGTATGTGGAGTTTGCACCTCTCCCTTTCACGGCGTGGTAGTCGCGAGGATCATTCTCCGGGTCCTCCAGTTCCCCCCTCCCCTCCACGTTCAGCATCAGCGCCACGCGTTTAAGAGCATTTGCCTGCTGATATAAATTTCCACGTGCCAATGACGACGACGATAAGGATGATGATGAGGCCGCGCGTCGTTGAGCCGCTCCTCGCTTGCGGTGGCCGGGTTCGCTGCTTCTTTCTCAAGAATAAAAAAAAGAGCGACTGACAATAGCAGCTCAGTCAGCGGGGGTCCTTACCCCGCATGGGAAAAAAACAATCGGACGGAGACTCTCGTGAGGTTTGGGGACTCGACTGCACGTGAGGGGAGTGGACCCCGGCCGTGACTTGACGCGGCGTGGTTGGGGTTTTTGGGAGGGATTTATTTTTTTTGTTTGTTGTGGAAACGGGAGGAGGCGGGCTGGATTTGCCGGGGGTTCTTCTGTCGGCGGACTGTCATCTTACGCACGGTGCATGATAAAAAAAGGTTGTTTGGTGTAAGATTGCCTAAGTGAAACGTGTCCCGATAAACTCGTCACCGCCACCACCACGACGCACGGCAGCCCAATCGGTAAGGGGTTCTGTTACGTAAACAGAGCGTGGTCAATTATTTATTTACTCCAGCACTAACCGGTGTGTGTGTGTATGTGTGTGTTTTGGGGATGAAACCCACTAACAACGCTTACAATTAGTAAGGGTTTGTCACGTGAACAAAACGTGATTGTAAATGTGGTATTGGGTTTACTCGCCAACACACATACACACTGGTTAGTGCTGAACTAAGTAACCAATTACATTATGAGACCTCCTTTGCCAGTAACAATATATAGTAATAGGTTTTTACCCTTTTATCTGGCACAAAAACTGACACCTTTATACAAGGGATCATGTTTGCAATAACCACAACACAAGCAGTCCAAATTCAAGCAAAAAAGACTTGTCTTTTTTAGTTGTACGCCTTTTGGCGTCTTCTGGTCCAACACCAGTGGAGACAAAAGGGCTCTAAGAAAAGCCGTCTCTGGTGTGGACCAATAAAATTCAAGGACGGTGCCATCATCATTATCAGAGTTGTCTCTTTTTGTTTGCATTTTGACTACTTGTGTTGTGGTTATTGCAAACATGATCCCTTGTATAAAGGTGTCAGTTTTTGTGCCAGATAAAAGGGTATAAACCTATTGCTAAGTAACCAATTGTCACGTCTTGTTGACATGACAACCCCGTTACTAATTGTCTGTGTGGTTGGGCGGTGGCGGGTTTAACGACGTATTTATATTTACGCCATCTAACCCCCAAAAAAACCTCTATATTATGGATGATATTGGTCGCAAAAGCCTACGTGTTAAACTATAGTAGTGTAGTGTCTAGTAGTGTGGTGTTTATTAGTGCATAATGGTGTAGACTGTAGTAGTGCAACGTATAATAGTGTGGTGCGTAGTAGCGGAGTTTGTAGCGGGGTATAGTGTCGTGTAAGCAACAACACCCTATGATATGGACGATTGGGAATGCCGACGATGCCTGCGAATCGACACCCCCCCACTACCCCCCTTAACAAATGATGTTTGATGTCAACCGCAGACGCATCGGTGGTGCCATCAACTCCACAGGTGGCCACGACAACACCGTACACCGGTAACTAGAAACACCGGTCCAAAATCATGGGACCTCCCTTGGCCAGTATTAAAATATTCGACTCACAAAGAGACCCGTAGAATAACACAGAGACCCGTAGACTCGCACAGAGACCCGTAGACTCGCACAGAGACCCGTAGACTCACACAGAGACCCGTAGACTCGCATAGAGACCCATAGACTCGCACAGAGACCCGTAGACTCGCACAGAGGCCCATAGACTCGCACAGAGACGCATAGACTCGCACAGAGACGCATAGACTCACACAGAGACCCGTAGACTCACACAGAGACCCGTAGACTCGCACAGAGACCCATAGACTCACACAGAGACCCGTAGACTCACACATAGACCCATAGACTCACATAGAGACCCATAGCCTCACACATAGACCCATAGACTCACACAGAGACCCGTAGACTCACACAGAGACCAATAGACTCACAGAGACCCACAGACACACACAGAAACCCGTAGACTCGCACAGAGACCCATAGACTCACACAGAGACCCCATAGACTCGCACAGAGACCCATAGGTTTCACCCTTTCTGTCAATATAACAGTGGCATAAGATGTCCAACCATCAAACATAATACCATCATGTGCAAGGAATCATGTACTGCATTAAGCACACACGTGCTCCATTAATATAGGCATGATGTACAGTGAGGGAAAAAAGTATTTGATCCCCTGCTGATTTTGTACGTTTGCCCACTGACAAAGAAATGATCAGTCTATAATTTTAATGGTAGGTTTATTTGAACAGTGAGAGACAGAATAACAACAAAAACATCCAGAAAAACGCATGTCAAAAATGTTATGAATTTATTTGCATTTTAGTGAGGGAAATAAGTATTTGAGCCCTCTGCAAAACATGACTTAGTACTTGGTGGCAAAACCCTTGTTGGCAATCACAGAGGTCAGACGTTTCTTGTAGTTGGTCACCAGGTTTGCACACATCTCAGGAGGGATTTAGTCCCACTCCTCTTTGCAGATCTTCTCCAAGTCATTAAGGTTTCGAGGCTGACGTTTGGCAACTCGAACCTTCAGCTCCCTCCACAGATTTTCGATGGGATTAAGGTCTGGAGACTGGCTAGGCCACCCCAGGACCTTAATGTGCTTCTTCTTGAGCCACTCCTTTGTTGCCTTGGCCGTGTGTTTTGGGTCTTTGTCATGCAGGATGTAGCTGCTCACCCCCAGCTCTAAATTTTCTCGTGCATGTTCGCCTTTTGGCGTTCTCTGGTCTACCACTGGTTGAGACGAGGCCCGGAAGAACCCTGTCTCAGGTGTGGTCCAATTCAGTTTCAAAGGCAGTGCCAAAAATGACCCAGAGCGTGTTGTTTTGTTGGCACGTTCACCACAAGTGCCGTGCGCGGTTCATTCAGTAACATGATTCCTTGCAAAAAGAAAAAATTATGTTTGCTGTTTTAACGTCTTAACACAACTGTCTTATTGTCCAAGAGCATGGAACCTGTTGTCATACCGTTCCAAATGTTTGCCCGCATACCTTAGCGCACGCATGCTCGACTGAACTCAGCTCAACTCTTTTACGTTTTTATTTGGCCTGGTATACAGGAGATGCCACTGGTTCTTCACGTTCTGCAGATGATAGATGACACTGTCTCTTCACGTTCTGCTTTTTGCTATGGATAATGTGGGTCGCGAAGGCCTCCTACGAGGTGTTAAACTGGCAATCGTCGTCCATGATTGAACGGGAGCGGTGATTAATGCGACGTTTGTGCTTCACAGATACGACCATAACGACGACAACAGCGCCACTCGGTACGTCCGGCACAAGACGTACTGACACACAGTCGCAGACCCAAGGCCGTAGCCATGGAGTCAACATTGGGTGGAGGTGGGGGGGGGGGGAAATCGCCCCCCCCCCACCCCCCCCCAGAAAAAAAATTAAAACGAATTTCCTGCCTAAAATATTAAACAAAACATTCACTAATACATGGGATGGAATTCTTTTTTTCACAATAATGTCTAAAAGTTTATTGTATTTACATTGCTCTGTTTTTGTCTTTTTTTTTACTTTTTCTTATTTCATTGTATGTAATGGCAGAGATTAGGGATTAATAAAGTAGCAACCATAACCACATTCATATCAACAGAAATCTATTTTATAGCAATATATTGGGGGGGGGGACATTTTTAGCATATTTGAATATGGGGGGGGGGATGTACCCCCTCTCTCTCTCTCTCTCTCTCTCTCTACCCCGCCTCTCTCTCTACCCCCTCTCTCTCTACCCCCTCTCTCTCTACCCCTCTCTCTCTACCCTCTCTCTACTACCCCTCTCTCTCTACCCTCTCTCTCTACCCCCTCTCTCTACCCCTCTCTTCTCTCTACCCCCTCTCTCTCTCTCTACCCCCTCCTTCTCTACCCTCTCTCTGTCTACCCCCTCTCTCTCTACCCCCTCTCTCTCTCTACCTCTCTCTCTACCCTCTCTCTACCCCATCTCTCTACCCCCTCTCTCTCTCTCTCTACCACCTCTCTCTTCTCTACCCCCTCTCTCTACCCTCTCTCTCTCTACCCCCCCTCTCTCTACCCCCTCTCTCTCTACCCTCTCTCTACCCCCTCTCTCTCTACCCCCTCTCTCTCCCTCTACCCCCCCTCTCTCTACCCCCTCTCTCTCTACCCCATCTCTCTACCCCTCTCTCTCTCTACCACCTCTCCCTCTCCCTGTACCCCCTCTCTCTACCCCCTCTCTCTCTACCCTCTCTCTACCCCCTCTCTCTCTACCCCCTCTCTCTCCCTCTACCCCCCCCCTCTCTCTCTACCCCCTCTCTCTCTCTCTACCCCCTCTCTCTCTCTACCCCTCTCTCTGTCTACCCCCTCTCTCTCTCTCTACCCCCTCTCTCTCTCTACCCCCTCTCTCTCTCTCTACCCCCTCTCTCTCTCTACCCCCTCTCTCTCTACCCCTCTCTCTCTCTACCCCCTCTCTCTCTACCCCTCTCTCTCTCTCTACCCCCTCTCTCTCTCTCTACCCCTCTCTCTTTTTATTGTTTACGATCAGAGGAAACAAGAAGATGCTCGGCGTAGTCGGCACTTTGCTCCGTTCATCATTTCGTTTTTTTTCATGCTTTGCTTTATGTAAACCCCTCCCACCCACCTTTTAAAATGAAAGACCCCCCCTCTCTCTCTCTCTCCCTCTCTCGCCCACCGCAGACGTAGTCCACTTCTACGACGGCAGCGGCACCATCGCTTCGTCCGACTACACGCCGAGCGGCCACGCCGTCGCGTACTCGTTCGTCATCCACACCGTGGCGCCGTACGTCATCAAGGTCAAGTTCGTGTGGCTCAGGTATTCATCATTATCATTGTCGTCTTCGTCGTCGTCGGTTATTATTGTTGTTGTTGTTGTTTAATATCACGAGCCGCGTGTAAAGAAGCTCCGATCGAACGTGTCGAAGAAGAGGAAGGTTAAACCTTTTTACGGACAGGGGCCAGACATAAATGACGTCACGCACCTAGGGGCAGGGGAGGGGGTGGGGTGGGGTTCCACATTTGTGACGATGCGTGACGAAGAGGGGGGGGGGAGGGGTTTGAGAAACGTGACGTCACGTCGAAATGCGCAACTTTAAATAGATATAGACACAGCAAGTTCTACTTAATTAAATAGACTTTTTTTTAAAAAAAAATGTGTTCTCCTACAACATCAGAGTGCAGCGCCACGTTAAATATGCAACTACAATGTGACAACAGTTTAAAGCGATTTGAAGCATTCATTGGGGGTTTTTTTCCCGGTAAAGTCACGCATGTAGAGATACAATAAAATTACGTAAAATGTCTACATACGTGACTTTACCGAAAAAAAAAGCAATGAGTAATTTAATGCAGTCACGAAAGCTTTAATTACCTTATCGATTTGAAGCTTATGTTTTATTTTGGTGGGGGTGGGTGGGGGGGGCAGGGCTTTGTGACGTCATATTTGAGGGTGGGGGGGGGGCTGACTTTTTGTGACGCCACGTCCAAAATGGCGTGACGTCATTTATGGACCGCCTCATAGTCTCATGCCTTACAACCCCTCCCCAGTCCCCGCATTATCACAGACCAATTCAGACCTTTATTGGTCAGCCCGTGCCCCTTATAAATCTCAATGTCCATCCTACAAAGACCTTAACAACTCAATTGCAGCGCTGTCTTCCGGTCAGTCCTGTTTCTTCGCCTGAGGAAGGCTACTTGTGTTGTGGCCGAAACGTGGCGAGCATTTTATCCTGTTATTATTGTTTATTTTTTTTTTAATCTCCATTCTCCGTGCAGACGAATCCTCACCGTCACGAAAGCTTTAAATGGAAATTTAACTCAAATTTCCCCGCACAAGAATACGGGGTAAACCGCATGGGTTGATAGGTATGCAGTGCGCTTAGGGGTTTTCACTACTCTTGACGGGACGCAGCTCCTGCTCCGCTACGCACACACGCCTCGTCATTGTTTGTTCCAGGCAAGCGCCCCTACTGTCGACCGACGCTCCCCTCTTCATAGATCTGCCTCCCCACCCTCAATTAGCCACTTGCTGTCGTCTCTAGCGACAGCGCCTTGCCGTCAGGCATCCTGTAACCGCCGGTGGTGTCTCTCATTAACCACTTGTTGCCGTCTCTAGCGACAGCGCCTTGCCGTCAATCATCCTTAAACCGCCCGTGGTGTCGCTCGTTAACCACTTGATGTCGTCTCTAGCTACAGCGCCTTGCCGTCAGGCATCTTTTAACCACCCGTGGTGTCTCTTGCTAACCACTTGATGTCGTCTCTAGCTACAGCGCCTTGCCGTGAATCATCCTTAAATCGCCCGTGGTGTCTCTTGTTAACCACTTGATGTCGTCTCTAGCTACAGCGCCTTGCCGTCAGGCATCTTTTAACCGCCCGTGGTGTCTCTTGTTAACCACTTGATGTCGTCTCTAGCTACAGCGCTTCTCCGTCAGGCATCCTGTAACCGCCCGTGGTGTCTCTCATTAACCACGTGTTGTCGTCTCTAGCTACAGCGCCTTGCCGTCAATCATCCTGTAACCGCCCATGGTGTCTCTTGTTAACCACTTGTTGCAGTCTCTAGCTACAGCGTCTTCCTGTCAATCATCCTTTAACCGCCCATGGTGTCTCTTGTTAACCACTTGTTACCGTCTCTAGCTACAGCGTCTTCCCACCAATAACCATTTAACGGCCTATCTCGACTTCATTTGATCTCCAGCAGACAAAAAGCTGCTGCTGCTGCTGCTGCGAGGATGACCACCGGAGTTCACGCGGTGATGATGATGATGTTGACGATGACGGTTGACAGTTCCCGCGAGGAGAGTCAGCGAGGGTCATTGGCCCGAAGCATCGCTGACAGCGATCTATTTATTTATTTCAAAAGGCCTCGGAAGCAGCGCATCTGAAAAGCTCCGCTTGACGACCACGACGACGACGGAGATGATGATGATCAAGATGCGGGTGACCGTCTGATTTCCCTTCTCCACCCCTCCACCCCCGCATCACCTCCAACTGCTACTCCCCTCCCGCGCCCCCGACAGCCTCAGGAACCTGTCGTCCTGCCTGAACGAGAGCCTCACGGTGCTGGACGGTGAGCCCGGCAGCGGTAGGGGTGACCCAGAGACCCTGGCCGTGCTGTGCGGCACGGGGCGCGGCTCCGTGCCTCCGCACAGCCTCAAGTCGACGGGGCAGAGCCTCACCCTGGTGCTCAACTCCACGGAGCCCCTGCAAGGTAACTCAGCGTCGGTGGCGGTGGTGATGGTGGTGGCGGTGGTGGCAGTGGTTGTGTCACCAGGACACTGTCACGGAGTCATCGGGATTGAGATGATGTCAGCAGTGGCTATCGCTACTCCTATCGTTACTCCTATCACTACCACTATCGCTACTCCTATAGCTACTACTATCGCTACTCCTATCACTACCACTATCGCTACCCCTATCGCTACCCCTATCGCTACCACTATCGCTACCCCTATCGCTACCACTATCGCTACTCCTATCACTACCCCTATCACTACCCCTATCACTACCCCTATCACTACCCCTATCGCTACCACTATCGCTACCACTAGCGCTACCCCTATTGCTACCCCTATTGCTACCACTATTGTTACCCCTATCACTACCCCTGTCGCTACCCCTATAATTACCCCAATTGCTACCACTATCGCTACCCCTATCACTACCCCTATACTACCCCTATCGCTACCCCTATCACCACCCCTATTGCTACCCATATAACTACCCCTATTACTACCCCTACCACTACCCCTATTACTACCCCTATCACTACCCCTATCACTACCCCTATCGCTACCACTATCAATACCCGTATCACTACCCCTATCATTACTCCATCACTACCCCTATCACTACCCCTATCACTACCCCTATTGCTACCACTATCGCTACCACTATCGCTACCACTATCGCTACTCCTATCACTACCACTATCGTTACCACTATCGCTACCACTATCGTTACCACTATCACTACCACTATCGCTACTCCTATCACTACCACTATCGTTACCACTATCGTTAACACTATCGCTGCTACTATCGCTACTCCTATCACTACCACTATCGCTACCACTATCGCTACCACTATCGCTATCACTAGCGCTACCACTATCGCTACCCCTATCGCTACCACTAGCACTACCACTAGCGCTACCCCTATCGCTACCACTATCGTTACCACTATTGCTACTCCTATCACTACTCCTATCACTACTCCTATCACTACCACTATCGCTACCACTATCGCTACCACTATCGCTACTCCTATCGCTACCCCTATCGCTACTCCTATCATTACCACTATCACTACTCCTATCACTACCACTATCACTACTCCTATCACTACTCCTGTCACTACACCTATCGCTACTCCTATCGCTACCCCTATCGCTACTCCTATCGTTACCACTATCGCTACCATTATCATTACCCCTATCACTACCCCTATCACTACCACTATCATTACCACTATCGCTACCACTATCGCTACTCCTATCACTACCACTATCGCTACCACTATCGCTACCACTATCGCTACTCCTATCACTACCACTATCGCTACTCCTATCACTACTCCTATCACTACCACTATCACTACCACTATCGCTACTCCTATCGTTACCACTATCGCTACCACTTTCACTACTACTATTGTTACCCCTATCGCTACCACTATTGTTACCCCTATCGCTACCACTATCGTTACTCCAATCGCTACCCCTATCACTACCCCTATCACTACTCCTATCACTACCACTATCGCTACTCCTATTGCTAACCCTATCACTACCCCTATCACTACCTCTATCGCTACTCCTATCGCTACTCCTATTGGTACTCCTATTGCTATCACTATTGTTACCACTATCGCTACCCCTATGGCTACCCCTATCGTTACCCCAATCACTACCACTATCACTACCCCTATCATTACCTCTATACTACCCCTATACTACCCCTATCCCAGTTCTATCGCTACCACTCTCACTACCCCTATCACTACCCCTATACTACCCCTATCACTGCCCCTTTCGTTACCACTATCACTACTCCTATCACTACTTCTATCACTACCACTATCGTTACCACTATCGCTACTCCTATCACTACTCCTATTGCTACTCCTATCACTACTCCTATCACTACCACTAGCGCTACCACTAGCGCTACCACTATCGCTACCACTATCGCTACTCCTATCGCTACTCCTATCACTACCACTAGCGCTACCACTAGCGCTACCACTATCGTTACCACTATCGCTACTCCTATCGCTACTCCTATCACTACTCCTATCACTACCACTAGCGCTACCACTAGCGCTACCACTATCGCTACCACTATCGCTACTCCTATCGTTACCACTATCGCTACCCCTATCGCTACCACTATCGCTACCACTATCGTTACCACTATCGTTACCACTATCGCTACTCCTATCGTTACCACTATCGCTACCACTTTCACTACCACTATTGTTACCCCTATCGCTACCACTATTGTTACCCCTATCGCTACCACTATCGTTACTCCAATCGCTACCCCTATCACTACCCCTATCACTACTCCTATCACTACCACTATCGCTACTCCTATTGCTAACCCTATCACTACCCCTATCACTACCTCTATCGCTACTCCTATCGCTACTCCTATTGGTACTCCTATTGCTATCACTATTGTTACCACTATCGCTACCCCTATGGCTACACCTATCGTTACCCCAATCACTACCACTATCACTACCCCTATCACTACCTCTATACTACCCCTATACTACCCCTATCCCAGTTCTATCGCTACCACTCTCACTACCCCTATCACTACCCCTATCACTGCCCCTTTCGTTACCACTATCGCTACTCCTATCACTACTCCTATTGCTACTCCTATCACTACTCCTATCACTACCACTAGCGCTACCACTAGCGCTACCACTATCGCTACCACTATCGCTACTCCTATCGCTACTCCTATCACTACCACTAGCGCTACCACTAGCGCTACCACTATCGTTACCACTATCGCTACTCCTATCGCTACTCCTATCACTACTCCTATCACTACCACTAGCGCTACCACTAGCGCTACCACTATCGCTACCACTATCGCTACTCCTATCGTTACCACTATCGCTACCCCTATCGCTACCACTATCGCTACCACTATCGTTACCACTATCGTTACCACTATCGCTACTCCTATCGTTACCACTATCGCTACCACTTTCACTACCACTATTGTTACCTCTATCGCTACCACTATTGTTACCCCTATCGCTACCACTATCGTTACTCCAATCGCTACCCCTATCACTACCCCTATCACTACTCCTATCACTACCACTATCGCTACTCCTATTGCTAACCCTATCACTACCCCTATCACTACCTCTATCGCTACTCCTATCGCTACTCCTATTGGTACTCCTATTGCTATCACTATTGTTACCACTATCGCTACCCCTATGGCTACCCCTATCGTTACCCCAATCACTACCACTATCACTACCCCTATCACTACCTCTATACTACCCCTATACTACCCCTATCCCAGTTCTATCGCTACCACTCTCACTACCCCTATCACTACCCCTATCACTGCCCCTTTCGTTACCACTTTCACTACTCCTATCACTACTCCTATCACTACCACTATCGTTACCACTATCGCTACTCCTATCACTACTCCTATTGCTACTCCTATCACTACTCCTATCACTACCACTAGCGCTACCACTAGCGCTACCACTATCGCTACCACTATCGCTACTCCTATCGCTACTCCTATCACTACCACTAGCGCTACCACTAGCGCTACCACTATCGTTACCACTATCGCTACTCCTATCGCTACTCCTATCACTACTCCTATCACTACCACTAGCGCTACCACTAGCGCTACCACTATCGCTACCACTATCGCTACTCCTATCGTTGCCACTATCGCTACCCCTATCGCTACCACTATCGCTACCACTATCGTTACCACTATCGTTACCACTATCGCTACTCCTATCGTTACCACTATCGCTACCACTTTCACTACCACTATTGTTACCCCTATCGCTACCACTATTGTTACCCCTATCGCTACCACTATCGTTACTCCAATCGCTACCCCTATCACTACCCTTATCACTACTCCTATCACTACCACTATCGCTACTCCTATTGCTAACCCTATCACTACCCCTATCACTACCTCTATCGCTACTCCTATCGCTACTCCTATTGGTACTCCTATTGCTATCACTATTGTTACCACTATCGCTACCCCTATGGCTACCCCTATCGTTACCCCAATCACTACCACTATCACTACCCCTATCACTACCTCTATACTACCCCTATACTACCCCTATCCCAGTTCTATCGCTACCACTCTCACTACCCCTATCACTACCCCTATACTACCCCTATCACTGCCCCTTTCGTTACCACTATCACTACTCCTATCACTACTCCTATCACTACCACTATCGTTACCACTATCGTTACCACTATCGCTACTCCTATCACTACTCCTATTGCTACTCCTATCACTACTCCTATCACTACCACTAGCGCTACCACTAGCGCTACCACTATCGCTACCTCTATCGCTACTCCTATCGCTACTCCTATCACTACCACTAGCGCTACCACTAGCGCTACCACTATCGTTACCACTATCGCTACTCCTATCGCTACTCCTATCACTACTCCTATCACTACCACTAGCGCTACCACTAGCGCTACCACTATCGCTACCACTATCGCTACTCCTATCGTTACCACTATCGCTACCCCTATCGCTACCACTATCGCTACCACTATCGTTACCACTATTGTTACCACTATCGCTACCCCTATCGCTACCACTATCGCTACCCCTATCGCTACCACTATCGCTACCCCTATCGCTACCACTATCGCTACCCCTATCGTTACCACTATCGCTACCCCTATCGCTACCACTATCGCTACCCCTATCGCTACCACTATCGTTACCACTATCGTTACCACTATCGTTACCACTATCGTTACCACTATCGCTACCCCTATCGCTACCACTATCGCTACCACTATCAATACCCCTATCACTACCCCTATCGCTACCCCTATCACCACCCCTATTGCTACCCCTATCACTACCCCTATTACTACCACTACCCCTATTCCTACCCCTATCACTACCCCTATCACTACCCCTATCGCTACCACTATCAATACCCGTAGCACTACCCCTATCACTACCCCATCACTACCCCTATCACTACCCCTATCACTACCCCTATCGCTACCACTATCACTACTCCTATCACTACCACTATCGCTACTCCTATTGCTAACCCTATCACTACCCCTATCACTACCTCTATCGCTACTCCTATTGCTACTTCTATTGCTACCACTATTGTTACCACTATCGCTACCCCTATGGCTACCCCTATCGTTACCCCAATCGCTACCACTATCACTACCCCTATCACTACCTCTATACTACCCCTATACTACCCCTATCCCAGTTCTATCGCTACCACTCTCACTACCCCTATCACTACCCCTATACTACCCCTATCACTGCCCCTTTCGCTACCACTATCGCTACTCTTATCCTTACCACTATAGCTAGCACTATCACTACTCCTATG